>NW_020954577.1:16922417-17050086 GCF_900497805.2 Vombatus ursinus | reverse complement strand
GTATGTATATGTGTGTATATGTGTGTGAGTGTGTGTGAGTGTGAGCGTGAGTGTGTGTGAGTGTGTGTGTGGGGTGTGTGTATATGTGTATGTGTGTGTGAGTGTGTGTGTGGGGGTGTGTATATGTGGGGGGTATGTGTATGTGTGTGTGTGTATGCGTGAGTGCACACTCGAGCACGTGTGAAGGAGGATGACATGACAGTGAAGGACTCTGGAATGTCAAGCCCAGAAAAGTATGAGGAAAAGCAGGAGAGTGCAATGTGCCTTTTAGGTAGAAGTGATCAATACATATCACTTCTCCAAGTCCCTTCTCTAATTTGGAATGGAAGTGCAGAGGAAAATAGACAACTTTAGGCTAACACAGTCCTAGGGGAAGAAATGTCTCGGAATTAATTCTTACTTTGAAATGTGTTGCTGTAGGCTCCCTGGGGAGGCCAGCCGTGTGTCACATGTGAAAGTCTGACTCAGGGATATTTGGTTCCTGAGGAACCAGGGGCCGATGTACTTCCTCCTCACAGCCCAGTTCTGTTTTGAATCACAAGGCAGCATCATTGGAAACTCACTTCTTCAGTAGCCCCCCCTTAAAAGGTTTCACTGCATCCTCAGCCACTAACAGGAGGAGTTTGTAGAGACCAAAGGGGCGATTCCTGCTGGAAGGAGGGATACTGTGCCCTCTGCAGAGTGCCCAGGAGAAGCTCCTCCCTTATGGGGAGAGTGCTTATACGTGCAAGTACAGAAGCATTTCTATTTTCAAAGCCTGTTCCCCGGTGCTACCATACTTTATCTCCATGGTCGACCAAGGGCTAGCATTAAAATGCTTTGAGCACATCCAGAAAGAGGGCTGCCCCTGGCCACCAAAGCAATCTCAATTTAATGGTCTTTGATTAAATGTCGTGCCCCAGTCTCTGTACTAGGAGGTGAGAATGCACTGACCAAGGGACCGAAGGGGTCTGCCTTCAAGGAGGCTGTTTCCATATTTGCTTCCTTCTCACAGTACCCTTGTCTGTGGCAAGGACTTTTCCATCTTGTCTTCATACTTTGGCTTTATATGACTAGTGGGTTTTCTATTTTCCTACTTTCTGTGTAATATATGTGACCTTTTTTCTCCCACCTCTGGGCCTTTGCAAAGGCTGTTCCCTGAATCTGGTATGATAATTCCTGGCTTCCTTCAAATCTCTTCTCAATCCCCCTCTCCTATCCAAAGCCTTTCCTGATCCCTAAAGTACTCCCTGCCAAATTTCTTTGTATTGACTTTGGATATAATTTTTGTCTATTCACGTGCATGTTGTGGATAGAATAAAAGCTTCTTGTAGGCAGGTACTATTTCAAACTGTTCTTTGCATCTTCCAAACCTAGCCCAGCATCTGGCACGTGACTTGTTGTTGTTCAGCCATTTTCAGTCGCGTCCTAATCTTTGAGACTCTATTTGGGGTTTTCTTGGCAAAGATAAAGATACTGGAGTGGTTTTGCCATTTGCTTCTCCAACTCATTTTAGAGATGAGGAAACTGAGGCAAGTAGTGTTCATTAAGTAATTTGCCCAGGGTCACATAGCTAGTCAGTATCTGAAGCCAGATTTGAACTCAGGAAGATGAGTTCTCCTGACTTAGACTTAGCACTCCTGAACCACCTAGCTGCCCCAGGCCTGGTGCATAGCAGGTGTTTAATAAAGGCTGGTTGCTTGATCGATTATCTCTTTTTCCATTAGAATATTTTCCCCTGGTAGGCAGGGACTGGTTTTTTTTTTTTTTTTTGTATTTATGTATTCTTGTGCCTAGCACACTGATCAGCACATCATAGATGCTTAAAAATAATTACTGAATTACAATTGATATCTTGCTGTCACAGAATCAGATAATGTTAGAGTTAGGAGGAACCTTGGGGATCATCTCTCCCAAACCCTTCATTCTATAATGAAGAAGGACCAAGGATCTTCAGGAAATCACCGAAGAGAGCAGCATGAGGTGAAGACAGGGATTGATAAGAACCTGGTTTCCTCTTCCCACTGGATCATGACTTACAGAACGCTGGCCATGATGTGGCTGTGAGGTTGGCCAGGCAGCGTTCAGCCAGGAGCTCCCAGCATTTGCAAGCTTTTTGGCAGCCATGCCCGATTGTCCTCGGCCTCACCATGAACACAGAGGAGTAATCGTGTCTGCTTGGAAATCCCAGGCTCACTGTTGTAAGTCATTCCAAAAACTTCCCAGTGTCAGTTTAAATTGTGCAAATAAATTGGGAACTACTTTGTAACAACGGGGTAAATATATTATCTAACTGCCTGCTAAACGTTTTCTGTCTCAAACAATTGCTCCACCAATTACTTGGTAATATGCCTCTTATTTTTAAAGCTGGAAAAGCCATTGAAAGGGAGCAAGTTGGCCAGGTACTTAGCCTGCCATTATATGATGCTAATCAAATAATCTCATTGTCAGTTGCTGGGATTATTTCATGATTCCTGAATTCCATTAAATGATCGCCTATTTCTTCCAGATAAGGCTCCAAGTGAAAGGCACTTACTTCTTACACACTTTTTTCAGCATGTGTTGCAAGTTTATTTTAATGCTGAAGAAGCATATTATGATGAAGGCAGAATCCTGCCCAATTTAAACTGTTCCAAGTTATTTTCATACATTCACTCATGTAATACTGTAAGATTTACATTAAAATGAACTCTCTCTTCGACAATTAAGTGATTCAAGCAACATTAAGAAAAAGGTGCAAATGTGTACAACGTGAAAAATCAACAGATGTGGTTGTACTCTGCTGGAGGGTCTGTATTAAAAAGAACAGCAGTTAAAAAGAGGGGGAGGGAAGAAAATCGGGGGCCAGAGAAGAAGGAAGAAAAAGACAGTCATGGCCATAGAGAGAGAGAGGCTGGAAAAGAGAAGGGAAAGGCAGCTAAGAGAGACACAAGGAAAGAGAGGGAACATGAGAAAGCAGATCATTTGGTACTACTTCTGTATGTTTTCAGTCCTCAAGAGAAAGGATAGACAGAAAATGCAATGTGTTTCCTTCCATACCATGCTCATATTATGAGCTAAGCATAGACAATACCAATTGTCTGTATATTTGTATACGTTGAACTGTATTTTTAAAAAAAAAATCATTTATCTGGATACACACACACACACACACACACACGCACACACCAATTTTCTTCCTACTACTCTCTTTTTGAAGGGGTGGAGGAGCTCCATATATAACAAGGTTCAGAGAAGCGACAAGGAAACAAACTGGCCAATTCCATATTTCTAGTCAATTACGGTAAACTGAGTCAAAGGAAGAGGTTTCCAACAAACATCTCTGGTCAATAAACACGGGCTTTGTTAAATCTGCTACAGGACCTCTTCAGTCACAGGATCCCACATGTAAACCTGGAAGGGCATCAGACATCACCTAGTCAAATTCCCTCATTGAATAATTCAGGTAACTGAGTCCCAGGGAGTTTAGTAGATTGCTCAGGGCCTCCCAGGAAGCTGGTGGTGGATCAGGAGGCTTTGAAATCCCAGCTCTCTGACTCAGAGCTGGAGTTATTCCCCCCGCCCCAAGAAAGGGTTGGAGTTTGCCCTTCACCTGGATGTCCCATGGGTATGTCAAACATACAGGTCCAAAACAGAACCCATTGTAGTCTTCCCCAAACAGTTGAAACTGTCAAGCAGCATGGATTCAATAGTTACAGATGCACCAAAAAAACTATCTACACTTGTTTTCTGCACTTTCTTGTATCAGATTAAAAGCAGCTGCCCAGTGCTTGGAAAACCTTAAAGCACCCTATAAATGTGAGCTCCCTCTTTCCTGGCCCCACTCTCTAGAAACATTTTGCAGTCTGGCTTCTGATTTCATCCCTCACTGACCCTGCTCCCTCCAAAGTTATCAGCAATCTCCTAATCACCAAATCCAATGGCCTTTTCTCAGGTTTCATCCTCCTTCGCCTCTGTGCAGCCCATGACACCATGTATCTCCTTCTCCTTCTGGACACTCTTTCCTCAATGAATGCTCATGACCCTCCATTCCCTTGCTGCTGGCTTCTGAGGTCCTTTCACCTCCTGAGCTCTGACCCTTGGATTCGCCCTCTTTTCCTGACTGCTCCTGTGGTATCCCCCAAGGCTCCATTCTGGGTACTCTCTTTTTTCCTCGCTTAGGTACCTCATCAACTCCCATGGGCTTAATTACCTTCTCTGTGTTGATGACTCCCAGAACTATAAAACCAGTCCTAGCCTCTGTCCTGAGCTCTAGGAGCAAATTAAAGTTGGGCAACCAGGAGGGCACAGTTGGCGAACTGTTGAACCCGAAATCAGAAAGACCTGACTTCAAACCTCTCATCAGACATTATTAGCTATGTACCCCTGGTCAGATGAGAAGGGAAGAGGGGGAAAGCATTTACATAGCACCTACTGTGTGCTAGACACTAAGCTGAGTGCTTTTTACAAATATTGTCTCATTTGATCCTCTCAACACTCCTGTGTTGCTATTATCATCCTCATTTTACAGATGAGGAAACTGAAGCAGGCAGAGGTTAAGTGACTTACCCAGGGTCACACAGCTAGTACACATCTGAAGCTGGGTTTGAACTCAGGTCATCCTGACTCCAAGGTCAGCATTCTATCCAATGAACCACCAGCTACCTCTAAATGATTTAGGTCACTTAAACTTTCTCAGTGCAGGACTGATCACATTGCTGGGTTACTAAATAAATTCTGCTCGCTTCCTCTTCCCTCTAGGGTCCAGTGATCTCCTCCGGTTAGGATTTAAATCTCTTTTTGACCTTGCACTAATCCACCCTTTTTGCCTGATGATCCATGACGACAACATTGTAGCCAAGCTGGCTTTCTTACGGCTCTTCGTACACCGTACGCCATCTGCCATTTTCCCCACGTGCTAGCGATCCCCTGTCATACCTTCAGTTCATGCCCTCCTCACTTCTGGTTCTTAGAATCCCAGGTTTTCTTCAAGGCTCAGCTCTAAGCCACCTTTGACACGAAGCATCTTTGTAGCATCTTTGTTTCCTCAAGTGGTGTGTGCCTTCCCCCAGAGGGATCTTGTGCCTGTTTTGTATGTCCCCTGATGTGCATATCACCTCTCCTGGCTAGCCTGGAAATTCTTGGAGGTCTCAGACTCTGCTTTTTGTTCTTTGTAACCCGGGGGTTAGTGCATTATCAGACACCTAACAGGTGCTTGCTAATGGCTTGTTGATTAACTGATTTTAGACAAGAGGTGTTGGAGATGAAAAACTCTATAATTCCTGCTTGCAGGATCCTTGGACGTTCCAGTAAGCACCCCAGGCCTCTTCCCCCGGGGCCCCCTCCCCCTTGGGCATCCCTCTGTCTCCTCTGGCTCACTGCTCCCATTGGTGAATTCCCCCCTGGGCCTCCATTGGAAAAATCAGAAAGGTAGATGGAGGTAGAATTCACAATAGCAAAATGTGGGAAGGTTATAATCTCTAAAGTAGAGATTTAGACTAGATAGAAGGCTATTTCCAGCTCCAAAATATCATAATAGGTATTACTACTGTTGTATTATTGAAAGGCAAATAATAGAATCTTAAAGTTTGAAGGGCACCTAGGTGGCACAGTGGCTAGCGCTCCAGGCCTGGAATCAGGAAGTCTCATCTTCCTGAGTTCAAATCCAGCCTCAGACACTTCTAGCTGTGTGACCCTGGGCAGTTCACTTCACCCTGTTTGCCTCAGTTTCCTCAACTGTAAAATGAGCTGCAGAAGGAAATGGCAGACCACTCCTTTGCCAAGAGACCCCAAATGAGGTCATGAAGAGCTGGGCACAACTGAACAACAATAAGTACAAATCACTTTACTCTTCTGAGCCTCAGTTTCTTCCATTACACAATGAAGGGGGTGTACAAGATGATCTCCGAGTTTTCTCTGACCCTAAATCTAGGCTCCCATGACCTCGAGATCCTATGAATTGAAGCCATTTAGAAGTCTCAGCCTTTGGGTCCCAGAATGCTCTGAGTTCGTCCTTGCTCAGCCCCCCCCCCCCGCCCCAACCACCACACACTGGGGCTTATGAAGTGAATCGGCCCTTCTAGTGGCCCCATTTATGACAAATATGAAACTGGAAAAATCCTAAAGAGGCAGATCCTTTAAAAAGAGAAGAAGATAATCAGCCATGATTGCACTTTGGGATTCTGCCAAGTTAAATGGTGTCTACATATAGAGACTTTGTGGGAGAGAACTGTTCTGTGTTGGAGCAAGGCTCAGGCTCTGACATCAGCCCAGGACCTGGGTTCACGGCAGCATCCCAGTACTCAGGACATCCATATATGGAAGGCAGGAACGAGGACACCGTGGCCTCATCTGTGGATGCCAGCCAGCCCAACTTGATCGTATTGTAGATGGAGAAAACGAGGCTTTCCTGAGGTCATACAGGTGGGAAGTGGTAGAGCCCAGACTCCAAGCCAGGTGCCAGGTCCTCTGAGCCCAAACCCCAATCGTTTCCCAAGGCTCCGGTCTTGATGGGACCTTAGCAACTGGTCTGAACGAAAGGGCTGAGGATTTCAGTGGGCTGAAAACTCATTGTGAATCTCTAGTGGAATATGGAGGCCATTGTGATTTTGGCCTGAATTTAGATAGATAGGAAAAATGGATGGATGGATAGATGGATGGGTAGATTGATAGATAGGTAGATAGATAGATAGATAGACAGACAGACAGAAGCAGAGGAGGTTTTACCTCTCTATATTGCTAGTGCTTAGCATGGTGCTTGGCACATAGTAAGCACTTTAATAAATGCATCATTCATTCATTCATTCATTTATTCATTCATTTATTAAATGTTCACTAAGTGCCAGGCACTTTGTTCAAGTCCTGGGGATACAAAGACATACATGCAAGTAAATAAGCTCCTGCCAACAAAGATCTTATGTTCTAACAGAGGGAAGACCACATGACCAGGAGAAGAAGGCAGTGTTCTAGGAGAGGCTTTCACCAGGCCTGGAAGTGGGGTGGAGGCCGGGTTAAGAAAAGATGAGAGTTCACCCATCTGAGCCAGGAGTCCCAGGGGGAGAGGCCAAGCAGAGCAATGGCTGGAGCTCTGGCTGTAGGACAAGTAGATGGCCATAATAACGATCACAATACCTACCACCACAACGAGCATTTCTATAGTGACATCACATTGGCAGATAAAGAGGAAACGGTGCTGCTCTTCTCCCTCTGGTCAGTCCAAGTCTAGAATGTTGTGAGCAATGAAGTTCAGAAAACAGAAGGAATCCTAGTGATGCCTGTGGGACATCAAGAAGTTGGTCTGGTGGGGCTGAGGAGGCATTGTGTGTGTGTGTGTGTGTGTGTGTGTGTGTGCGCGCGCGCGCGTGTGCTTGTGTTTGTACAGAAAGAGGCCAGTGAACCCCACGGCACTTAGTATGCTCTTTGGCACATAGTAAGCCTTCCTCTCCCGTTCTTCTCCCCCTCCTCCTCCACAATGCAACAAAAAGTCACAAATTCCTTTGCTGGACACCAGACACAGACCAAGAACTAGTGCAATATTGCCTTTTATTCTCAAAGGTCTTTCATTATTAATTTATTTTATGCTCTGGAAACTACAGAAAGTCACTCATCTGGCCTTAACAAGGATATGTCTTGGGGGGGGGTTGGGCTTTTTTCCCCTTCTTTTTTAATGTTGAGCAGACATTGAAAAGGATGAAAGGAGGAAGCAGGCCTGTTGAAGATGCAGGTGCACTAATAAATGGGTGGTCTTTGGATTACAGTATTTATGTGAGCAGTGGCAAAGCTGAGCAGCACCCGAAACGGGCTAGAGACAAATTGGGACAACATGAACATCTGTGTTGGGGGGACTGAACTGGCATGGTTCACACCTCCAGGACCAGGTGCGAGGGGAATCATCTCCACTGCTCACATCTGCCTATCTCAGAGGGGGGCCGCAGCCCCAAGAGTCCTGCACACAGCCCACCGTGGAGAAGAGACTTCTGGCTGGGCAGAGGCTGAAGCAAAGGGGGAAGCCCAGTCTCCCCGGGGGAAGGAAATGGCTAGCTCTTCCTGGGCCCCGACATGAGAGACCAAAAAGACTGCCCTAGTCTGCTTGGTCAAGGACAGTAACTAACAGCCCCAACGCTGCTGCTTCAACTGCTCTTTGCATGGAAGAGGAAGAAGAGGAGGAGGAAGAAGAGGAGGAGGAGGAAGGGGGGGGGGGAGGAAAGGGGGAGGAGGCGGAGGAGGAAAGGGGGAGGAGGAGGAGGGGGAGGAGGAGGAGGAGGAGGAGGAGGAGGAAGGGGGGAGGAGGGGGAGCTGGCTCCCCCATGCTCTGCACAGGGCAGTGGCTCCAGACTTGGTGGGGATGAGGCCCATTTCAGGGCCTAGTTCCTAAAGAATGATCTCGGATCTTTCTGAGCCCCTCATCTCGTGGTATTATCTGCGCTTAACAGAATCAGACTTGGAGCTCAAAGGGGCCTTCTGGTCACCTCCTCCAGACCCTTCATTTTACATGTGAGGAAACTGAAGCACAGAGAGTTGCCCAAGATCCCACTGTTGTCAAGTGGCCCAATCGCCATTTGAACTCAGGTCCCATAGTGACTCCGAGTTCAGGGCTCTTTCTACACCTCCATTCCATGTTGCATGCCAATTGAAATCCTGGCTGTGTGACTCTGGCCAAGTCACTTAACACCTCACAGCCACAGCTTCCTCATCTGTAAAATGGAGATGATGATAGCACTTACTTCAGAGGGACGCATTGAGGACATTGCTAAAGCCTTTTGCAAGCCCTAAAGAGCTGTGTTAGAGTTGCTTGTTATAATCAGTGATTTTTGTTAGAATAATCCGGAAATCTGTTGGGGGGAGGGGGGATTACAGTCACCCAGTCCCGTTCGCAGCAAGCCGAAGGATCACTGGTTTGGTGGAACTCCGACCGCAGCTGTGTGACCTTGAGTGAAATGCTTGCTCTCTCTGGTCTCAGCTTTCTGCCCGGTAAGGAGCCTGGGCCTTGATGATCTACGGGCCTTCTACCTCTGATGTTCTGAGATTTTTTCACTCACCGCCTGGTCACCATGACAACAAAAAGAGCCACAAGGTTTGTGATGTAGGGGCTGATTCTCCCAGCAAGAAGGGAGGATTCTATGTTATGCAGTCTTAAAAACACAGAGAGAATGTGGGCAACTCTACATATCTTGCCACACCAACCAAACCCAAAGGTCTAAAGGAAATCTGCCGACGAGTCTGGAAGATTGGACAGAGCCTCTCTCTTCTGGTCGTTCCCCTTTCCTCACAGTCGCAGGAATGACTGTACGTGGCTGGGATTCCAAAGCCCCAAGTCCGTGTGAGAAATGAAGTTGGACACTTAGCCTAGAGTTTGCCTACATAGGCAACTATATCCACAATAAACTTTTTTTTTTCATCATTCTTTTTCCGGACACGCAGCCTGACCCAGCTGTTACTTTTCTATTAGCCGAACAAAGTGGGGGGATGAAGTAGAGAAAATATTCAACTGCTATCAGGAGAGAGCGGTTCAAATTCCAACTCAAAACTTACTTTGTGGGCTGTGCTGGGCAAGCTGCGTCAACTCTCTGGGCCTCAGTTTCCTCATTTGCAGAAGTGGGTTTCATAATACTTGTCCTACCTAGCACCTGGGACTATTTTGAGGATGCAAAGAAATGATGAGCACAGAGTGCCTGGTAAACCCTAAAGCACCATAACAATATCGTTTAATTAATATAATTTAAGCATCATTAACAATGTCTGGGCAAGAAATGTCCCTGCCTGGGACTGGGTGCAGTTTTAGAGGTCACAGATGTAAGAGAGAAAAGGATGGAAGAAAAGCCTTGATTTCTGATTGGATCCTTCCTGCCCGGGAATCTGGAGAGTTTCCCTGTTGGAGGAATGGGACGGGAAAGGAAAGTGGCTTAGTGTCCATAGCTGAAGTCATGTCTGTGGAGGTGACAGCCGGGCTTGTCTGCAGAGTTACAGACTTCAAGCTCTTCGTCATCCTCACCCTCCCACTCTGAGTGCGGCAAACAAGCCGGCGACTGAAAGGTTTTTCAATAACCGTCGTGCAGCAGAGGCAAAAGTGACCTCAAACCCGGAGTCAGGGGAAAGCTGGGTTTGAATCCTGGATCTGTCGTGGGCTAGCTTTGAAATCCCAACAGATCAAAGAGCACAGGTCCTCCCCTTCTGGTGTCTGGATAGACCCTTCACTCTCGCTCAGAGCTGGGAGGAAAGGAGGAGCAAAAAGAATGAGTTCCCAGGTGGAAGAAGGTAGGGCCAACAGGGACGAGGCAAGGAGCACGTTACTCCACCTTAGTGCACATGCGTGGCCCAAAGAAGCAGAGTCATTGGTGGTAGCTGTATTTTTGTTAAGGAAGGTCACTGCAAGGCAGACTTAGGGGGTGGTAGCTGGCATCAGTCATGAAGAGGACCGAGAGAAAGGGAGGAGGCTCTGTGTGTTTGTGTATGTGTGTGTGCATGTGTGTGCACCTGTGTGTATGTGTGTGTACAAGTCATCACATGTTCCACTCACCACCAGCACTAGCCTCAGCCTTCTGGAGCCGTTAGCTCTTCCAATTCAGTGCCTACAAAAGGTGCTCATGCTTCATCAAAGAAAATACATCTCTGCAGAAGAGGACAGTTTACACTTTGAATTAATTTCTTGATAGGGTAAAAACACCAGATTCTCCAGCAGCTTGAATTTCCCTTCTGTCTCCCTCCCTTCAAGGGATCATGAACTCTACTCTATCTTTCTAATTTAAAACATCCGAAGGTCGACTTATTGCCAAACTTACCAAGATATGGGGATTGAGACTAGATCTGATCCTGTCATAAATAACCTTTCCCAACCCCAGCAACGTAAAGGAGAAGTGAAAGAAGCACAGATAAATCCACCTACAGCAGACAGAAGTGTATCCGAACCCATTACCAATGGGTGAACTGGAGGGGGGAAGGGTGCTACGACAAATATGTAATTCCCAGTTACTCATCTTTTCTTGTGTCTTAGATTTAAACCCATATTCCTTCATTAGTTTCTGACCTGACATGAAGCACCATCTGGCATGTGCATGTTAAGGAGGTTATATATAAGCAAAATCAATATTCTCCCTTGTCATGACTTAAAATATTATTTTTAAATGTCATGTAGAATATTAAAATTAGGGGATAACAGCAGAACATTAGAAAAAAAAACTAATGTGAGGAATGGCAAAAGGAAGGTTTTTTTTTTTAAACAAAAGCAATGATTTATTTTTATAAATCTTCGATCAATCCGTAACTTGAGTTTAATTCAATTCTTATGGGTATTTTCTCTGTGGAAAGATTATGGGTTGACTGTCCAAGCAGCACATGCTGAGGTAGGTACAGAACTAACAATCTAATATCCTGATCCCTGGATGGGGAACCTGCAGCCTCGAGGCCACACGTGGCCTTCTAGGTCCTCAAGTGCAGCCCTTTGACTGAATCCAAACTTCAATGAAGGCCCAGCCTGATCCATTCCAAAACAAGTAATTCAGATCACCCAAGGTCAGAGTGAAGAAACCACCGCCTACTTACTTAAAGACAATGCCAGGTGGTCAGCCCCAGTGATGCAACCAGGTACACGAATGAACTGCATGCTTCAAGCTCAGTCCTATTTGTCTTTCGACTCTGTCTCAGTATCTTCATTCATCCTACAAAGGGTGTGTCTAAAATTCTGGGAATTTATTTCAAGTCACGTACAAAACACCTGCTCTAAGGATTTGACTGAAAGATGGCTGTGGAACCAATCCAACCCAACGAATATCTAACAAGTATTTAAATATGTGAAAATCACAGGACTAGGTCCCAGCTACCAGAGGATCATGGGGTCACAGAGCGGGAAGGGACTCCAGAGGGTGTCTATCTCATCACCCTCCTCCTACCCACAAGGAAAGTGGGGTCCAAGGAGAGGAGGTGATTTCTCCAAGGTCATTTCAGTGAATTAGACAATGAACACTCCTTAAGTGTGTTGTATGAGCAAGACACTGAGCTATTAAGAATAAAACAAATAGTTCTTCACGTGTTTGAGGGACTTACAGAAAATAATAATAATAATAACTTGCATCTATGAGTGCTTTGAGGTTTGCAAAGCACTTTATAAATATTATTTTCTTTTATCTTCACAACAACCCTGGGAGAAAGGGAATATCATTATCCTCATTTTATAGATGAGGAAAAGGGGGCTGAAAGAGTTTCAGTCACTTGTCCAGGGTCACAGAAACAGTCATTGTATTGAGGTAAGATTTGAACTCATGTCTTCCTGACTCTAAGTCCCAGAATCTCCTGGGGTTGACGGTGGAGACTATGCATATAGATTAATGAATCCTATGTACGTGTAGGAGGGAAAGAGTATTGAATACTCATGGGATCAGGAAATGTTTAACATCAGATGGGTCAGATTCTGTTAGTGGAAATGACATCCAATGAGAGGCCAGACCATCAGTTTCCCTTCTGCCCCCTAAGGACTGTAGGACTTTTTCTATCTGCCAGTCCCTGTCCTCATGGAGCCCACAATCTAATGGGGGGGATGATATTCAAACAACTATGCACAATCAAACTCTATAAAGGATGAACAGGGAATAATTAAAGAGGGGAAACCCTAGCATTTAGAGGGAGTGGGAAAAGCTTCCTGTAGGTGTGTTTTCAGTTGAGACTTGAAGGCAGCCAAGGAAGGAGGGAGGCAGAGATGAGGAGGTTGAGAGGGCATCCCAGGCAAGGGAAGAGACAGTGAAAATACTCAGAGTGGGGAGACCGAGGGGCTTATTTGAAATGTGGGGGAGAAGCAGGCTCTAAAGGGCTCTGATACAAAACAGAAGACTTTATATTTGGTCCTGAGGGTGACAGGGAACCACTCTGCAGTTGAGAAGTGAGAGGTGTGACATGGTCAGACCTGTACTTTAGCAAGATTAACTTGACAGCTGAGGAAAGCACAGAATCTGCAGAGCTAGTGGTGGTTGGGGTCTCAGGGTCCCCTGCCTGGGCTGGAATCCTGACCCATGTATGTGCTTAGAGAAGCAGGTAGAGACAGTATAGTGCTATCTTGGAAGTCAGAAAGACATGAGTTCAAATCCTACCTTTGATACTCTTACCAGCCAAAGGGCCTGGACAACTCACTCAACCATACTAGCCTCAGTTTCCTCTTCTCTCATCTATAAATGAGGGGGTTGGACTTGAGGACCTCCAATGTCAGCCCCTCTAGCTCTACGTCTCTGACCTCATGAAGCTATGAATTTACAGGAGTGATGAGATCAGACCAGGTGCAGGACTGAGTTTTGCAGAACGAGCACAGTTTAGGGGTGCGTGAAATGGGGGATGAGCCAGTCAATGATCCTGAGAAGGAGCCGCCAGGCAGGAGGACCCAGAGGGAGTGGAGCCATGAAATCCCAGCCTGGAGAGAGGTGGCCACCAGGATGAGAGCTGCAGCGTGACGAAGGTGGCCAGGGGCAGAGCCAGGGCTGGAACCCAGGCGTATGATTCCAAACTAAGGTCTACCATTTCTGGCTTCTGGCAGGAAACAATTTTGCTTTTTCAAGCTAAGAAAGGATTTCTTACTTTAAAAGTACTTGCTAAATGTTCAGGCATGCTGGGCATGGGCAGTTAGGTGGCGCTATAGTGCAGAGACCACCAGATCTGAAGTCCAAAGACTCATTTTCCTGAGTTCAAATCTAGCCTTGGAGACTTACTAGTTGTGTGACCCTGGGCAAGTCACTTAACCCCATTTGCCTCAGTTTCTTCATCTGTAAAATGAGCTGGAGAAGGAAATGTCAAACCACTACAGTATCTTTGCCAAGAAAACCCCAAATGGGATCACAAAGAGTTGAACATGAGTGAAACAAATGAACAGCAACAGCACTTGGCTGCCCACCCTAGAGGAAGACTTCAATGGGCTTGGAGCCTTTTTAAGTAGGGAGAGAGGAAGAGGAGGAGGAGGAGGAGGAGAGGAAGGGGAGAGAAAGAGAGAGAGAAGGAGAGGTCAAGGGGGATTGATTTAATACCCCAGGAATTTCTGGCTCTGAAGATATGATTTATTATTTCATAAACTCTGTGGCTCCCCATTTCTAATGAATGCAGGACACTTTCTGAGTGTTCTTGATCTCTCTCCCTCTCTCTCCCTCCCTCCCTCCCTCTCTCCCCCGCCTCTCTCCCTCTCTCCCTCTCTCTCTCTGTCCCTCTCTGTCTCTCTTTGTCTCGGTCTCTCTGCCTGTCTCTGTCTCTCTCCTCCTCTCTCCTCTCCTTGCAAAGGAATATGACCAGCGTGTCAACAAAAGAAGTAAGAACAGCTGCAGCTGTTCTCATTGATCATTTCCTCAATCTGGAGGAAGTGGAGCAGAGGCTAACAGCATTGTCGGACAAAAGCTAAGTTGTTACTTGACATTCTCTGGCAACGTCAGACGCTGCCCACTGCAGCATGCTGGGAATCAATTTGAGAAATGGACTCCTCATTACTTTAACCCTGCAGCTGGGGGCAGGAAGCTTTGGCGATCATCTGTTGTGATTGAGAGTTTCAATTCAGGGCTGTTTTGGGGGGGAAAAAGTGTCTAATTCAAGACACTAAATCCAATAGGAATGGTTTGACAACAGCTTTGGGGCCATATTAATAATGTGTGTCCGTGCGCTCACACAGATGCTTACAGTTTTCCCACAATGCATTTGGCTCATAATTATTATCACCTAGACACGGCTTGCTCTTCAAAGTGGACTCTTCTGCCCATACAACAATAGACCAGGGCACAAGTGAGGCTGGAGGGTGATTGCCTCCCTTGTGTAAATCAGGCAAAACCTTGGCAGTACAAAGAACAGCCCGGTTTTCAGTTCCCCAATTCTGTCCCTGGCACTGAACTAAAAAACAAACCTATACATCCCTGGTTCCCTGAATGTTGAAAGTCCTGTTATTCCTACCAGCACCAAAGAGGTCCAAGAATGGAAGAGTGGGAGCTTTTTTAGAAAGGGACCCCCATGGGTGTGACCTCTGATTGGGAAAGCTGTGGGCCTTTCATCATCCCCCTTCTCCTCTTTTGTCCTATTATATTTTTAAAAAGTTATCAGATAGGGCAGTTAGGTGGCAGAGTGGATAGAGTGCTGGACTTGGAGTCAAGAAGACCTGAGTTCAAATCTGCCCTCAGATCCTGTGTGATTCTGGGTAAGTGACTTCACCCTGTTTGCCTCAGTTTCCTCATCTGTAAAATGAGTTGGAGAAGGAAATGGCAAACCCTTCTCGTATCTTTGTCAAGAAAACCCCACATGGGGCCATGAAGAATCAGGCATGACTGAATGCATTGAACAACCACAAAATTGCCATCCCCGTAAGAACAGATATACAACTTTCCTCTCCTCTCCTCTCTACCGCCCTCCGGGTGACGTAGAAAACAAAACCAAACTGCGGTTAAGCAAACACAATCACTATATTGACTACTTACATGCGGCAAAGTATGCAACACTCCATGCCCATTGTCCTCCACCTCTCCAGTGAAAGAAGGGAGGTAACTAGCATTACTCAGACTGTAAGTTAACCATCTTCATTTCATTCTGTAAAGTCCGAGGTAGTGCTAAGCTTATCTGAAAACCTTATCACTTTTAATTTACAAGGAAAAGAACATGTAAACACTCATCACATCTTCCACAAAACCAAGGCCAAAACACAATGTAAAAGAAGGTTGAGAACTGACTGGTATCATGGAATTTGGAGTTCAAAGTGTTAAACATTCTCCTTCAGCCTTGAGGAAGACTTGGAACTATTTCTACTTATTAGCCAAAGGCTGAGTTGAGTCACACACAACCTGAAGTTCTTAAAAACAAAAAAGCAAAAACAAACAAACAAACAAACATATAAATCTTTAAAGACAAAAAGAGGAAGAAGGGAATGTCAAGAATTTACAGCATAAGGCAATATGAAGAAGGAGAAAGAAAAAGTAAAGTTGAACCATGACAGAGAAAGGAGAAATTAAGGAAGCCCACAGGCATCTCAGAGAAGAAAACTTGGACTGAAGCTACCAGTTGCACACTCCTCTTCAAAGACTTAGGTAAGTTCCAAGAAGAGGTTTGGTCTTCCCCAACTTTCCTTCCCTCCCCTGTTAGTGTCCATTAACAGGCACTGTTACATATTCTACCCATTTCTTTATTACAGTATTTCTAAAGTCCCAGATTTTTGCCTCAATCATAAAGGTGACATAGAGAGAAACAGATATTTAAATAAGGACAGGGAGGCAAACTTCTGCCCAAATACGGATGATTTTCCAAACTGTGGGCTCTGAGCTATTCAGATGAAATTCCAAATTTGCTTAACATTAACTACAAAAAGCAGGAAAGGAAGAGATCATGTGGTTCTGAAAGACCATTATGAAGAAAATGAACTAATTATTGTAATATGGCACAGCTGATTAAATCTCTAGAGACAGTGTTGGGAGGAGAGGGAAGGGGTGAGTATTAGCTGGTCAACTTTAACTTCCATAGTAACCCTCAAAAACGGCATTTTTCAAGCCGATTCAGGATATTTATAACTAGTGGGGAGGTCAATCAGTTTAGTAGTTAGAGGGCTGGCTTGGGAGTCAAAAAGAACTGAGTTAAAGTCCTGTCTCTGTCTTATACTGACTCTGTGACCTTGAGTAAGCCACTTAACCTCCAAGTGCCTTGGAAAACTTTCAAAGACTATTGATTAAAGATGAGTCATAGCTCTACTTGGGCAGTCTACACTGAATTACAAGTCTGGATGGTTCTTGCTAACTCCTTTACCACCCTTCACAGAAAAACAACAACAACAACAAAAAAAAAACAAAAACAAAAAAAAACCCAAACTGATGAAAATATGGAGGAAATGGTGGACATACCTAGAGAGTAGAAAACTCTTCTGTTTTCATCATTTGCTTTTTATCTCAATTATTTAGGACTAATTAAAATAATTTAGTCAGAACTGTATTATTTATATAATATCAGAAAATAAGAAAGATCCCTGAGAGTAATCCCAGGAACAACTTGCTTGGCTTCTCTAACAGGTGGGGAGAACTCTCTTCTATTCACTCAATAAGAATTTATTAAGAATCTGCTATGTATCAGACACTGTGTCGGGCTCGGGGGGATCCAGTCTCCAAAGGGCTGGTCTAGCTCAGCTCCATCTACAGTTATCAAGTATCTTTGTGAATCCTGCCTGGTCAGGAACATGGCCCAATTTTGAATTTGCCCATCCCAGCCTTTTTCATAGGACCACCATTGACCAGATGAAACAAGTGTAAGCAATGACATATTGCTTCCTTCAGCATAAATAGCCAATTACAATGAAACCCATGGACACAACTGATCTAGTAGTCTTCTCACCCATCTACAATATAAGGATTTTAGGCATTCAATAGTACTAATAATAAATAATAACGATAGCTAACATTTATATAGCACCTACTACGTACCAGGCACTGTGCTAAGCATTTTACTAATGTCTCATTTGGTTTTCACAACCCTGGGAAGGAGGTTCTGTTGTTATCCATGTTTTACAGATGAGGAAACTGAGGCACATAGAGGTTAAATGGCTTGCCTAGGGTCATACAGTTAGTAAGTATCTATGCCATTTTTGAACTCTGTTCTTCCTGACTCTAGGCTAGGCTCTCTATGCACTGTGGCACTATATAGTACAGAACCATAGGGAGCTGAAGACAGGTTTATCCTGGGTCAGGCTGGTTTTGGCGTTGAGGGTAGAAATAACAAGGGGCAGCATTTGTATGACATTTTAAGGTTTGCAAAGTACTTCACCTAGGTTTTGTCACCGTGCTGTATGTACCTGTTCTAATTCTCTGAAACCTGTCGGGACAGATGGAATATCCCTCAGAACTCTCTAATAAGAGACCAGAAGGGTTAATATCCTAGAACATTCCATCCATAATCAGTCAATTCAAGAAACGTTTATTAAGAAGTTACTATATAACTTAGGGGCAGCTAGGTGGCGCAGTGGAGAGAGCAGTGGCCCTGAAGTCAGGAGGACCTGAATCCAAATCTGGCCTCAGACCAAACAAACACCTGACACTTACTATCTGTGTGACCCTGGACAAGTCAGTTAACCCCAATTGCCAAAAAAAAAAACAACAAAAAAAGAAGTTACTATGTGCATGGCACTATGCTTGTGAGTGAAGGAATAGGTGCAAATGCATTCATTAAGGGTCTGTTATGTGCCAAGCACTGTGCTGAGTGCTGGGGACATAAACAGAGAGAGAACTCTCATTGGGAAAGATGATAATATTGGAGACTTCAACTCCAGGGCAGCTGGAAAGGCCCAGAAATCCTAAAATCAGAGCAGTGGGACTGATAGCAAAGCCAAGGGTACATCCTTAGGGCATGTTAGCAGGTCAGATACCAGTGCTGGGGGGTCTGGTGGGCACAGAGGCAGCGAGATGGAAAGGCATGAAGGAAAGTAGCTGATAAGACCTGAAGGTCTTCCACCTCACCAGAAGAATTCAAGTTGGGGAGTTGGTGACTCCCTGCTCAACTACAGAGCATGGGCAACCTGTCAATCTTTTCACCCAGCTGGGTATCAGAGGGAAGGCAAGGGTTGAGGGTGTCATCATTAGGGCCAACTTCTTTCTGGCCAAGCGCCCTTGGAGTCTGCTTGGCTAGGAGTGGGCAGAGGGCTATAGGAGACATCATTAGATCTTAATTCCATTTAGTTACCGACCTTGTTACTGTCCCTCTTGTCACCTTGGCCTTCAAGGGAAACTGGGTGAAGGGAATACTGCAAGTCCCCAAGTTACAGAAGGATTCTGCTCCAAGAGTTCATTTATAAACTGGTAGTCATGATAGGAACACATCCACCACCTGCATCTCTGCCCTAGCAGATGCTGGCAATGTACAACATATTTTCATGTTTCTGATTTCTCCCCTTTATTCTTATCACGTAATTCAATACAAGGAACATTTATCGAGTGCTTAGTTTGAGCCAGGCCCTGTGCAAAGCCTGAGCATACACAGAGAAAAAGGAAATGGACCTTGCCTTCAGAGATGTGAGATTGGAGGTTACATATTGACCATATGTCAATCGATGAATGAATCCAAAATAATTTTGGGAAGGAGAATCCCCAATGCAGGGAACTCAATCCCAGTCTAAGAGGTGGTGAGGACGACCTGCATGCCAGGCACAAAGCACATCCTGGAATGATCACTGGGTCTATTCTGCCCAACTGGAAATTCTGAGAAGTGGCTTCTGACTCTGTCTGACTCATCTTCAACCACAGAGCTTGAATACAATAAGACATCTATAAGTAATCTACCCAATTATTTGTTTGCTGCTCAGAGATATGGGAGTCAATGAGTTAACTGTTTACAGCAGTTGTACCTCAGTCTCCCTCTCCTGCTCCTAGGTGGCTCTCCCTGGCCTCTCAAATTCCTGCATGTTTTTGTCTTGAAAATGTGAAGAACTGTAAGCCACTATGAAGAATCATGATTAAAATGAATTGCAAACTGTTTTCATGATCCCAAAGTGCCAAATAAATTGTTAGGAATAATGATAAAATCCCTGAAAACGGTCCTGTGTGAATGGATTGTTTGTGCAAATGTAAATTTTAATCAAATCCAAACAAGAGAAGGAGTCAGCTCCAATGAAATGGATTGTTTCATCAATGAACTCAACCCCTCCACTTTCTCCTGATACATGCATCCAAGGGAAATTACTGAATGGGGCTATATTCCTCGAGGCCCCTTCAGGAGCCCAAGGAAGGACGCAATAATATGGCTGGAGAAAGCCCCCTCCCATCTCATTACATTGCATCAGTTATTTTAAAGCAATGCAATTCTGTTCTGTTTCTGCCCCACCATTTCATAATTATGTCATTTGACAAGAATCGGGTAATTTACATAACCACCTGAATTGTCATAATTGCTTGAAAGTGCTGAAAAAGCCCGTGCGCCGCATTTCAGATTCATTGCTGCGAGCCGTTTTAAACTCCTCAGAAATGACTTTGGCATAAAGATGCTTTCGGTCAACAAAGAAAGCAACTCAGGCTGCATTTTTCTACCTCCTCCATCTACCTCTCTCATCCCAGGCCTGGCCAGTCCATGCCCTTCTTGCTTACCTCCTTCTAGGAAGCTTTGAGGGTGGGGGTGGGGTGAAGGGTGGAAGTGATGCCTCTCAGGGGCCAGCAGTTGCTCAGCTATGAGAAAGGGAGTGGGAAAGAAGCAGCCTGCAGAAGCCCAGAGGGAGGTACCTGGTCCTTTGGGAGCACTATCTGTCCCTCATCCCCAATCCCCATCATGTACCTTTTCCATGACCCCTCTCTGAAGCACCTGTTTTCTGGGAGCAGACAAGAGGTGTTATTTGTGTGTGTGGGGGGGGGGTGCGGCAGTCTGGTGTCATATACTTGGAGGCAAGAAGACTTGGGTTCCAGTCTTGCTTCTGACATTACTATGTGAGCCTCAGTTTCCTCACCTGTAAGATGGGGACCATTTATCTGTAAGACTAGAAGAACAATTCCCAATAATGGGAGGATTGATCCTTACAGTGACATTATGACGCAGATATTATGATCATCACCTAGGGTGAATAGGAGGCTCTGAGGAAACAATATCATTCAGGTGTTTTGCGAACCTTAACACTCTTCCCTGTAAATGTCAGTCATGACGGCACAGAGTTTTGAGGTTTGCAAAGCACTTTATACACACATCTCCTATAAAAACCTTCTGAGGTGGGTCCCGAAGCTATTCCTCTCTGTTTTCCAGATGAAACTCAACTCAAGGACATTACATAAATTAAAGAGCCACCTGGAATACCCTGAATTGAGGTCAAGTCTCACCCCTGCCTAAGGGCCTGGGGCAGGCCCCTTCACTTTCTGAGCTTCAGTTTGGTTACATCTAAAATGATGGGGTCTGACCCAATGGCCAACTCTCTAACCATTATCCAATCATGTTGTGCTGGGACAAAAGGATTTGGTATGAAACTAGCCCAGTGCCTGGCAATGACACGGAGGAAGATCTTGATAAGTCTTTGTTGATGATGGATTGATTAATGAGCTACCGACAATGGAATGGGCTGGTAGAAGGGCAAAGAGGGGGGATGAACTGTTTTCTTCTAATTCCATATAACACATTTTCCAGATTCTGTTAGCGGCATTTTCTGAAAGGAATCCGTACTCTAATCCAGTATTGAAATATGAGCCATATAATCTTTGACATCATCAACATTAGTAAACATAGGAAATAAAACATTGCTGGCTAGCAACGGGCTTCTGAAAATGCTCTTTCCTTTGTTGAACTCTTTGTTTGCCTGTCTGGGAAAGAGCTAATCTAGCCTTAAATGCTTAGAAAGGGATTTATTAATGCCTAGCTTCCTGGAGCTAATTTGGTTGCTCGATGTAGCTATAAAATTTTACGAGAACAAACAAGAGATGAGACTAAATGACAGAAGAATGTTTCTGGAGAGCTTACCTAGGACACTGGCACCGAGTTGTGTCTCTATGTATACACACAGATGTGTGTGTGTGTGTGCGCGCGCGTGCGCGTATGTGCTCATTATAACACCAATACCATGTCATTCTCTGCAAATGTAGTTGCATAAATGAATCCTGAGTTCAGTTGTGGTTCCCATGCTACTTTTCAAAGAAGAAGAAAAAAAAAAGACAAAAATCCTTCTGATTTGAACCCAGGGATTTTAATCTTATTGATGGTGAATGTGTATTTCAGAACTTCTCTTCCCGAATCTTCAGTAGCCATGTAGTAGGTTTTGGCAATTCAGTATTTCATTTTATATTCAAATCTACATTCCCTGCCACCTCTCCGGGCCCCAATTGAGAAAGTAAAAGAAACACAACCCTATTACAAGCATGTATTTCCAAACAAAACAGACGCTTGTGTTGGCTATCTCCCTCCCCTCAACCCCAAACAAAACAAAACAAAGCAATAAAATATGTCTTGATCAGATCTCTGAGTCCATCTCTCTATCTGGAGGTGGGTAGCATGCTTCATCTCGAGTCCTCAGGAATTATGGTTAGTCATTGTATTGAATAGAATTCCTAAGTTGTTTGTCTTTTCAATATGCTGTGATTGGAGAGTTGTTCTCCCAATGCTGCTTACTTCATTCTTCATCAGTTCATAAAAACCTACCCAGATTTTTCTGAAACCATCCCTATCTGAAG
This sequence comes from Vombatus ursinus, assembly GCF_900497805.2. NCBI lineage: Eukaryota > Metazoa > Chordata > Mammalia > Diprotodontia > Vombatidae > Vombatus > Vombatus ursinus. The sequence continues at coordinate 17,028,025 of NW_020954577.1, read as the reverse complement.
AAACCTTTCCAATGCCCAGAGATACTTCAAGATTTCCATTAAGTGGAAGAAGGAAGTTTTGTTCTTCCTGTCTACCCAAATGACTCCTCAGAAAAGAGGCAGATGATCACATTCCAAACTGTTCAGGAAAAAAGCAAATCATTTCACCTCACAATAACCTGCATTCAATGGAGTCAGGCAATCAGGCACAAGATCTCATATCTGCCCAATGATGAAGGAAAAGTAGGGTGTAGGATCAGGATGAAACAAAGGAGACCAGTTATCCTCTGCTGAAGTCACCCTTTCTAGCATTTAGAGGTTTCTGAAGTAGACTGGAAAAATGAATCCGGCTTAAAAAGGAAGCTTATCACACCCCTTTTCTGTGCTATGTTAAAGGCTTCGTTTTGAAGGAATGAATTGAAACTCAAATTTAATGCCTCTTCTTAATGCTCTTATGAGCTGAACTGCTTGGTATTAGAGGTGTCCCTGATCAGTGCTGGGAAACCAACCATCAACATCTACGGGCTGGAGTTCAGCAAGGTTTCTACCAATCAAAAAACTTTTTTTTAAGAGTTCCACATTTTTCTCACCCATGACCTTCTTAAGAGAGGAGTAGCACAATGCCAAGTTTCCTCCTGAGATTGACAGCAAATGATAGATCGATCAGGGACTTGACACAAAGTCCTGTTTCTGAAGAAATGAATACGACCGTGTGACCAGTTAGCTAAACACCTGCCCCGAATTAACTTCATGAAAGCCCCGGGACAAGACTCAGCTTTGTAGAGCCCCAAATCATCTTTCATTTACCTATTATCTCATCAAATAAAATCACATGTATAAAGCACCTGACAATTTTAAAGCATACTATAAATGCTAAATAATAATAATAAATATTTAGTGCTAGAGGTAGACTCACTTAAAGTCTGCAGACCATAAAATCAGAGAGTAGAGGATGATAGATTTAGAGTGGGGAGGAAAGTAAGAGGTCATCCAGTTTAAACTGATGGGGTCTAAGGATTTAGGGGTGCTGGGACCCCGAGATAACGACACGAGGGTCCTGCCGAAAAGAATTCAACCCCAGCCTTCTTTCAGCCAAAGACAAGGTTTATTAAAGATCTGCCATATTAGCCAGACTCTTGAGGAATCTGAGAGTCTGTGAGGTATTGGCTAGATTCTAAGAATCAGGGCAGTGGCTAGGTTTTAGGAATCTGAACATCTTAATGCAGACCAGGTGGACCTTATATACAGAGAGACTGTGGGAGGGACCTAGGAGTGGACAGTAAGAACTCCTGGGACCTGGACCTTGTGGCCGAGGGAGAATGGAGCCCAGGTAGGATTGAGGGTGGGAAATGGCTGAGGGCCATAGGGAGGTAAGACAAGGGAGGGCTAGGCTAGGTTAAGGGTAACAGAGAATTGGGAGATTGAATATAGCCACAGTGAAAGGCCAGTTGATGGGATTATAGCCTCAGGCAAAAATCAGAGATTTGGCCACATGGGAAAGTCCAGGGTTTTTCCTTTCTGGGGTCCAGATCCCATCCTCATCAAAACCACTCATTTTACAGATCTGTAGACTGAGGCCCAGAGAGGTGTAGTGACTTGACAAGATCACTCAGGGGATAAGTGCTAGAGTCAGGATTAGATTGGAGGGAGGTCTTCAGCTCTAAAGCCAATGTTTTTCCCACTGTTCAATGCTGAGCTTGCATTGGAATCAGGAAGACCTGATTCATTCCTGCCTCTGATGTGTTTTGGCTGTGTGATGATGGAAAAATCATCTACCCTCCCAATCCCCTTGGAAACACTCAGATGATAATTTGAAGAGGTCAATTATAAATGATCCATATAGATGGATGGATTTTCTGCAGTGGGCTATGTACGCTAATGAAACAACAGGTTTCACCAAATAAGTAATCCCAAGAAGCATTGCTCTTCACGAGCTGATCTTGTTTAAATGATTTCTGTCCCAGTTATTTGTTTCATGTTAATGTTTTTCTTTTCTTCAATATCTAGAGATGAGGCTATATTCATTTCTCTAATAACTGGAAGCTAAGGCTGGCTGCCATTTTAGAAATAAAATCTTTCTAAGATGCCTCAAACTGAGTGTCTTCTCATAAATAAGGTTCATTTTCAAAGTCACAGACAGAAGCTCCACAAGCCCATGTTATCCTGACTTAACATGTCACCATTATCATTCACAACATCTTGTTTCCTTCTCTCTGCATAAAACAAAACAAAACAGTAATATGAGGGGATGGGGGGAACCGAAGCAACCTAAAGAAGACAACCCCAAGAGAAAGTAGAAATTGACCCCCTGTTGGGACATACAAGGAGAGATGGTGATGAGAGGCCAATCCCATCACTTTTTCTTTCTCCCTTAAGGAATCTTTTCTTCACTAGGTATTGTTTGCAGTACCCACTAGTGGTTGATGGAGTCAGGTATCAATCGGTCACCTTGTACCAAACCCCAACCCTGTACTTACTTGCATGCATAATTTCTTTCAAACTCCTTTCTATCCTACTGGGGTTAAGTTTATACATTCATTCCATTCATATTCTCTTGCAATCTGGCCACTAGGCACTCATGAAAGGGAGTAAGTAGCAAATAAGAGAATGAGATTTCATCGTGTAATTCTCTCTTTACTAACAAAAATGTTTTTTTCTTTCGAAAAGATGGTGAAAAGAGAATGAAATGGTCACTGTGGGTGTTTCTTTACAAGGCTGCTGTCATGCATTTTTATCTAAGGCTTTTGTCAACTAAGAAGAGAGAAGTAGCTAATGACAATCCTTCCTTTCTATTGAGCAGAGTAAACTGGCATACTGAAAAGCTACAGCAATATGTAATTTGCAACAATCAATGTGTAAGGTAAGGTCTACCCAGATGTTATAGAAAAGTTCTCTTGTCTCTCTCCCTTCCTCCCTGGGACAAACAATGCTTACTTCTTTAAATCTCAATGGTCTTATTATTTTTTTTTTCCTGAGAGTAAACTTTGGCTTCTCTAAAGGACATTGATACAATTTCTATTTGGGGTGTGTGTATGTATTCGTGTGTGTGTGTGTGTGTGTGTGTGTGTGTGTGTGTGTGTGTGTGTGTGATTTCCCAAGCAGGTTCCAGTCGCCTCCCTTTCTCCAGTTCTAGGCTTCCTTGCATTTGGGCAAGTGCAAGCTGCTCCATGGAGCAGACTTCACTTTTCAACAAAAAACATTCTACTGAGCATCCATATCTTCAAACACTGTGTTCTTGAAGGATCCAAGTTGTGGCTGAGGGTTGTAGTTGTGAGAAATGAAAGTTAAGTTTCCACATAAGTAGATAAAGAATCAGTACAGACAGGCTAACTTCTCTGTCCAGGGAGGGGAATGATAACACAATTCTAGGCACATCATTTATATTAGGGGTGGGACATATAAGGAAGATTGTAACCCAGAAGGATTAGGACCAATCCTGATCCAGAAGGGAGGAGTTAGGTAATTACTAACTATAAATCTTGCCCTGGCTTCTTTTACCTGTGCATTTTTTCTCCTCCCAAGGACGTGCGCCCGCTTCTCGAGAGAATCGAAATGGCGCACTTCAACCTCTTTCATAAAAAGTCTTTGAGACACCAGTCTTCGGAACTGAGACTGGGGTCATCTTTATAACGGTAGTGAACAGCGGAGTGAACAAAACCAGCCTATAACATATCGCCAGAGGAAGATGTACACTCAAGGAGTGTCATAAGGGTATAGCTGGAAAAAGAGGTGGCCCGATCATGTGGTGGTTAAGAGGTAACCAACGCACAGCCCCAAGACATTAATAGTATCATGAAATCTAACAAGTTCATGTGAAAAAAGAAAATGCACACATATGTGTGTGTACATATTATATATAATGTGTATACATACACATACACACATATACATATATATATAATGTGTATACACACACACACACACACACACACACACACACACACACACATATATATGTTGTTGTTTTTATTTTTGTTTTTCCCCCTGAATAGGCTTGCAACAGTGCGGTAGATTGCACATCCCTGCTAGTTCTTTAACCCCTTCCCGCTTCTCTTCCTTCCTGCCCTTTTATTGCACACTTCTTCCCTCGTTTCTGGACATTTCTAAATTTAGCACAATCCAGTATAAAGACCTCCAGATTCCTGGGTGATTGGCTACTGTAAACTGTGAGCTCTGCGGCCGGGATGGTGAAAGGCTCCTCCTAGACAGGACCATCCTCTCCCAAGGAAAACACCCAGGAACAGAATAAGTGATTATGACCTCACCAGAAGAGCAATCCAGACAGCCCTCAGAACTACCTGGGGCAGTGGATAATTAAACAAACGTTTGTTAAGCATTTAAGGTGCCTAGTTAGGAGTGGGTGGGGGTGCTCTGGAAGGTATAGCCCCTGGGTGGGGGAAGGGCTGCTCTTCCACCTTTAGTATTTAGCTGGCACCCAACCCTCACTTGCGGCCCCAAGACGCTGGAGCATGCGCAGTGGCCACACTCCGGTAATCCATCTCAGGAGACGGGCCAAGCCAAGTGGAGGTAACCGACGGGTCTCAAGCGCTTTGCTCGTCTACACTGTGTGTTCTCCGAGCATGTGAAGGCTTCCCCTGGTGGAATGGGCGGATGAGAACAATATGTTCCAACTGCCACGAGGGCTGCTGAACCAGGCCCTGGGAGGGGGCTTAGAGAGGATGTCCAAGCTCAATGTGGATTTGAGCGATCAGGTTAATCCAAAGCAAAGTTCTGCAAGGACCTAAATCCAATGGTCTGCTTATCACTGCCGGAGACAGAAGGTGGCCCTGGTCATTTCCCCCAAACTCTCACAGTAGGCGCTTTACAGAGGTTTGTGGAAGGAAGCCAGTAGGTTGACTTGTTTCCAGTAGGTTGACTTGTTTCCTTCCGAAGGACAGCTGGCTTTGGGCAGTAACTGTCTGAAAGCCACCTTGCTTATTCTGCCCCCCCCCCCCCCAACCCCCCCCCCAGACTCCTCCCCCCCTCCCAACTTGTCAAGAGGAGACAGAGTCTTCCAAAGCTCTGATTATATTACAGGGAAGAAGGATTTGGTTTGGCAGCAAGAGCGGATCTTCCAGGGAGATGAATGGCCATCACTCTCCATGCCTAACTTTGTCACTCGCTGGGTTCGGGCTGTTTGTTTCCTTGCGTTCATTTCGCGTTCCCGCGCTGCTTGCCTCTGTTTACGCACGAGTCTATTATTCATTCCCAGGATAACTGCTCCGCAGTCATCGCTTCCTTTCCTATGTGTGCAGAGGCTTTTGTTTCGGCGCCTTGTTGTGGCAATAAAACCAAGAAAGGGTACAAAGCATAAAAAACAAACAAACAAAAGTGCGGCAAAAGATCAGGTTTTTACGACTTCGGGAATGTTATTGCTGATTTCAAAATAAAAAAAAAAGTTTAAGAAGTGTCTGCAGCATAATTGAGAGCTTGTAGGGACGCTATATGAGGAAATCTGTGAACATGGGGGAGAAAAGCAAGGCTTCACCCGTCATTTGTTCTATGGAGTTTGATCTCATTGCGGCTGGAGCCTTCCCCACCCCACCCACCACCCCCCAGGCAATTTCCTGGAACCTTTAATACCAAAAGTCCAAAAAGCAACACACCCTCAATTCACTGAGCTCCCAGCTAGGAACTGAACTGTGGGTGGGGTGTAGTAAGAGGCTAAACCAGTGCAAGTCATTCCGATAAATTAAATTCAATGGAAGAAGTGTTCATTAGGTGCCTAAAATGCGTCAGTCACTGCTCTAGGCTCTTGGAATTCAAAGTTAAAATGAATCAATTCCCTGCCCTAATATTCTGCCCACAGTATAGACCTATAAGCAGATAATTAAGTACAAAGTGAATACAAAGTCATTAAAAAATCATTTCAAGAGACCACCTGTGCACAGGTATGGAGACAGGACACAGAATATCAGGAATAGGGAGAAAAGAGTGTGAGAAAGGGAAGGTCTCGGCATCCATCACAAAATCGGCAAGCAGTCATGAAGCGTTTATTCTATGTTGGGCACAATACTAGGTGCTGTGGATTCAAAGTCCCAAGGGACAGCAGCTTGTCCCTGACTTCCAGTGGGATAGATGATATCAACCGTAACAGGGAGTTACTGGGCATGGGCCAACGCCATCCTACTGCTAGGAGCTCGGGCAGAGGCCCCATGGGGAGCTCTGGGGAGCCCGCTTCTAGAAGTCCTAGAAGAGATGACACAGAATGGACTTCTCTTCAGAGCATGAGCAGGCACTTCCTTGGCTGCATGGGGAGGGAAAGGGGCTTTTGGGCTGGAACCAGGAGAGCATAAATTACTCTTGCTGGCACAGGGAGGGGGACGAAGGAGGTACCTTCTCACGAGCACATGGCCTTTCAGGCAAGCCTTGATGTTTGTCTCTTTCTTTTGGTAGAGGACCTCGTGAGAATTCCGAAGCAGGGGGACCTCTGGGTCCAGGGATGGGAGTCCACACCAGAGTTTCCTGGCAGTCTCAGAGTCCAGGGAATCAGAACAGGCAAGAGCTGCCTTGTTGGTTCCAGCCTAAGAGTGGACCAACCACCTTGTCCTTTATCAACACTGTGTCCAGTAGCTATGCTTCATTTGGGGCAAACACTTGGCAAAAGCCACTTTAATTTTGAGGTCACTCTCCCCAAGGACTCAGAGGGTCAATGGGGGAGTGCCTCTAGTGCTGGCCGATATATTTTCATACTTCTCTTTCTGCCAAGTAAATATCCCTTTTTAAAAGCTAATTGAAGTTGTTTAGATGTTTTTGGAGTCCTAATCACAGGATCAATCAATGGTAGAGGGGAGATACCAAATTTATCTCTTAACTCCTGTTGGAAGACACACCAGAATGAGAGCTTATGCCAATAGCATTGGAAGAACCCCCTCTTCCCTCACATATGCTCCTAGAACTGTTAGAGGGTCAATGTAGCCATCCACTGCCATCTAGTCCAAATCCCTTATTTGATTAATGAGGAAACTTGAGGGCTCTTACTCACCCAGGTAATAACTGTCAGAGGTTGTGTTTGAACCCAGGTGGTTTGACACTAGAGACAATGCTTTTCCCACTACACCAGGGGAAGTGAGGTAAATCTGAAAGACTAAAGGCCAAGTTTATCCTTATTTCCCTATATATATCCTTTTAATTATAATGGTAATGCAATATGGTGAAGAGTCTAGAGTCTATCTATGGTAACACCAGCCTTAGTAAAAGAAACTAAGTATAAACATTTAATTCAGATTTAAGACTGACTTTTTGTTTTGCTCTGGACTTGTGATTTCATTTATGTAAAGGCATCCTAGCATAGAAATTCTCTCCATCTATGCAGATCAACAACCCTATCTATAACTTCAAGTCTTGGAACATTTATTGGAGCACTGAGGGGGTACATGACTTGGCCATGATCACAGAGTTAGGATGTGTAAGAAGCGAGATTGAAATCCAAGGTTTCCTGACTCTAAAATTGGCCCTCAGTCTACTAACATCATTGCCACCATGATCTGAGGCTGAAAATAATTGTTGGAAATGATCAGGCAAAATATGAGCGATCTGAAAATGCTTTCCTTTAACTGGTTTGATCTAGAACTAGGGGAAGGGAAAATGACAAGCAGATGACCTGAGCCTAAGCTCTAGGGAGATTGATCCATGCATCAGGAGAGCAGAAAGGAGGAAGAAAGAAGCATGATGGATATCATCTGTAAAATGGAAAAGAAGGTATGAAAAGCAACAGAGCTTACCATCGTATGGACCTCTAAAAATGACAGATTAACAGCAATAAAATGATAAAGTAAGAATAAAATATTAAGCAGGTGAGCATTTCCCAGGCACCTGACTGGGCACAGGAAAGTTGGGTAAATTGCTGCAGGCCCAGAATTGCTCTAATTCATAGGATTCAACATATCTACATAAAAAAGGGCCAAACAGGGAGCCCATCTCCATTCTTCAGTCTGTATGATCAGGCCCTCAGTGCCTGATAAATTCAGGAACTTAAATGGATTTCCTTAAATTCAGTATGCCAGTGACCTGCCTGCAGGCTGACATAATTTTCATTCCCTTTGCCCATTCTCTAGTGGTTACCAGGCTTGATCTCATCCAGCAGAGGATGAGGTTTCTTTGAATTACAGGAGCCTTCCCTGAGTTTCTGTTCAGCTGTATAAATGAGGCAAACAGAGAGGCCTCAGAAGGCGGAGGAGGAGGAGGGCACCCGTCCTGATGCTGTCCTGCCTATGACCCCAGTGGGTCATTCTAAGAGTTCCAACTCAGCTTCTCTTGCTCACAAGAGAGGTCACATCTGGGTGGTAGCAGTTTTCTCTCCTTAAGACTCAGATTACTGTTTGTCTGATGAAGAATTGAAAGTCAGAGAGCTTATTTCTCTCAGCGATCTAGGTCAGAATCCATCCTGCAATGCCATCCAGGCCCTTCAAAGACAAATCTTGCAAGGAAGGAGAGAAAAAAAAAAATACTTTGAGCAAAATCTGATAGCTGCTCATAAATGATATTACAACTTGAAGGGAAATTTGATACACACAAATACCATAGCTGTAGGTTTTCAGAAGGTAAGTCATAAAGTTTCATGGGGTAAAGTCATAGTTTTGAAATCCTATTGTACCCTTCCCAATTTCCAGGTCAATAATACGCAGGGGCCGTGTTGGCCATGATGAATCTTCACGCCCATAGAAGCCTCCATTGGCTCCATCAGTAGAGTGGCCTGCCCCTCCAAAGGGGGCGGGGGCTCTCTATGAAGCAGATACCCTTCCTAGGTATCCCCTGAAAGCAGCAGCTGTCCCTGGGGATCAGGAAAGCAAACTTTCACAAGGTCAAAATCACATTTATGAATTAACACAGATGAGGGTTTTGAGATGGGAGGGGGCTCAGGCAGAAGAACTGTTTTATTTTGGTGAGATAGAGAAACTTCAAACTTCAGACCCTGAATGGAAGTCAAAAGGAACTGTCCAAAAAACCCACAGCCAATGTAGACTGAGGCGCTTCATCTGAGGAAGATAAAATGTCCTCTAAAATAGAACACATGCACTCCTTAGTATAGCATTTAAAAGGCCCTGTATGATCTGACTCCCCCTACTTTTCCAGATTGAATCATCATGACTCATCTTTGTACATTGTATGTTCTGGCCAAATTCACCTCCTTACTGTTCCCTGATCTCAACTTGCTTTACCCACCTCTGCCCATTGATCCAGTGCATTAACCCTGAAACCTGGACCACACTTCTCCCTTATCAGCCTGCTAAAGTCCTTTTCTTCCTTCAGGGTTAAGCTTGGGCACCACCTCTTCTGAAAAGCCTTCCTTCCTTCCAATAGCCCAAAGTGTTTGCCCTCTTTACTTCTGTTTGTACTATATGTTACAGATAAATTATACTACATGTGTTCATAATTTTATATTTCATGTGTATATACATATATATGCATATCTATCTCTCATCTACCTATCTATCTCTCATGTCTATCTATATTTCAATTGAATAAAGGTGGAATGAGGAAGATAAGTAGAGAAAGGAGAGAAAAATTTTCAGGAGTTCATGGCCTAAGTCCTTGCCATTCTCAATACCCTGAGAGTATGGAAAAGTCAGGCAGAATATCAAGAAAGATGTGTCAGGGTATTCTTCCTTTAAAGGAGCAGGGAACTCACCAACCTCTTATATCCCAGTGAATATAGTGCATATTCAAAGTTTGAGAGTAAAACTCCTCCTCCCTGTTATCCCTGCCCAGATGGCAGGTCAGTAACAACTAGCAGTTATAAAGCATTTTAATGTTTTCAAAGCACTTTGCACATGTGTTCTCAGCAACTATGTGGGGTGGCATTTGAACCCAGGTATTTTAAACTCCAAGCTACCTCTGGTGGTGTTTTCAATAACAAGTATTCAGAAAGCCCAATCAATCACATTCATTAATGATATTTATTATGGACAGTACCAGGCACTGAACTAAGCCCTGGGGATATAAATCCAAATTGAAGAAAAAAAAATGCCTGTCCTCAAGAAACTTCCATGGAGGACAACAACTGGCCTGCCATCTGGGCAAGGATGACTAGGAGGAGGAGTTTTGCTCTCAGACCTTGAATATTCACTATATTCACTGGGATACCAGATAAATATGCTTACATAAACACATATAGGGTAGATACAAAATGAATACAAGGTGATTAGGGGAGGAGGGAGCATAAACAGCTGGGAGTATCAGTAAAAGTTTAATGGAGATGATGGTACATAAGGAGAGTTTTGATTCTGGGCATTCTAGTCAATGCAAAGCCATGGTGATGGTACTGGAAGGTCCTGTGGGAAGAGTAGTAAATAGTCCCATATGGTTTAACTACAGAGCATGTGGAGGGGAATAATGTGTAAAAAAACTGGAAAGATGGGAAGAGTTTAGGTTGTATAAAGCCTTTAAAAGTCAGACAGTGGAGAACGTTAGCCTTTTAAAGGCAAGGTCTTGGTCATTTTTTAATCTTTGAAGGTGTTTAACAAATAGTTATTGATTTGGATTGATCCAGCTGAATCCTCTAATTTCTCATTTTGCTTCTCTTATGGAAGCTCCTTGATGTCAAGTGTTTTCTGAAATTCTCTTATCTTTGAATTTGGGAGACCCAGCACAATGCTTGCCACATAGGGAGTGCTTAAGAAATGCCTTTGAATGGACTACATTGTTCCTCTATTGTTAATTTGTTTGTAATTGATCAGATTTGAAGGGGTGGCTAGCCAATGGGAGCCCAGTCCTCAAAGCAGGGCTCTGTCAGCTGCCAACCCACTAGGGGCTTGATGAGTCTGCGACTGTAAATGTGTGATAATATTCAGTGGAAGAGTTAGGACTGAGGGCACATACAAAAGATGTCCACAAAAGAATCTGATCTCTCTCTCTCTCTCTCTCTCTCTCTCTCTCTCTCTCTTTCTCTCTCTTTCTCTCTCTTTCTCATACATACACATATGATTGAGGGAAGAAATGTTGTAAGCTTCTGGGTGTAAGGGAAAAAAAAACTTGGTCCCTTACTCTCCCACATGTGTGCCAGGGGCCCCAAAATCACATGGCTCTGTTGTTTCTTCTGTTTTTGTTATTTCCTCATCTTAGGTGAAGAAGTAATAGAGATGGACTGACTTTGTGAACTTCAAAAGGTCAGAAGAAAGACACGTGAGGAGTCTATATCAGTCAGTCTACCTGACATATACTACCTAGGTTAGAGGTAAGAGAATGAGTTTTTTATATCAGGAAGTAAACTTGGTAGGGTGGATGTTAGTTGAAACCACTTTATGTTTGAGTCTCCTCTCCTCCATAAGGCAAGGGCTTGTGTAGAGATTTTGGAGGAGTTCTACTTTGGTTCTAGCTATTATATTATTTTGTGTCTGTGGATATGTGTTCATACTGATCAGAAAGCAGAATGGCAGAGAGAAATTCTTCCATTTTTTTTTTTTAATGTTTCATCCCACATGTCAAGACTGGCCCAGATCACTTGGCACCAAGCTAGCACACAATCAACACTGGTGACTTGATTCTCTACCCCACAACTAGGATGTAGATGTTTCATTTTACATGGAAAGTGTCCGGGTCCAAGGTTTCTTTCCCACAATCTCTGAAGAGAAGGCAGAGGAAATTGGAGGTTCTCATTACAGTGATTCAGTAGGGAAGACATGTGCTAATTTTGTTCATGAAGGATTATTTCTAGATAGGAGAGCACCACTTCATGATGGGCCATGGAAATAGAGCACCTGGAGATCATCATGCGGCTACAACCCAATTGAGTAAAGCATGTCATTAATTTTCTCTGTTATCAGAGGTCAGTTATAGAGGTCAAAACCAAGCTGTTCTAATTTCACATGGAACCTCTATTGTGAATTTGGCCTCAAAAACAAAAAAAAAATCCTCATATTAAACCATGAAGATATAATAGTGGAGATATTTTTAATTCAAGTTGCTTTAACGATGAAAAACATTTGAATATTAATCCCCCTCCTCTTGCTAGCACTCATAATGTAATCAGCAGCCAGCACAGGCAGGCACCCTCAGAGGGAGACAAAGTCCAACACACAGGGATTCATTTGGGGCTAGAATTTCCCCTTCTTCTAAGCACCTCCCTTTGCCATTGGTTGAGAAGGAAGAAAGGGAAAAAAAACCCACTTTCCTAAGTACTCTAAACGAGGAGCAGCAACAATTACAAAATAATAATAACAACTGTCATTCTATAGTGCTTACCATGTACCAGGCACTGGGCTAAGACTTCTTCAATATTATCTCATTTGATCTCATAGGAGATAAGTGCTATTATCCCTACTTTATAGATAAGGAAACTGAGACAAGCAAAGGCTAAGTGACTTGCCCAGGATCACACAGCTCATGAGTGTCTAAGGCCAGATTTACACTCGGGTCTTCCTGATTCCAGGCTCGGTCCTCCATTCACTGAACCACCTAGCTGCCCTAGGATGGGAAGATGAAAGACGTGAATACGAGTCAGAGGCTGGGGAATGAAATCCTACACGGAAGTGGTGATTCAGTGTCTTCAGGTAGGCTTCTGTGGTTTCAAGTCCGAGGAAAGGCCCCAAAGAGCGGCGACTTCCTTACCTCCTTGAAGGTTGCTAGAAATGCTATCACTGTGCTTCCTCTAGAAGACCGTGTCCTGATGTGACAGAGAGCAGTAGATCCAGATGCCAATGTGACACTGGGACCCTGAAGCATCCGTACCCACGAGCCCACAAGGCTCTTCTGTTTGGCTTTTGACTCAACGAGAAGCAGCAGCATCCCTAGCACAGCAATGTGGAAGAGACTGACTTTTGTTTCAGAAAAGCTGGGGTCCATCAAATGCACTCTGTTCTCCCCAAGCACCATTTGTCCCGTTTTATGCATGGAGCTTAGATGAATTAAATGCCTTGCCCCAATTGCACAACTAAGAAGTGTTATGGCTAGGACTCCAACCTCGGTGTCCTTGGGCCAACTCCAGTGGCCTCTCCACTTCCCCATTTTAGGGAAGACTCCCAGGCCAATGAGGTCTTCATTCTTCTTCTTGCTACACTCAACTCATCCTCTACCTTCTTCTGCCCACCCTAATTTCCAGCTCCCTTTTATGTGTCATCTACTCCTCTTATTAGAAAGGAAGCTTCTTGAGGGTAGGGACTATCTTTCTTTCTGATAGTGTTTGTATTCCCAGCATTTAGAATAATGTCTGGCCCACGGTCAATGCTTAATAAATAAATGCTTGTTGATTTCAAATGTTGCGGTACTTTTTCTAGTGACTTCAGAAGTTTTAAATGGTGGCTCCGCAGTTTAACCCACTCTTCCTCCTTCCTTTTCTTCTTTCTTTTACCTATAAGCTAATGCATTATGTACCAATGTTATCACCTGCTCCTATATTTTACAGCCATTTTTCAAGTGAAAAAAAAAACAACAAAGCAAAACACATTTTAAATTGTTGGACCTTTTTCTCTTCCAAGTTTGCAATTATGCATGTCCTGAGTTTGAAACTTTATAGCAGATTAAAAACAAAGATTAAAAAAATAACAACAACCAACCTTGAGTTTGTTCAAAAAAAATCCATCAAAATAAATAATTCATGTTAGGATGGACTGAATCCTAGTCTTTTCGAAGGTGCCAACAGATGGCTTACATTTATAGAAAGCACACTTGCTGACTTCCAAACAGAAATTAGAATTCAGAAAATACATCATTACAACTTCTCATAAGAACCACAATACCGAGGAGTGGGATTTGGGCTTTCTCAGGTAAGCAACTTTCCATCCAAACTGTGCTCAAAAGTAGAAAATTAAACAGTGGACATAAGACAATAGTCTCCTCTGGAAGAGGGGGGACTTACGGTGACCTTGTGTCCTGTTTTGTCCACCCTTTTCATCCTAGTTTCATAAATATTCTAAGTTTTCCATTTGAGACAATGTGTCATTCTCTTTCTGTCTCTCTGTCTCTGTCTCTCTCCTTCTTTGATTAAAACAAGTCTGAGCCTGCTGCTTTAATTTCTGATAATGGCATTTGGGTCAGGAACTTTTAACCACTATAATCAAGAGTGAGTGTTCAGCTCCTAAAAGGTCAGGCAAGTAGCCATTTCTGGTTAATTTTAGCAACTCCTTGGCCTAAGTGTGGCCACTCTAATACTATAGAATTACGGTAACTTTTCATTTTTAGTCAAGCTTGCCACCAGCCCAAATGCTCACATTTAACTCTTGTAAGGCTGTGATTAAGCCTGTGCTCCCTCCTGCCAAAAGGAACAATGGCCTACTCATTAGGTTTCTGTCTAAAGAGAACTGAAGAAAATGGAGCTTGGCCAACGAGTCAGTTCTTGGAATGGAAAAGAGAGGAAAAGGAGAATTGGGGTGGGTGGGTGGGTGGGAAGGGGTAGAAAGGATACTATGGCTGTGAAGATAAATCTATTTGATTTGTCCCAATAGAATAAAAGCCTCTAGGTGGCTATCAGAATAAAATAGAATGTCTAATGAATCAACATGTTGTCTATGAGAAACACCCTTGAATCAGAAAGATCCAAGCAGGGTTCAAATAAAAGGCTGAAACAAAATTCCTTCTGCTTCAAGTGAACTCAAAAATACATGAAAATCAATCATTATTTCAGACACGGCAACAGTAAAAATAAACAGGAATGAACACTCATAATATATTATGCTCAAAGACACGATATTCAATGGATTCATATTGATATTATATATATATATTTTTTTAACTTGCCAAAAGGTTTTATTAGTTATAGAATCTGACCAAGGCTGCCTCCAGTATAATTCCCCCTCTCCAATCCTCTAAAATGTCTTTTAACATACATACATACATACATTTATATATGTTTAAGTGTATATATGCATATGTGTATATGTGTATGTATATGTGTGTGTATAAATATGTGTGTATATACATACACATACATATATACATATACACACACACACACACACATATATGTGAAATGCCTGCAAGCAGTGTATACCACTTTAAAATATGCCTTTTCTTACACAGTTAACAGTCATCCACTGAAAGACAGCTCCAATGTATTGTACAGTACTATCTGGATTTAGGTAGTATATATAACATACATGTATAATCTATATATATGTAAATGCATACACACATGCCAAATGTTATGGCATTTAATACTTAAATGAAAAAAATCTAATTTACAGGGAGAAATAAATAATAAAACCATAATAATTGTGGATTCCAAAATATACTCTTGAAAATCTAACCAAATCCAACCAAAGATAAATAAGAAAGAAGTCAATAATCTACAAATAAGAGCTCTGGAAAATACTGAATAGAAATTGAAAGGAAAATACATATTATCAGCTGTGCATGACACGTTTACAAAAATTGAGTATGTACTAGGATTTAAAAACGTTACCAACAATGCAGAAAAAGAGAATTGTTGAATACATTACTTACCATCCCCTGTTCAATGAAAAGCATAACCAATAAACACTTTAAAATAAATGGCTAAAATTAATTGGATTCTAAATAACTTCATACTGAAGAATTTGTGGATCAAGGAATGAATCATAAAAACAGCTGACATAATCAAAAAATTCTTGCATGGACAAAAGCAATGAAGCTAAAATTACAAGGGAAAAAGCTAATTGAGTAAAGAAAAATGAAGTTTCTCTAATGAAAGTCTCATTTCCAAGATACATAAGATGTAAAAGGTATTTAAATGAATTCAATTCAATAAACATTTATGAAGTGACTGTTATGTTGCAGGAACCATCCTGAGCACTAGGGATACAAATAAGAAAAGGAAAGAGTATGTCTGCCCTCAAGAAGTATGCAATATAACGGGAAAAGGCAACACACAAAAGGAAGCTGGACAAGGGGAGAGCCTGGAAGGGAAGCATCTTATTCCATGGAGTTGAAACCAAAAAGAGCTGCAGAGAGAAGCTGGAGTGAGCTGCAATGTTTAGGTTCTGACTTTGTAAAGGAAAGCTTTACAATTAAAGCCATCCAGTTGGAGGCCAAGGGAGGGGGGGAGATGTTGAATATCCAAATTAGCAGCATAGTTATGAGATTCTGTGCTGATCAGCTTACTCCAGGAGTGGTAGTCGTTCATTAACTGATAGATGATCAAATGATTTGAAGAGGCAGTTTTGTAAGGAAGATATCCATACTATCAATGGATATGTGAAACATGCTCTGAATCACTAATAATTAGAAAAATTTAAATTAAAACAGCTCTGAGGTTCTACTTCACACTCATCAGATTGGCAGAGTTGGCAAAAAAAGGAAAATGACAAATGTTGGAAGTGTTTTGGGAAAACAGGCACAATAATAAATGATGGAGTTGTAAATTGGTTCAGCCATTCTGGAAAGTAATTTGGCACTATGTCAAATTCACTAAACTATCTCATACCTTTTGACCCAACAACACCACTAGCAGGATAGCACTCTAAAAAAAAAAAAAAAACAAAGGAAGGATGAAAAATTGTATTAAAATATTTAGAGTACTTCCATTTTGTTCTAGTAAAGAATTAAAACAATGGATATCCATCAATTAGAAAATGACTGAAAAATTATGGTACTTGAATGAGATGGCATATTATAGTGCCATAAGAAATGACAAAAGAGACAATTTCAGAGAATTAGAAGAGATTTGTATGAACTAGTACACAGCAAAGTGAATAGAACCAGGAAAATAATTCATATAACATCAGCATCATGCAATTGTAAAGATAAAGAACTTGGAAAGATTTAAGGAGTCTTATCATTGTAATCACCAACCAATGATTCTAGAGGACCAGTGGTAAAGCATCTTGTCCACTTTCTGAAGGAGATGTGATAGACTCAAGGTGCAGAATGAAATATGCACTTTTTAGACATGACAAATGTGTGAATTTATTTTGCTTGACTATGCTACAATGATTTCATTTTATCCTTTTTTTTATTATTTGTAGGGAGGCAGATTTGGATGGAATAGCTATCAATAGTTTTGAGGGAGAAAAACACAGAAAAGAAACCAAAGGCTCACTGAACTACTAAAAAGGCACATGAGGGGCATGGATTCAGAGTTAGAATGGACCTTAGAAGACTTAATGCAATTCCCTTCTTTTACAGATGAAAAAACTGAGGCACTGAGTGGTTAAGTGACTTGCTCAGGATCATAGAGGTAGTAAGTATCCAAGAAGAGATCTCATCCCAGATCTTCTTGACTTCAAGTCCAACATTCTGAAGGAAACTATGGCAAAGTAGGATAGCTTCAAAAGTAGTATGTTGAATTTATTTAAATATCTTTTTAAAAAATCAAGATGTACATGTAATTCCCTTTTAAAAAAATTTCTGCTTTGTATATGCAAATGCTCTCCTCCCCCCCTCTTTTGGTGTTCATCAAATTCATAATTTCTTTAAGCCTCATTGATCGATTAAAAAAAAAGCACATATTCCAGTGGATAAATGGTCAGAGGATATGAAAGAACAGTTCTTCAAAACGTAATTTCAATCTATTAACAACTGTATATCAGAATGTTCCAAATCAGTTCTGATAAGACTGACTTAAGTAGAAACAACCTGTGGTGTCACTATCCCGACAAATTGGCAAAGATAAGAAAAGACAGGAATTGATGATGTGGGAGGGCTTATGGAAAGACAGATATATACTAAGAGATATGTACTCTTGGAGCAGGAGCTGTCTGGGTCTGAGGGGCAGTCTTCTGCTCTGGGAAGACCACAAGAGAGTTCAGTCCTGCATACCACAGTTCAGAGGGCATTGGAAAGCTCAAGAGTGTTCAAAGGAGGGTGACTGAGATGGCGACAGGTCTTGGGTTCATGCCATACAAAGATTTGTTGAAGGAAATGTGAATGATTCACTGGGAGAAGACAAAATTGAGGGGAAATACAATATTTGCCTTCAAAGTATGTGCTCAGTGAATGCTTTTCATTGATTAGATCAGCCAAACTGAGAAGCTGCTAATGGAGGCTTTGTCCTAGGGGAATGACACTTGAGGGGAGGGGAAGGCTTTCTTTTGTGAGGGTACACCCCTTCCCTTCAACAACCGTACTGTCCCCTACCCCGCCATCTTACCAAATGGACCACTCCCAGTCATTACCAACATGTAGTTCAATCACTCTGGCCTATCATGTCTAGGTCCCCCTGCTGTGACTTCATTCTAGAGCCCTCTTTCCCCCAATATCCACAGAGGCAGAGGTAAGGTGTTCTGAAGTATGGCCCTCCACTCTTCTGCATACACTGCATCTTTGGTCGGAATGTTGACCGATCAAAAAAATAATATTTATAAGGCCCCTCTTATGTGCCAGGCGTTGTGGTAGGTGTTGGAGATAGAAGAGCAAAGAATAAAACAATCTGATCTCACAAGAACCTTAAATTCTAATGAGGGAAACACTATGGATGTGCACAAGATGTCCCAAAAGTCTTAGTGTAGTTTTATGCTACTAAAACTTAAAACCACACTAAGAATTTTGAGACACTTTATATAAATATATTCGGCATCAATATAAAATCAATACAAACATATTCAAAGTAGTTAAATATCAGAAAATTTTGAAGGGAGCAAAGACCATCAGAGAATACTTTGCTCCCTGTTCACGTACCTCCTCTTCCCCTTGCCCCCAACACCAACACACTAAATTTGCCCCACACGTAAGCATTCCTTATAGCAGCCCTGGCCTGGATAGAATCATAGAGTATTAGAACTATAAGAGGCCTAAGAGATTATTCAGTCCCAAACCCACTGCCCTCATTTTACAGATGAACAAATAAAAACCAGAGTAGTAAAGTGAGTCAGTCAGGGTCACACAGCTATTTCCTGATGTAGACAGGAAAAAAATCCTAGCCAGGACCTCCCCTCATCCCCTATCCCCAGTGCATCTGTTTTCCAGAAAGCTGGGATGAGTTTTCCTGAATAATTGTTAGGAAGGAGCTCTTACAAGCATGAAGCAGAAATACAGTATTTCATGAAAAAGCTTCCCAATTAACCAATTTATGAACAATCACAAGAATAAAAGAATTATGCTCAGCAGAATGTGCTGTACACACCCGAGAAAATGGAAACAAGCCCTGAATTACCCCGTGAATCATTAATAAAATTGGTGCTAATTAGGAGGAGAAAATCCTTTGGTGAAGAGAAATGTTCCCAAACTGTGATATATTCGTAGTAAATAAAACTCAGACGGATATAAAATGAGGCAAAGGGATGAGGAAGGACCTCGAAAGATGGTCTCTTCAGCCTCTCACTCTGCTCGGCAGCATAGGATGGGTATTCAGGGGATGTTGGAGATTCACTTCTCCGTCCCCGTGAGCTCATTCTTTATGCTACCTTTGATGATCTTTCTAAGAAGCTTCAGGGCCAGCAATGGTATCTGGGGAAGGGAATGGAAGGGAAGGGAAGGGTTAAGTATTTATATAGCACCTACTATGTGCCAGGCACTCTGCTAAGTGCTTTTTAAACATCATCTCATTTGATATTCACAACAAATGTGCAACGTTAAGTGATTCGCTCAGGGTCACATAGCTAGTAAATATCTGAGGCTGGATTTGAACTCAGATCTTCTTGATAGGTCCAGTGCTGTATCCACTGTGCCACTAGCTTTCTCTACTAAGCATCTAGGTGTCACAGTGGACAGAATATTGGGCTTGGTCTCAGAAAGACCTAAGTTCAAGTCTTGCCTCAGATCTTTACCTAGCTGTTCAACCTTTGGGAAAATCATTTAATCACTCTTTCCCTAAGTTTTCTGCAAAATGGGCATAATAATAACACCTACCTCCAGGGTTGTTGTTATGATCAAATGAGATGGTATTTGGCAAGTACTTCACAACCCATAAAATACTCTGTGATGATGATGATGATGATGGTGATGATGATGATGATGATGATGATGCCATTATCAAGGCTAGATTTTAAGTCCCTTGAGGGAAAGGACCATTTTTATTGATTCTTGTATCTCCTACAGATGTCTCTTAACTGAACAAATGGACATAATTGAGTTTGTTGCACCTTGTCAAATTCAATTCCTGGTACAGTTAATATCTTATTTCATTGGCACCCCCTAAGGCAGTGGCAAGGCTCAAAGTGTGCCAAATGGTGCACTAACCACTCAATCTCACCACCTTCTACCATCTCCTAAAGAAAGACCTGTCCATGGTGCATTGGCTTATGAGGGATGCTGGGGATGAAAAACATCCACTCTGGTGGTAACTGGTTTCCCAGATAATGACTTCCCTCAAAGAAATACAATTCTCTATAGAATTTTCCCAGAATCTCTGGAAGATTAAGTCATCCTTTATTACTGGGGAGACATTTAGTTGTGGGTTACTGAAAGACTGAGGATGGAAATGCTGGTTTCCTGTTAGTAAGTTATACATGTAGCATTCAGTGTTATGGGGTACGAAAGACCAGAGAAAAGGGAATGTTGGATGAGGAAGTAATCTGAGGGACAGAATAGCACAACACCACCACCTCACATTTATGTAGCACTCTTAGGGTTGCCAAGCACTTCATATGTTATCTCATCTGAACCTCACAACAACTGAATAGTGAGTGCCTTGAACATTCCCATTTTATAGATGAGGAAGCGAAAGCTCAGAGTTTCCTTCTGCAAGTCAGCTTATCGCCAGGATGGTGCTGTCAGCACCCATTAAACTCCCTGTTCTGGGGACCAAACCCCTTGCTGCTGGATCTTTATGTGAGACCCTAAAACAGGGCCTTTGGGGACATTCCACAGGCAGCCAGAGTTTTAAATGGGAAAAGGGTCACGGTGGGGACCCTTGCTAGGACAGCCATGCAGATGGCAGGCTCAGGGAGGGGCCCGGGATGGGGAGGCTTCATGACTCTGGGCACCACAACATCAGAGAAGACTGGCCTCATGGTCAGCCAGAGAAGCAGGATTAGCTAACAAGCTCTCAGATCGTGAAGCTTCCTGTGAGCATACCAGGAAAACCGGAGTTATCTGTACAACTCTGTTACCTTTCCCTCGGTTATTTTGAGCTCTTGTGCCCTTCTTCCTGGAGGCTGGTAGGGAATGGCAAGAACAAGGGGTTGAAGCCAGAATCCTTGGATTCGATCCCTACTCTTCTTTGTGGGAGTGTGTTTGAGGATTTTTATTTTTGAATTATTCGGTATTACACAGATATATTTATACATCCACGTACTGTCTCTGTCATAGAATGTAAATTCATCTTCTCCCCAGCATCTAGCGGAGTGCTTTGTATATGGTGGATTGAATCAATGTTTATTGACTGATTCCTCTCTGGCCTCAGGATCCTCTTCTGTAAAATGAGTGTATTCGCTAAATGAACTTTGAGGGCCTGATGTTTCAGGAAGAAGGTCAAGAGAGGAAGATGGGGGAGGGTGGGGATGGGGAGCTTTGCACTGTCTACCTGTGGGTGATAGTCCAGATCTAGGAAGCCAGGCCCCAAGGACATTCTTGGATCACCTTCAGGTTCCCAGGGTAGTGAGAAGAGCTCTGCTTGTGGCATTCGAGAAGTGGCTCCGTTAGCTACTCCCTACGTGACTTGGGACAAGCCCTTCTCCCCTGTAGGCCTAATGCTTCCGTAGAGAAAAACAACCCACCCCAAACAACATTCTATTGGCGCCCCCCATCCCTCTGGGGTTGCCCAACAACCCAAGTCACTCTGAAGTAGGGTTGTTTTCATTTGTTTTGCTTTGTTTTTTTCTTGGAAGAAGGGACACAAAGTAGGTACTTGTGTGTGAGTTGACTGGTTGAGGTTGAGGGTGGGCACCTCCACTCAGCTTATGTTCTAATCTGGGCCTGAGGTGCAGTCTAGGGAGGGTGAGGAAGTACACCTTGGGACTGGGAGCCCATTCCTCTCCTCTCCCCACAACTCAGACCACAGGGTGCTGATGGCAGAGCCAACCAGGCCAAGGCAGCCACCCTCCAATGCCCGTGCCCATGTCCTGCTCAGATCCCACCAGGCCCTGGGTATGGGGCAGACATTGTCACTCATGCTGCTTCAATGAGCTCAGCATTTTAAACAGTAAGATGGAAGACTACCAGCTCTCACCATGTTCCCTGACACTGTGCTCTCCAGACCCTGGACACTGCCCTTTTCCCTGCACCTGGTGCCCCCTATTTAGGTTATCTACCCCAGCTAGAATGTGACCTTGGGAGAGCTTTTCTATTTGTATCCTTAGCACTTAGCCCAATGTCTGGACCACATCAAGTGCTTATAAATGCTTGTTGCCTGGCTGGTTGGCTGACTGACCGGGGTCTGAGGATTACCCTTCCTGTGGACAAATGCCACTCTTGGATGGGAATTCTATACTCATTTCCTTGGTGGGGGTGGGGGAGTAGAAAAGGGTCATTTTAGCAGTAGAAGAAATAGTTCAGAACAGTGGATATTGGTGGTTCACAAGAATGACCTTTTTAACACTCCTCTCCCCCAACTTGCCCGGCCTCTCCTGACTGTGATTTTTATAGGACAAACATCTCTCAGTGGATCCAGAAGCCATCAAGCCTGCATGGAAAGCTTTAAAGCACTGTTTCTCAGTTTGTATGCCTTCAAATTATGCCTAAATAACACAGTTATTTTTGACTGATTGATTCTAAGAATTTTGCTATTACAGCCAAACTATGACATTTTGCATTATATATTTTTAGCGTTTTTTAAAGAATGAAATGCTCTTCTATTTTTTAAAATGATTTTTCATTTTGAATTTCAGCCAAATATCTCAAAAATCCATAGCTCCTGGAACTTAGAGAAAATCAGTGAGACCAGAGAAAATGTACATGGTCCACGGCTGCAGCTGGGGAGCGAAGGAAGCTCATCTATCGACTCTTGAGAAGACTGGCCACAGATTGCTGGCTTTGGAAATCTTTTTTTTTCCATTGTTGTTGTTGCTAAAAAGGTTATGGATGATGTCATTGCTGTTGCTGCAGGTAAAGAGGTTTCTGTGCATTTGACCTTTCAAGTACTTATACTGATGGGCTGAATATCACTGTACCATAAATTCACCCTGGGCATCTTAGTCTCCAAGGTTCAAAATGAAATGATAGCAATCCACTGCATCAATTTGTATCTGATAGATGCTTCCTCGATTATTGAAAAGGCTCTGCTCCCTTCTAATGAAAATAACTAAAGGTATTATCCTCTGGCTTAACTAATTGGATAGTTCTTTCATGTCAATGGAAGTTCATCATGAAAAAAAGAAGTGTTGCTGCATTTCTCTTTATCTAGTCTTCCAGGAAGTAACAACACAACTGCTCCCTCTCTCTCCAACTCATCTGCATATCCCTCGATCTAAATGGGAATCTGGAAGATCAAGATGTATAGGGCCAAAAGTTGGGGAATCTTTTATTCTTTGAAGATCACCTGAAAGTTTGGAAAAATCTAGCTTATTTACCCTGGGAATAATGACCAGAGTTTCTTTTCCTTTCCTGAGAAAGAAAGTGTCATTAGGGGGAAGAGAGTGTAACCATCTGAGTGGGCTGGCTGCCAATTGGTAACACCCCATTCTATGAGGCTTGTTTCATCAAACCAAAACCAGGATGAGATAGATAGCTGATACTCTAGATAAGATGACAGTCAGTAGTCAAAATGCTATTGACAGGCTAGCATATTGGACTAAATTAAATATGGTGACATTTATAGGGATAGATGTAAAGTCTCACGCTTGAGCTCAAAAAATCAATTTCACAAGTAAAATTTGGGGAAGCATAGTTACATAGAAATTCACGTGAAAAAAAATGAGCATCTGGGGATTTTGTTTGGCTGTAATCTCAATATGAATAAAAAAGAAGCAATAATATAATAAAAAAAAATTAGGCAGCATTAAAAGAAAGAGAGTTGCTAGGACTAGACTATGGATATTCTGATTTGGCTAGACCTGTGATGTCATTGACAAATATACTCCTGGTGAAGAAATACCCCTTACTAATTCAGACTGTAGTACACTGTACAACATTTTCTGAGAGAGTTACCTGGGGGCAATTAGGAAGTGCTAAATGAGAAGTAATGTGACTGGACCAGGGGTGCATAGTCAATATGTGACTGTGGTGTGCCTGGAACCCAGGTGTTCCTGACTCCCAGGGCCTCTGCCTCTCTTCTCTTCTCTTCTCTTCTCTTCTCTTCTCTTCTCTTCTCTTCTCTTCT
Source organism: Vombatus ursinus (assembly GCF_900497805.2). Classification (NCBI taxonomy): domain Eukaryota; kingdom Metazoa; phylum Chordata; class Mammalia; order Diprotodontia; family Vombatidae; genus Vombatus; species Vombatus ursinus. Next base: position 17,004,000 of record NW_020954577.1, on the reverse strand, counting down.
CTTCTCTTCTCTTCTCTTCTCTTCTCTTCTCTTCTCTTCTCTTCTCTTCTTCTCTTCTCTCTCCTTTCCTCCCTCTCTCCCTTTCTTTCTTATCTGTCCCTCTCTCTATACAACACATATATGTATAATCAGTATACATCTATATATCACATATATGTACCTATACATAGGTAGATTATATATGTATATGCATTTACACAATATGTATGTATAGAGATATATAAATTAAAAATATACTTCAGTATATTATAGTGCACCTGCCATTTTACTGTTGTGAATGTTCCCTCCAATAATTCTCACCAAAACCACTACTGCCTGCCCCATACTTAGCCATGCTTGACCATCACATCCCAGAATTTCACTAGAAAGGATCCACTTAAAGTGTTTAAGGCCTTTCTTTCATTATCTTGTTTCTATGGCATTTAACTACACACACACACACACAATGGACACACACACACTTGCACATACACAATAGATAGATACCTGGCCTCAAAGTCCCACCACAGATGGAAATTGGCTGTATGACCTTGGCAAACTCTGGGAATCTCTCCATGAATCTAAGTTATAGAGAGAATGCCAACCTGCATTGGTATAATGAGTTTCCTCACCCAGGAGTTCCCTATACAGAAGAAATCACTGTTCTAGTCTCAGTCCTTACATAGGTGGAGACATGTTTATACCTCTTTGCAGATATCATAGATATGCAATGTGGTTCAGAGAAAAATGCTCCATATTTGGAGACAGAGCCTCTGATTTTGAAACCTGACAGTGCCAATTACTAGTTGTATAATCCTGGGCAAGGATTTCACCTTTCTGGATCACAGTTTCCTCATCTCTATAATGAGGAAATTGGGCTTCATGATTTCTGAGCAACCTTCCAGTTTTCAGTTTATGGCCCTGTAATCCTGTCCATTTTTTTTTTTATCTCAAAAGATCCCAAAGAGCTTTACCAACCATGGACTTTAGCTAAGAAGGGTGTTCAGCATCCTCAGCAGCTTCAGTGACAATGAGTCTGAATCAGGCAAACCAATTGAGCAAACAAACAAAAACAATGTAATGCCAAGCAGAAGGAGAATTGTAGGATTCAGGTCCCTGCATCTCATTAGCTGCCCACATGTATGAGGGAGGTAAGCCAGAGTACATCCCCCAATGCCCAGGCACTGCTCTGCATAGTAATAAGAAAACATGGGGGAGCCGCTGCTGCTGCTACTTCTGACTTGCAATGCTCTCATTGGTTTCTTTTAAATTTCAAAATGTGACCAAGGCAATCTGAGACAGGGAAAGAATTGTAAATGAAGAGAAGACAGTATTTCTCTTTGCCTTGATTCCTTCCCTTTGTTAATCTGTGCAGGAGCTGTCCAGTTTTGCTCAGAAGCTCCATTAATTACAACTAGGAAGACCTCAATGATATTGCTTTGCATCCTATAAACAGCTGTGTTGAGGATGCCACTTAGAACAGTCAGAGTTGGGTTGTCTGGAGTGTGTGTCCAGGAAGCAATGTCCAACTGCAAATTCAATATTGGTAGGTTAAGCAGCTTTATGAAGGCGGGGCCTCTTGAGAGGCCTTTCCAAGAGTCACTTGGGTGGGCCCATTTGGGCATGAATGAGGGATGACAAAAGCACCTCTGTCCATTTCATTCACCATTGACTGGTGGTGTCCATCACTGTATCCCAAAGCAGCATTCTCTCAGGGCCCCCAAAGTTGTCAGCCTCTACTCTACCCTAGCAGCAGGAATCCCATCAAGCCTGACAAAATGCAGCCTCATGTGCTGATAGTTGGGAAGCCTGACAGGTCAGGATTGTAGATGGCAAGGCTGAGAAGAGCCAGCTCAGAATAACAGTTCCTTCATTTAGTGCCATTTAGTTAGGCATAATTCATTGGTCTTTTAGTATGGGGTTTGTCTGGATGTTGTTTTTTAATTTTCTTTTTAAATTGCTCCTAAAAATATTTTAACTCATGATTTAAATTCATCATACATCTAAAAAACTGAATGAAACAGGTTAACATAGAAAGGAAATGTCTGTGTCAAAGCTTCATAATAACAGAGAAATGAGGTTGAGTCTTCAAAGGGTATGCTAGCTGAACTTGAGCCCTGGGAGGACAGAAGCCCATAGATTTGGATCTCAAAGAGACCCTAAAATCATCTAGCCCAGTGCTTCTCAAACTTTTTGGTCTTAGGAACACTTTCTAGTCTTAAAGAATTATTGAGGACCCCCTCCCCCCTCCTGGCAAAGAGCTTTAGTTTATTTTATTTATATCTATTGATATTTACCACATTAGACATTTAAAAATATTAGTATCATATGAAAACAAAAATTTTAACCTCATAGGTTCCTGAAGGGTTTCAGGGATCCCTGGACCACATTTTGAGAACCAATGATCTAGTCCAACACACTTATTTTGCATATGATGAACCTGGGGTTCAGAGACGTCCTATCATTGGCCAAAGATCACATGGGTAGTAAATAGTGCAGCTGAAATCTGGTCCAGGTTATTGGCCTCCAAAACCAGAGTGAAGCTCATAGCGTCATCCTCTGGAGCTGAAGATCTTTGAAGTTGAGCACTGGGTTGTCTTCAGTCTGCAAAGACACCCTCATTCACTGGGATCATGGCCACTGGGGGAATAATCCCAGTTACTGCTACTCCTGAGGGATGGTTAACTACTGCCTCAGTGGGAGGATTCCCCCACCAGTGAATTCTCTGATTCTTCCCACACTGGAGTGAACTGTTGGAAAGATCTATGAGGCTATAAAACTGTGAATCTCAAGAGTCAGGCCAATTACATTATTATATTAAATTATACTTTTCTATCCTACTCAACATTTTATGTAGAGGTGACATGGTGTGGTAGGAAGAAAACATTTTCTTTCTGCCAGCAGATCTGGATTCTTTTCCCTGCGCCACCATTATCTAACTGACTGTGTGGCCTTGGTCACTTCTCTCATTTTTTTTTCATTAGTTAAATGTAGTCAATACCAACCTCACAAGGTTGTTCTGATAATCAATGGGTATAAGAGGCAAAGACTTGCATGAATTTCGATATTAATCAGACTGTCATAGAAGGCACAGGGCCACAGTCCTCAAGATCTTTTGGACTCTCCAATTTGGTACTTGTATCTCAGCTAATTTTTCCTAATATTTTCACCAATACGTGGATGTCTCTTCAAAGAGAAACATAGATGGTGTGATATTGCAGACTTTCTCAGGAGTCCTGGGTTTCTGATACAGTCATGTCTTTAACCAGTGGTATGGCAGTGGGTAGGCTCCTTCCTCTCTCTGGGCTTCAGTTAGCCCATCTTAAAATTAGCCAGTTGGACTAGAGCCCAAGGTCCTTCCCTGTTACATGAATCTATTGACCAATTCCCCACCACCAAGCTGTCACTGAAGTAGCTGCATCATACACACTTCAGGGCTAAACCACAATTTAATAATGGCCCCAAAGCCTCCGCGCTGACCAACTGTGTTCCATTACTAATTTATCAGGTGCTAAAAGCACCTTCACTGAGGATCCCAGACAGACAATGGAGCCTTTGATGGGACAAGAGACTCATCATTTAAAGGATAAGCATTACCATTTTAAAATAATGGCAAAAGCATGGCCTGAACTCTCTAAAACAGACCATTCTCTTAAGGAAGCAGTCTCAGCATAAACACCCCAAAGAGAAAAGCTTTTAGTTGGAATATTCTAGGAAACATGGGGGCAGATCCCACTATAAACTTTATTCTCATCATCACCACTTTGGTAGGGGAGATGCAGAAATTACTCCTTTTCAGAAGGCAAAAGATAAAGTTTCATAAAAGCTCACACTTACATAGTGCCTTAAGATTTGCAAAGCACTTTACATGTTATCATAGTTGAGCCAAACAACATCCTTGTGAAATAGGTGCCATTATTATCCCCATTTTACAGATGAGGAAAATGAGACTGAGAATACTTACGTGACTTAAGCAGGGTCACACAGCTAGTAAGCATCAAGGGCTGGGGTTGAACTCAAGTTTTCTTGAGTCCAAGTTCATGTCCACTGCCCCACCGGAAAAATGGCCAACATCAGCTTTGGGACCCATTCATTACAGCTCAGCCAATAGGAAAGTGATGTTGCTCATGGAAAAGTAGTCATTTGGGCCACGTAGCTACTGATGCTATTTGATCAGAGAATGGGGATTCTCCACCAATATGGAGAATGGGAGCTTCTTACCCCACTGGAATGAATGCTCTGACATATTTGTTACGTAAAGCGATTTAGAATATGATGACATGGGTTACATCATCAGATGCCTACTACCCCATGCATGAGGTTTTAGGAGATTTTGATTTACTATTCGATTTCTCTCTCCCTCTCTCTCCCTCCCTCTCCCTCTCTCTCTCTCTCTCTCTCCCTCCCTCCCTCTCCCTCTCTCTCTCTCTTACTCTCTCTCTCCCTCCCTCTCTCTCCCTCTCTCTCTCTCTCACTCTCTCTCTCTCTCTCTCTTTCTCTCTCCCTCTCTCTCTCTCTCTCTCTCTCTCTCTCTCTCTCTCTCTCTCTCTTTCTCTCTCTCTCTCTCTCCCTTTCTCATTACACAGACTGAGACTGAAGTATTTTGGTTTTTTTTCCCCATACTTAGTGTCTTCCCCTTTAGATTCCTTGTAAATTAGTTCCTTCGTGGCTTCCCAATTGTGCTGCCTCCAGCACTCCTTTGGACAGACTTGATCCTATTCCTTTTCTTTTCCCATCATTGTTCTCTTTAGAGTCATTTCCGCTTCCTCTGTAAGAACCTTGGGGATTGTGCTGTTCCAGTATAAATGTGATAATTCTGCACTTCTTGATGGGGAACAAGTTTGTAGAAATGTTTTTCACAAATCTTTTCTGCTTTTTTTTCTTTTGTATCCCACTTTCCCTTTACATGCTTGAATGCCCTTGGGATGATGTCACTTACATGGGTATTTTGCAAAGGACAATTAAGAGTAGTATCACTTCATAAAGCAGAAAGATGGAGAAGAGAGTAAACCCAGATGAAAAAAAATCTAGGCAAGTTTCTCTCTCTCTCTCTCTCTCTCTCTCTCTCTCTCTCTCTCTCTCTCCTCTCATCTATCTACTATACCTGTGATTTTATAAGTCAAGGGAGCTCCAATACCTATCCATATTTGCTCTACACATTCTGGTCTTAAAGAGGTTTTGTGATTATACATGTTCACACAGCCAGTATGAGTCCAAGGGAGGACTTAAACCCAGTTCATCTTGACTTCAAACCTAGCTTTCTATCTACTATGGAACATACAATTCACCACAACACATACTTCCATATGTATATATTCCACATACATATACATACATATATGTATACATGTATAAAATATTTCTCAACATATATGCTGCTAAATTATTCTGAATTTTCAGGGCTGACTTTATTTGCCAAAGGAAAGAAGAAGTGAAGGGGTTCTTTTGGTCACTGATATTGTTTTTGTTTGTGTCGTTTCAGTTGACCAACTATATCTGTTTGGTGTGACATTCGTTTGGACATTTAGATGAGTTAAGAGGCCATCATACTAAAGCATAATACAAGGATTACATACACCCAACTATCTTTTGAATGTGTGCTGCAGGATGACAGTGTTACTCAGTTTCCAATGCTAAACCAAAGTTAAAAAAATGAAGGAAAGCAAACAAAGCAAAATGCTCCATTAGTCCCAGAAGTTATAATGAATCCATACCTAAGTAGAATGGCCAGGCTGGAAGGAACATCTCATACAATAGTAAACTCACAAGCTTCCTGTGTCTATATAATGGATGACCACATTTTGGGAATCAGGTTTATGTACTGGGAGAAGGTCTATTTACAAATAGTGCTTTGGAGCCTTCCCAATCTTTGTCAAACAAAACCCCTCTACCCACTGTACTGAGCCAATATACTTTGACCTGTCATCCATCACTGAGAATACTCGCACTTCAGGTGCATGCATGTCTGCATAGGGCAAAGCCAACCATGATAGGACCAAGTGATAATCAATGTGCCTACTGTCCCTTTTATAATCTTGTAGAATGTTTCCTTGTCTTATAGGAGCTAAAGGGATAGAGGGGGAAGAACCCATAGTGATCAGTGAACCCAACTCCTTTACTTTACAAAGGTGGAGACTGAGGCCCAGAGGAATGGCATCCTTACTGAAGGTCACATAGGTAGTAAGTGGCAAGTCCATTGACACTCAAATTCTTGTGCTCTTTTCACTATACAGTAATGTCCCTCTTTTGGTCAACATTTGGTCCCCCCAATGCCTCCTATGAGAAATAGATTCTAATTGCAGAGCTGCTTTAAGAAGTCCAGAGATACTTCCATGATTTCTAAGTCCTCTTCCGTGGTCGCTGAGTTTCAATAATGAGAATAAAGAAGCTATTGTGAAAGAGGGGAAGGGGAGAGGAGACAGGTGGAGATGGTAATCAGGTGGGTGACTGTGACAGTCAGGGAGTCAGCAAGTGACTGCTAAAACTCACAGAGATTTTCAAGCTGTCAAGCCTAACCCCCTCAGCTGACAAAGAAGATAAGCTGAAGCACAGAAATGAGAAGTGACTTATCCACAGTCACCTAGAATAGCTAGCAAAAGACTCAAACCCAGGTCCTGTGATTCCAAGCCCAGGGGTCTTTCCTCACATGAAGGAGGGAGTATTTCTCACTCCAAACATAAGCAGATCATAAGGTTTTTTACTGGGGCAATGAAAATTCACGGCTATATATTATGCAGGGAGCAAGGCTTCCTTTGCATTCTTATGGCAGATGAGAGGCTCTCCAACACCATGCCAATGGCTTACAACCTCTGGAGTTTTGGCCCAGCTGGAGAGACTCTGAGTCAGGCCCAGTCCACAGACCATCTGCTCTCCCAGAACTGGACTGCCTAAGCGTTGCACAGTTCAGTCCCCATAGACCCAAGGGTCTGTCTCCTTGTCAGCCAAGTTCCAGTGAAAAGTGTAGATACAAAGAGAAAAGGGCCTGCAGGCTGGAGGAGATGGGGTCTCCTCTTTCAAAACTTCTCTATTTCAGTCCTTCAGCACATGATGGCTACATACCAAAGTCAAGGTTAAGGCCTAGAGGATTGAGTTTCCTCATGTAACCTGTAAATATCTGTTGAGACCATCCCTCCAACACCTTATTTTGGTGAGTGAGAGATATTAGGTCCTCATCAGCTCTGCCGCAGGAGCCCAAACTCAGGCAGGTTTCACTAATTCAGAATAGCCTGGAGAATGTACCCCGGGATGGACTGAGGCTGGGGGACATATTGGGTAGAATACTAGAATCGGAGTCAGCCAGATTGAAGTTTGAATTCTACTTCAGACATTGTATGACCTTGGGAAAGGCACTTAGCTCTCAGCTTCAGTTTCCTCATCGGTAAAATGGGTTTGATAATAGTACCTACCTCCTAGGGTTGCTATGAAGATCAGATGAGATAATGCAAATCAGTTTGCAAACCTTAAAGTGTTATTATGATGATTATTACTACTACTACTACTACTACTACTACTACTACTACTACTAATTACTTCTACTACTACTACCACTACTACCGCTACTACTACTACTACCACTACTACTACTACTACTCCTCTTACTATTATTACTATGCCATGCATACTTGGTCAGCATGAAAAAACTTATCTTTAGGGGACAACCCCTCAGACCATGATGACCCATGAAAAAATGACAGCCAAATATTAATATATACCACACCTCTCACAATGTCTTGTACACAGTAGAATTTGTACAGGTACTATTTTTTTTTTTACTGAAATTCTAAATTCTATGAAGCCAATCCAGAGGATTCCATGACTCCTTCCCTGCCCTATCACTCTCTCTCTCTCTCCAAACTACTTCATAGTCCATTAGTATAGATCGTGTATATAGACGTTGATGTGCCTACATTTTCTCCCGTGTTTGAGGGCAGCCTAGACTGTTACATTTTTGTCTTTTTACTCTCCAGCGCCCGACACATAATAAACAAATGCTTGTTAATTGATTGAGTTAGGCAGGATATAGCCTCTCTGGTTCCCAACAACTGGACATCTTAAATTCTGATACAACAACGGCAGTAACAACATGTTGAGCTGTGGGGATTCAAATACAGACCAGCAAGACAGTCTAGACCAGGGGTGAGGAACATGTGGTCCAGCGGCCACATGTGCGGGGGCAGCTTTTTGGCTGAGTCCCAAGTTTTACAGAACAAACCTTTTTATTAAGGGGATTTGTCCTGTGCAGTTCGGATTCAGTCACAGGGCTGCACTTGAGGACCTAGAGGGCCACATGTGGCCTTGAGGCCATAGGTTCCTCATCTCTGGTCCAAACTCGGTAGCAGCTTTCATTCTAGCGGGGCAAGATGGCACATTAAAGGGAGCTGGAAGGTAGCGTTGGGGATCTCATTCTAAAAGCAAAAGCTTTCCTGAGAGAGCCAAAGGTGGTTTCAGGGACAGAGTTCACTCACGGTTCTGATGGGAGGGGGATGAGAAGGTAACATTTACTCTGACCCCCTTGGAGTGCCCTTGTGAGGGCTATGATTTGAGAGCTTTGGGGTGTGCTCTGTACGGGAGTCGCCTTCCTCCCATGCCAACATCCCTTGTGTTACTTCTTCCTCTCAGCCACAGACTCTCCCGCTGAGGCTCCCTTCACAATTAGGTGCTGTGCCAGCGGTGCTGACTCAGACTGTGAAACCCCAGAAGGCCACCTCCTGCAGGGGACCCACTGGGAGTGTTGTCAAGCTGGGACACACGTGACAGCAACACCCTCCTCCTGCCAGTGTCAGCAGAGAAATGGATGCTCAAGGGGACCACTTGCAGGGATTACAATGAACTCTTGGGTTCATTTTCTTAAGTAACTTGTAATGTGGGCTGAGTGCTTTGGGATACCAAATAAGTCCATGCTTTCCAGTCACATGTGGTTGTTCCCTGGCGTGGTGCAGGTCCCAACAGCCCCAGGCAATGGGCATACTGCACTTACAGAGCCTTCTAGGCAGTCAGCAGTACTCTGCTCTCTGCTGCCTGGTTAACCTGCCTAAGCTTTAGACAGTCTCTTTGTCTCCCCCATGTCTGAGATAAAACAGGAGGTGTGATTCAGTGATGACTAACCCTAGTCTCAACACATTGGAGCTCAAATCCCACCTTCACTTCTTAACCACGAGTAAGGATACAAAAGAAATCCATGAAAATCATGAGCATTGCTATATATGATCATCATCACCACCACCACAAAATAGGAGGGAGATCGAAGAAGAGAAATTGTTTAAAATGCCAACAAAATGTTCTAAATATCTGGGGTCTACATATTAAGGAACCACTAGGGTTTATGTTAACACAATATGATTTTGATAGAAATGATCAAAGACCTAAATACATGGACATGTGCAATGCTTAGGTAGTAGGTGGCAGAGATGATGGAGGCAGGAAGAACTCAGATTAAATCCTGCCTCATATGCTTATTAGCTATGTGACCCTGGGCAGGTCACTTAACTCTGCCTTAGTTTCTTTATTTGTAAAATGAGCTAGAGAAGGAAATGGAAAACTACTCTGCCCATAAAACCTCAAATGGGGTCACAAAGAGTCAGACGTGACTGAAAACAACTCAACAACTAATTGACATTTCTAAGCCTTTATTCCTCATTGTTAAAAAGCAATCAATGAAGCAACAAGCATTATTGAGCATCTGCTATGTGCTGGTCAGTATGCTGGGCACTAGGAATATGAAAAAAAGGTGAAATCATTTCTGTGTTCAGGGAGCTTACATTTTTGTTAGGGGAGACAACATAGTACGTGTAAAATAGATAAAAAGCAGGAAAGGCGATGGGGGACACTAGGAGTTACAGTGATGAGGAATGGAATCATGTACAAGATGAAGCTCAAAGTAGAAGGATACTTCTGAGAGGTGGTGGTGAGGAGGGAACACATTCCATGCATGACATGTGCAGATTCCTGGAGATGGGAAATGGGGTGACATGTACAAGTGAGTGAAAGAAGGCCAGATCGAATCTGTCATTGGTATATGAATAGGGACATTGTAACAGGAGGCTGGGAATGTAGAAAAATGATAGAACAGGACAGGCCTTAAAGGTGAACGAGCATGTTCTATTTGATCCTGGAGGTAACAGGGAGTCACTGAACTTTATTCAGTAGAGATGGCAGTGGGGGTGACATAGTCAGATTTGTACTTTAGGAAGCTAACTTTGGCAGCTGAGTGGAGGAAGGGCCAGAGTGGGGAGAGACTTGAGGCAGAAGGACCAATTGGAAAGCTCTTAAAATAATCTAGACACGAGGTGATGAGGAACTCCCAGCTAGGGGTGGTGGCTGGAGAGAAGAAACACGTGAGAAAGACATTTGCCAGGGGAGAAATGAAAAGATTTAGCAACTAACTGGATTATGAAGTGAGAATGAATAAAGAGTTGAGGATGATACTAAGATTGGGTGACTGGGAGTATGGTGATACTATCAACAGTAATAAGAAAAATTGGAAGAGGGGTGGGTTTGGAGGGAAGAAAAATTTTGTTTTTCTTATATACATACATACACACAAAACACACACACAGATATTAATATATCATATATGTGTCTCTATATAGATAGATAGAGATATAAGAGTCATCTTCATATAGATTATAATTGAAATCATGGGAGTTGATGAGATCACCAAGTGAGAGGATGTAAAGAATGAAGGGGTACAGGACAGAGCCCCAGGATACCCTCCCAGGTAGGGAGTATAATACGGATATGATTCAGTAAGGAGACCCAGGAGTAGTCAGGCAGGCAAGAGGAGAACCGAGAGAAAACAGCACCACAGAAACCCATGGAAGACAAAGTACTCAGGTAGGTGACGTGGTCAATGAGGTCAACTGCTTCACAGAGGTCAGGCATGATGAGCAATAAAAAGGCCCTCATGTTTGGAAATTATGAGTTCATCGGTGAATTTGGAAAGGGCAGTTGTATAAATCCTAGAAGGATTTGCATGAGATGAATGCTGAGGACCCTTCTGGTTCTAATAATCTATGAACATTTTTTTTTTTTTCTGAAGAAGGTTTCCTCTGGTATTTTTGTCTGTTAAATTGCTCTGATATTCTAAATTCCCTTCATTTTGTCTCATTCCTTCTCTCAGAGAACTTTTTGAATGGTCGTCTTTTAATTTTAAAGATGAAAGAAGGAAGGTCTTTATAATCCTTCACTTTTAAGAATCATAGAATCTCACAGTTAGAAGAAACCTCGGGTGCCATTTAGTTCAATGCAGACCCCCTTTGGTGGTGCTGGGATGTGTCGATTTCTAAATTCTTGCCCCACAATTGAACTTTCCCGTAATAATTTCTCCCAACTGTAAATTACCTCCTGGTTCTCTTTAAGCCTCACTTGATTTCTTTCAGATCCTTAACATAAGACTTTGGAGGGAAGAACTTTGGTTTGATGTAAAGCAAGATGTAAAGTAAGCTCCCAATCAGAGCTATCACTAAACAGAAGGTGCTGCCTTTGGCAGGAGTGAGTAGGTCCCCCCTCAAAGAGGGTCTTCCCAGGAAGGTGGGGTGACCACTTCCTCGGAAGAGACACGTTTGGTTTCAGATACTGACCAGGCTAGATGCTTGTTGAGGTCACCTCCAACTCTAAAGTTCTGTGATTTTGTGAACCCAGTGACTCTGCTCACCTCTAAAGTCTAGGAATTCTTCACATTATTTTGTGTGTGTCATGAGGCAGCCGGGTGTCACTACAGATTTAGAGCTGTATTTGGAGTCAGGAAGACAAGTTCAAATCTAGCCTTAGACACATACTAGACACCTAACTCTGGGCAATTCACTTAGCCTCTGCCCCAGTTTCCTCACCTGTAAATTGGGATAATAGTTCCTATCTTCCCAGGTAATTGTGAAGATAAGATAGGTAACATTTAAATAGCATTTTTCAAACTTAATGTTGTATAAATGCTAACTAATATTACTACTTTTATTATCATGGATGCTTTTGGAAGATTGATGAAACCTATCAATGTTTTCTCAGAATCATGTTTTTAAATGCACAAAATAAAATACACAGGATAACAATGGAAACTAATTATATTGAATTAAATATGTAATTATTTTTCCCATCCAAGTTTATGACCCTATTGAAATCTCTTCAAAGACCATGGACCCCATGTTAACCAACCTTGCTCTAGAGGGAAGAACCAGGAATACTGGGTACAAGTTGCAGACAGGCAAAATTTTGCTTGACATTATGACAATCATCTTCACACTCATAGCTCCCCCAGAGCCAAATGGGCTACCTTTAGAGGCTGCCTTGGGACCCTTTCCCTTGAAATCCTCAAGCCAAGACTGGACCATTATTTCCTGCTGTACTAAAGAAGAGATTTGTAGATAGAGGTTCAAACAGGTGCCTCTGAGGTGCCTTCCACTTTTGACATCTGGGATATGTTCATGATGGTTGTGAGTCATCTGTCATGGAATTATACAGATTCTAAATTCATCCAAAATTCAGCTTATTCTGAATGACAGTACCCCCTCAGTTTTTCCAAAATCTTATGTATGATAAAATGTTATTTTCTCTTTAAAAATTACCGTGTGAGAGTTCTCCCTGTGGTCCTCGGAGGACTGACAAAACAGTCAACAAAAGGCAGTCTTCCTATTTGACTTCTCCACTCCTTAGCTTCCGATTTAGGAGAGGGAATATCTTCTGTGATTCATCACTTTGCATACATTAGGAGATTAGCTCTCTTCTTCTCATTATGGCTTGCTCGCCTCTGGACAAAGGGATCAATGATTTCCCATTGAAAATGATGACTTTTATTAGTAAATAATAACCTGATGTCATTGCTACTTCAAGGCATGGAATTCCTTACACTACTTAAATAATTTCAGGTGATTCTTCACTTTTCTCCTGTTTACACTTCCTCCCTGCATCAATTTCCCGGTCTGTCTCTGGAGGAGATTTATTGACAGGGGCCCTTTGGAAAAGTGTTGTGGAGAAAGTGAGATCTGAGTTGGCCTTCAAAGGACTGGAGAGAATGTGGGGGGTTAGGGGAGGAGGGAGGATATTCTGGATGAGGGGGCAGTGAAAACAGCGGTGCAGAGATGGGGCTATAGGAGAATTCTAGGAGGTCTAAGCGGGAGGAGTCTTTTTTCTTCACCTTTGTGAGTGTGTCAGGGAAGCTTCTGTAAGTTTGATGTAATCTGGTCAAACTTCTTTTCAGAATTCTGTTTGTCAGTGAATAAAATAAAATACATAGCATTAGAAAGGAAAGGAATTGTATCTTATGCAGGTTAAGATTTAAATCCAATCCCTTTATTCTATGAGATAAGGTTGGGGTGGAGAATGGGAGAACAGCTTCAAAGGCCACATTGGCTTTTGTTGTGTGACTCAAGGCCACTTTTTTTTCCCCTTCAGAATGGCCAAACTAGAATCAAAGATTAAGCACACAGGGAACAAAGTTGATTTCAGAAATTCCTGTACCCTGAGTGAAGAAGCTTAGTTATCTGGGCAGCATTTGTGGCTTGCATTTTCCACCTTGAGTCTTTCAGCATGCCCACTGGCTTCAGAAACCATGCTGGGGGTGATGAGCCCATCCTCTGGCCACCACTGGCCCACGAGCCCTCACCCCAGACCCTCAATAGCTGGCCAGTGTCACCACTGAACAAGAGTTCACTCTGCTGAGCTTTTTCTAGCCCTCTGCCATCAAACTGTTTTCCCCAGAGAGGAAGCCTACCCCCCCCCCCACCCCCCGCCCGGCCAGAAGCCATGCGGTGGCCTTGGCCTCTGCCTCAAGCTCCCTTGTGGCTGGTGAGTCACCGAGTCTCCCTCTGGAAACCATCTCTTAGCTGACGAACTTCAAAGTGGGTGAGCCTGAGCAAGAGGGAGGGGTAGGGGGCTCTCTAAGGTCAACTACCTCTTCCCCAGCAGCCTTGGTCCTGGGTAAACACTGATGTACTTCTGGGGATGGGAGCAGAGTGGCAGATTGGGCGCCCATGGGCAAAACATTTGATTCAAGTGAATTCATCAGTGGAAGCTCGGGTCTCCTGAAGCTCGGGGGAGCTTCAGATGCATGGTGTCCTAAACTTTACAGCTAGTTTCATTTAAGAAACTAGCTTATTTAGCTTATTAAACTAATTTAGTTGAACAGTTTTAAACTCTTAGTGAAATAGCTTAGAACTATTAAAGCTTCAAACTGTGGTGAATCTTAGGAGATCCCTTGTATGTTACACATTTCTCTCTGATCCGTCCTCTAGACAGCCGCCAAAACAATTTCTCAAAAGCACAGGTTGGGACCTTATCACCTCCCAACATGGTAAACTCCAGCGGCTCCCTAGGCCCTCCAAGATTAAATACAAACTTCACAACCTGGCTTCAATTTATTTCTTCAGAGGCAGTGAGGTGGCACAGTGGATAGAGCATTAGACCTGGAGTCAGGAGGATCTGAGTTCAAATCCAGTCTCAGACTATACACTTGATACCAGCTGGGTGACCTTGGGCAAATCTCTTGACCCCATTGCCTCACAAAAAACAAACAACAGAAAAACAAAAACAAACAAACAAAAAATTTATTCCTTTATTTCTATTATCCGGGAGTGTGCTTTACACATTCCATAGTTTGTTCAGACTAGGCTTCCTAGCATTTCCCCCACCACCTTCCATCTCCCATCTACATGCCTCTGTCATCCCCCCTCTAGCACTTATTTTTAATCTCTTGCTGTCCATTGATTCCTTCCCTACTGCCTACAAACATGCCCTTGTCCTCCCACCTCATCCTGAGAAAACTCTCACTTGATCCTTCCATCCCTGCTATGGTCCTAGATCTCTTCTGCCCTTTCGAGCTAAAGTCCTCAAAGAGGTGATCTGGAATAGGTGCCTCTGTGGCCTTGGACACTGCTGCTCACGCCTCTTTGATACTCTCTTCTGTCTAGGTTTTTGAGGACTCCTCTCTCCTGATTCTCCTCCTCCATCTCTGCTCACTCCTCTGTCTCCTTTGCTGAGTCCTCCACCAGATCACATCCTCCCACTAACCACAGGTGTCCCTCCGGGTTCTGTCCTAGGCCCTCTTCTCTCCTCCCTCTATACTGCTTCACTTGATGGTCTCATCAGCTCCCATGGATTTAATTATCATCTCTTGCTGATCACTCTCAAATCTACCTATTGTGACCCAGACTTTCTGTTGACCTCCCATCTCACATCTCTGCCTCACAGACATCTCCATCTGGATGTCCAGTGGACATCTTAAACTCATTATGTCCCACACAAAACATTATCTTTCCTACTAAACCCTCCACCCTCGACCATCCATATGACAGTGAAGCTGACCCCATCCCCCCATTCCCTCAGGTTCACAACCTAAGCATAATCCTAGACTCCTCATTATCTCTCACCTCCCACAATCCATTGCCAAGGTCAGTTGATGCCTTTGCAACATCTCTTAAACATATTTCCCATTCTTTCTTCTGACACAGCCCCACCCTGGCACAGCCCCTCATCTTCTCACACCAGGACTACTGAAATAGCTGCTAGGGGTTCTGCCTTCCTCAAGCCTCTCTTCACTCCAGTCTATTCTTCATTTGGCCACTAAAGTAATTTTCCTAAAGTGCAGGTCCAATCAAGTCACCACCACCCCCCCAAAAAAATCAATAAACTCTAGAGACTCTCTGTCACCTCAAGGATCAAATATAAAATGCTCTACTTAATTTTCAATTAACCAGCCCCCTCCTACCTCTTACCCGTTCCTCCCCACCATGTGCTGCTTGATCCAGTGACAATGACCTCATTGTTCCATGAACAAGACCCTCCCCATCCCCGTTCTACAGGAAGCCTTCCTCATCATCTCTAACTCCAGTGCTTTCCCTCTGTTAATTATCTCCCATTTACCCTATATATAGCTTGCTATATCTTTATCTATCTATCTATCTATCTATCTATCTATCTATCTATCTATCTATCTATCTATCTATATTTACATGTTTCTCCTCCATTCCATTGTAAGCTCTTTGAGGGTGGGGATGATTTTTTGTCTCTTTTTCTATCCCTATTGCTTAGCACAGTGTCTGAAACATAGTAGGCACTTAATAGATGTTTATTGGTTGATTGATTGACTGAATTGTCTGTCTATCTTGCCTGGAATAAACCCCTGGTTATCCACATCTTAGAATTCCTCATTTCCTACAAAGTTCAGTTAAAATGCTAGATTCCACAGGAAGCTTCTGTAGACCCAGGAGCCTTTAGAGCCATCCACAAATTCTTTTGTATTCATC
Source organism: Vombatus ursinus (assembly GCF_900497805.2). Lineage (NCBI taxonomy): Eukaryota > Metazoa > Chordata > Mammalia > Diprotodontia > Vombatidae > Vombatus > Vombatus ursinus. The sequence goes on along the minus strand of NW_020954577.1, from coordinate 16,987,789 downwards.
ATGTACGATTTATTTGTAAATACAAATATATGCACTTATTTGTGCATGATGCCTGTGAAAAGCCTGTAATCTGGATCCAATGGGGAAGTCAGAAGAACAGGAATAAGGATGGCATCCAGGATGCTAAAAAGAGAAGGGCTGGTCATGTGATGAGAGGGAGGGATGGCAGCTGAGTTGTTATTAATAATAATAACAATAATAATAAATCATAACATTTATGTGGAACTTACTATGTGCCAGGCACTGTTAAGCATTTTGCAATTATTCTTATTTGATCCTCACAAAAACCGTGGGAGGTAGGTGCCATTATTTATTATTCCTATTTCACAGGTGAGGAAACTGAGGCAAACAAGATAAGTGACTTTCCCTGAGCCACACAGCTAGGAAGTGTCTGAGACCATGTTCAAACTCAGGTCTTCCTGACTCCAGGCCCTTTGGTACTCTATCCATTGTACCACCTAGCAACCACTGGAGTGCTCCACTGAGACCTCGTAATTTGGGGGTAAGGCAAAAGAAGGCCTCCATCACATTGGGTGTGCTACCCTCTGGTTGCCAGATGGGCAGGCATAGAGAGCTTGGGATTTGTATTATGGGAAGAGACTCCTCAATTGACGACACCATAGATCCATCTGCAAGGTCTTGGTTATCTTTATATTGTGTTCATTGATAGAGGAGAAGCTCCTTGAGGGCAGGAGCTATTTCATTTTTGTCTCTGTATTCCCCAGGCATACAGCAGGTGAGTAATAAATGCTTATGGTCTGATATCACAGATATGTGTGCATAATTTTGTAGGACAAATGTTACCTTTATTCCTACTAATAATAATTCTCCTCTGCAAGTTGGCTGCTGATCTACATTGCTAGAGGGACATAACACTTCGGGGATTTCTGAAGCCATTGAAATCATAGGTCCAGATTAGGGAAAAAAGAAAAAAGAAAAAGGAAACTAAGAGGAAACTATTAAGAAATCCAGAAGGAAAAACAATTTGGTTGTAGTTCAGATTTGTCCATTTACATGGAAACTATAAAATGAGCTTTTGCATTAAGGTGGCTGGGAGGAGGGAGGTTGAACTCCTAACATCCTTGAATATTCCCTGGAGTTAAATCTAAAACTCAGTTCAATCAGAGGAACATTTCTAGGCAACCTGATTTCTTTCTCACATTAAATACAAGGTTCATGTGTCAACTTCAAGTTGAAATTGCCACCCATCAGGAGGAAGAGCTGTTTCTGACCCTGGGATTCAGCTGTCAGCTTTCTTTGCCTCTGCCATCATTACATCCAGCTGATCTCAGACAGTTTCTATTGCAAGCCTGATTTCTTATAGATTTTTGAGCTAAACAGAAAAGAGCTGCTTGCTTGAAATCCTGCAGGCTGAGTTTCCAGGAGGGCTTGTTATAATGCAGGGCTTTTCCAGCACCCTATTTAGCTGCCTTACCTGCTGTTGGCCTCTCTGTCTCAGAAGGCCAGGGAACGAGCTGAGCTTAAAGACTTAAAAGAAAGATGGTGTAGTTTTTCTCTTTAGAAAGTGAAGTAATTCTTTTCTTTAAGATAGCTCTTCTATGTTTCTGATCAGCTTGCAAATATTTCTTTCATTAGGTAAACATTAACAAAATTGTGTCCTTTGGTCCACTTTCATCATTTGGGAGTCGTTAGAAGTTGGATTTTTAAAATGAGACCCCAAATAGGCCATTTGGGTTTCCTTAATAACAATGTTAATAGCCCTTTCACATCCTCTGCAGATGATATTTCCACACATGCCAAGATGGTGGCATTCTGAGCTTTATGAAGAGATTGCCATTAGCCTAATTAAAAGAGTTAGATCCTTAATACCAATTGAATGCAAAGAGGTTAGATAAATATTCAAATAACAGAGGACAGCAACCTGTATTTACATTGACCAGGTTATCTCAATATTGATATTTGTCTTATGATCCACAAAAATTGTGGCTTATTTTATGAATCATTGGCATTAGGATGAAAGTTTTATCCCATTGGAATCCTCACTTGGTTTCCTATGCTATTCCACAGAGGCTAGAACTTAAGCATCCTGATATTATTTCTGGATCTAAATGAAGATAGCAGGACAATTAAATAACCAGAACAAACACATTTCAATTGATGTTTATAAGAGAGGGAGTTGAAGAGCATTTTGATATGGAAATATTACCTTATATTTTGAATGAATGAATGAAAGAAAAAAAAAACATTTATTAAGCACTTACAATGGGACAAACACTGCACTAAGGGCTGAAAACATAAATACAAAAGCAAGAAGTGTTCCTGCCCTCAAAGGACTTCTATTCTAATAGGTGGACACAAAACATCCAGTGGAGTGCTGGTCATTGAAAGACATTTGGGTTCAGAAAGTTTACAGGGATGATGACTGTGGCCATAGTTCAGTACATCGACACATTCCTTCCAACAAGAATGGTCAAGTTGATTTGCTCATGTCATCAGAACTGTAGGATTGGGGTGGGGTGAGAAGGTAGGCTAGTGAAAAGCAACAAGATGTCTGAGAAGAATGCTGAGAGCGTGGGCAAAGAGGAATGAATGCACTGGACTGGGACAGATCCAAAAGCCCCAGGGACCAAGAGGCGGGTTTAGGGAAACATTCAAACAAATTTAGTTGAACCAACATTTATTAAATGTAAACCTTGTGCAGTGCAATACGTTCTATACTAGAGAAACAATTGCAGACAACAAACTATCCCTGACTTCAAAGAGCTCACATGGTGCTAGGAGGAAACACGTGCACAGAGAAGTCAATACCCAGAGAAGTCAAATACAGAGATGGACCTGGGCTATCAGCCATGGGGATGTTCTTTCGAGAGGTGCTGAATTCAACCCATACTTGGCTACTAAAGGGGGTCTACTGAATGTGCTGATGGACTCTACCATTTTCCCCTGGCATTGTAAGGTGATCAGGAGAGCACTCTGGCTGTTCACCAGTCATCCCTCATCATCACTGCATAGCCAGCCAATTTCTCTTCCTGTCACATGTCTCCCTGATGACATTTTTTTACCCTTGTTCTTTGGAGTAACTATTTGGTTTTTAATTCATTCATTCATTCATTCATCCATTCATTCACGTATGTTGCAGCCTACTCATACCCATTATGCACATCTCCAAATGATATAACATTTGTAAAGCACTTAGTACAGTGTCTGGCACATAGTAGGCACTTAATGAATGCTTATTCCCTTCCTCCCCTTACCCCCCTCATTTTCGTCAGTGTGATACTCATTTTTAATTATTAAGCAAATCTTATCCCCCTATTTCTCCTGTTCATACCATACCACTAGTAGAATGTTGAACAACTTGGGAGCCTTAGTTTCTGCAAGAAGTTTGGGGTCATTAACGAATCCCTTTAATTTCTTGAAGGAAATTCAATTCTCTTTCCTCTTCCCATTCAACTTTGGCCAGAACTTTCTGTCCATTTGTATTATTTATCACAGATGTATATGTATTAGCTCTACACATGTCATGGTGTGGAGAATATACCTTCTTCATCCACTTGGCCTTTTGTATATAGATAGTCAGGTCAGATTCTTTTGAGTGAGTGCAGATCTCTTCCAGGGACCTGACAGCATCTCAGGGTTTCATGTAACCAGCATGCTGTCATCCACAAACAGGAACACCCAGAGGATCTCAACTGCCATTGAGCATTCCTTTTCAGCTTGAGCTCAGTGTGAGATCTCAAACTCCTTTGGCAAATACACTTCTGTCTTTGATGCCTTGCCTGTTTAGGATCAGAAGGTTGCTAAACAATGTTACTTCTGCCTTGCCTTTCCAACATCTTGAATGATTCTGATGTATGATTGACAGTTTCCTTGCTGGACAAAAACCCTGAAGGTGATATTTTACTTTACAAAATCAAATTCTTTTTCATGAAAATAACTATGTTAGATCTTTTCTTTGCCTCTTCAGGTGTCCCTGTGAGTCACTTGTCTTTCCTTTTAACTCTGACTTCTTTCTTGTGGTTTCATTTAGAGTGAGAATGTCAAGACTAATGTGAGTCAGTTCTTCCACAAGTGTGTCCACACACTGTTCATTGGACAAGTACCTCACATTTCGAGCTGCCAAGTTAATCAATGGTCTAAAAATTGTGTAATTCTTAGAAACCTCTACTCCCCTTTCTGTAACTCGGCCATTGTCCGAGCAGAAATAGATGGTTCAGCCCAGAATGAAGGACATTGGGTACTTTCCTTTGTTTCATGGGTTATCAGGTCAACATGACCCTTCCCCAAGAGGACAGCCTGTTGGGTTAGCCTGTTGGCACCTCTCCATATAAAGTTAGACAAGTTCTCAGTCTGTTACCAGGGCCATCCTTGAAGCCTTTTCAGCATATTAGAACCTGCCCTAACTCACACTCTATGGCCATAGCCTATAAGGCATGAAGGTTGCCTCCATGCCATTGTAAAACATTGGGATAGGACCCTGGGGAGGTTCTGCAGTGACTTGGCAATGCTGCATAATGCTACTGACTTCATCAACATAGGAAAGGGGATAGTCTGGAGATACTCGCTCTTGATAACGACATTTTGCCTTGAGATGAAGTTCATTCATCAAATTCTTTGTTGCTGTACAGTCATTTTTCAGTAGTATCTGACTCTTCATGACATCATTTGGGGTTTTCTTGGCAAAGACCCTGGAATGGTTTAACATTTCCTTCTCCAGTTCATTTACAGATGAGGAACTGAGGCAAATGGGATTAAGTGACTTGCCCAGGATCACACAGCTAGTGTCTGAGGTCAGATTGGAACTCATGCAGATTAGTCTTCCCAACTCCAAGCCTGAAGCTGTAGCCACTGAGCCACCTAACTCCCCAAGTTCATTCATCAAGTTCATTGGCCTACAATTTACAGACAGGATACTCTCCAATTTACTACCCCACACCTCTCTTTCATTGTATTTATCAATTTGCCTTCCTTCCTTCTCCCTTTCTCTCTAGATGCTAATGTCCTGGAAGGAGAGGAACCTCATCTGAGTACAGACATTATAATAAAATATTAGTTGTTTAATTCAATGATTCCAATCTAATTCAACACACATTTATTAAGGATCTATTATGGGCAAAGGGCAACTATGTGGCAAAGTAGATAAAGGGCCAGACCTGTAGTCAGAAAGACTCATCTTTCCAATTTCAAATCTGGCCTCAGACACTAACTAGCTGTGTGACCCTGCACTAGTCACTTAACTTTGCTTGCAGTTCCTCATCTGTAAAATGAGCTGGAGAGGGAAATGGCAAATCACTCCAATATCTTTGCCAAGAAAATCCCAAATGGAATCATGAAGAGTCAGACACAATTGAAAAATAGCCAAACATACATTGTAGTCAATGACCATAATAATCTAATGGATGATGAAACCAAAGATCCAAGCTTTTGGAACAAAAACTCTTTCTTAGACAAAACTTGAGTCAAATGTATAAGAATGCGAGTCATTTCCCAATTGATAGATGGTCAAAGGATATGAATAGACAGTTTTCAAGAAAAGAAATCAAAGCTATCTAGTCATATGAAAAAGCGCTCTAAATCACTATTGATTAAAGAAGTGTAAATTAAAACAGCTCTGAGGTACCACCTCATACCTATCTGATTGACTAATATGACAAAAAAAGGAAAACGAGAAATGGTGAAGGGGATATGGTAAAATAGGGACACTAATGCACTGTTGGTGGAGTTGTGGATTAATTCAACCATTTTGGAGAGCAATTTGGAACTATGCCCAAAGGGCTATAAAACTGTGCATATCCTTTGATCCAGTAGTAGGCCTGTATCCCAAAGACATCAAAAAGAGGGGGCAATATCTATTTGTACAAAAATATTTATAGCATCTCTTTTTGTAGTAATTAACAATTGAAAATCAAGGGGATGCCCATCCATTGGGAAATGGCTGAACAAGTTGTGGCATATGATTGTAATAGAATATTATTTTGCTATAAGAAATGAGAAGCAAGATGATTTTAAAAAAGTGGAAAGACTTAAATGAACTGATGCAAAGAGAAGTGAGCAGAACTAGTAGAGCACTGTATGAAGAAACAATGCTGGTGAGGTCAAAATATAAAGTAATCCCCCTCCTTCACTGAGCTCACATCAAAGTAGGTGAACAAATAGGTGGATCAGGACAGACTTACTATATAGAAGGGGATGCCTGAGTTGTGCTTTGAAGACTATCAAAAAACATGACATTAAAAAAATAAGTTAAAATCTCCTGATCTGTTCCAATCCCTTCATTTTGCAGATGGGATATCTGAGGCCCAGAGTGGTAAAGAGGCTTGTTGAAGGTCACAAAACTGGTGGGGGTAAAATTGGAACTGAGATTTTCTAATTCTAAATGAAGCCCTTTCTAAGCTGTATATCCTGCTGGTTGGAAGGGAATAAATGACTGCCCAAAATCTTCCAATTGGAGACAGAACTGCTGGGCAACTATTTATTAAGAATGGGCCTATTAGTAATTTGGACCAAGCATCTAGTAGATTATAGATCAATATCAATATATTGGATGAATGGCTCTGCTGAGCAGGTAGAATGGTGTAGTGAGATGCATCATGTCAGAGTAGGTGGGTTGAAATTCTGTCTCTGGAATTTATTACCTATGTGACCTGAGGAAATTCACCTCACCTTCCTAATCCTTAGTTTCCCTATCTGCAAAATGAGATGGGACTGGATGAACTCTGAGATCCCTTCTTTGTCCAAATCTCTAATCCAATGACATTTCTGTCATTTTGTTATTAATGATCATACTGTGAATTACATAGACTAGGCAACTTACCATATGTGTGTTGAGTCAAATTGAGTACATATTTTAATTAAGGACTCAGGCTTTCATAGGATCACTGAACTTTAGAACCAGGGGATACTTTATAGATGTAATGAAATCCTTACAGTTTTAGTTTTTACACAAAAGTTTATTATTTTTTACGGCTTCACGCTTAGGTTTGGATTTAAGAGAACAAGTAAAAGAAAAACCTCACTCTAACATAGGTGATACAGACTTAATCCAGTGCATGGTAGTAAAGCTCCTTCAGGGCAAGACTTTGTACATTCAATGTTAGCACAGAGCCTGACCCATAGGAGGCACTAGATAAAATTCTGTTGACCGAATGACCTAATGAATTCAGCTGTCAGTGACAGAGTCACACTTCTACTCAGAAATCCCCATCCCACTTTCAATCTGTCACTAAGTCATGTTCTATCTAGCTCACTACCTAGAATCACTGTAGTTTTGTAGCATTATCTCATGCCATTCTCCTACCTTGACCTGTTCTTGAGAATGGAATCCAATAGAACTAAATCATCCCCCCCCCATTTTTTTGCCTTCAATCCTGTGTTCACAATTCTGTATGTGAGGGATGTTAACCACCTTACTATGTGCCTGTTGAAATCTATTTCCTTGATCCTTATGATATAAAAGGAACATCCCAATTTAAGATTCAATTCAATTCAATAGGTATGTATACATTTTAAAGTCTATGATCCCATGAAGCACCTATCATATGTCAGGGTAAGCACAGGGTACACAAAAATAAAATGAAATAAAATAGTCCATGTTGTCAAGGAACTTACATTTTATTGAGGCACAACAACATGTCCATAGTCAAGCAATAAAGAATATTCAAAGTAAATGTCATTCTGGGATAGAAAGACACCAGTCACTTGGAAGGTAAGAATAGGAAACTAAGGATTTCATGAGGCAAAAGGTAGGGAGGCTAAGCAGGTAGAGAGTTTCAGGCACAGGGACCAATCTGTACAAAGGCAAGAGGTAAGTAATGGAATGGAATAGACTGGGAACAGTAACCAGGTCAGTGTGATTAGAACAAGGAGAATGATGCACAACAAACCTGGTGAGGTAGTCTTGGTGATTGGAAAAAACTTTAAAGGCTCCCCCAACCCAAAGAGGAGTTTGTATTTAATCCAAGAGGAAACAGGAAGGCACTGGAGCTTTCTGAGCAAAGGAGGGACATGCTCAGACTCATCATTCAAACATTTTCGTTTAGGATGCATAAAAGCAGCAAGAGACTGAACACTGGGAGACCAATTCAAAGGCTAGTACATTAGTCCAGGTGGTAAGAGGTGGCAAGTGCCTGAACTAAGGTGGTAGTTTTCTCAGTATGGAGAAAGGGGTGGATCCAACATATATTGTACCCAGAGAATTGCCAAGATTTCACAACTGATTGGACATAGAGAGTGATAGAAAAGGAAGAGATCGGGGCAGCTAGGTGGTGCAGTGAATAGAGCACCGGCCCATAAGTCAGGAGGACCTGAGTTCAAATCCAGCTTCAGACCAAACACTTGACACTTACTAGCTGTGTGACCCTGGGCAAGCCACTTAACCCCAATGCCTTTAAAAAAAAGGAAGAGATGAAACTGACTTTGGGGTTGCAAATGTGAAAGATAGTGGTGCCATTAACAAGAACTGAGATGTTAGGAGAGGGAAGAGATTGGAACACATTGAGGGGAGGGATGGGACACAGAAACAGGAATTTTGAGTGGAAATGGACATCAGTAGTCATATAGTCCAACTCATAACCCAAAAGGAATTTCCACTAACCCAACAAGTGATCATCCAGTCTCGCTTTGAAGACCTCCATCGGAAAGATAATGAGTTACATTTTGGGCAAGTTGAGTTTGTAACTCCTATAGAACATCCATTAGCAATATCCAATAAGCAGCAGCTTGTCATATAGTGATGAAATTCAGGAGAGAGAGATTGAGGTAGATAGATAAAGAGATCTGTGAAATTTTTAAATAGAAATGATAATTAAAGTGATTGGGAGTTGATGAAGTCATTAAGACAGAGAATACAGAGAGAAGAGAACAGGACCCTGGACAAAGCATTGGGGATCACCATAGTTAGGAGGTGAAATATGGATTATGACCAGGAAAAGAGACTGAGAAGAACATACTCACATGTAGGAGTAGAACAAAGAGAGAAATGGCACAAACATTGATGGAGTAGAGTTATCCATGAAGAAAGGATGGTCAACAGTGTCAAGTGCTGAAAAAAGGTCAAAAAGGATAAGGATGCAATCAGATTTTGCAATTAAGAGATTATCAGGAACCTTACTAAAGCCTGTTTCATTTGAATGATGAGGTTCAAAGACAGTTTGCAAGAGTGAGAAGCCAGAAATTAGAGGCAGAGTGTAGACAGCATTTTTTTTTTAGGCAGTTGGGGTTAAGTGATTTGCCCAGGGTCACACAGCTAATAAGTGTCAAGTGTTTGGTCTGAGGCTGGATTTGAACTCAAATCCTCCTGACTCCAGGGCCAATGCTCTGTCCACTGTGCCACCTAGCTATCTCTATAGACAGCATTTTCTAGAAGTAAGGCTATGAAATGGAGGAGAGATGTAGGCTAGATTAAGGGGATCAAGTAAAGATTTTTAAAGATGGAAGAAATCTGGGAATGTTGGTAGGCAGCCAGCAGGCAATGTAATAATATATAGGAAGATACTGGGGAATGGGGTGGGAAGGGAGTACTGTTGTACTTTGCTTAAACATCTGTGATGAATTTATAATTAATAATTTTGTACTATATTTAGTCATGTTTGTATCATCTTCCTCCAGTAGATTGTTACCTCTACAAGGGTAAGAGTAATCTCTTACCTAAACTTTATAGTTCTCTCTACTCTTAGGATGGGACTCTATCAATGGAATTTAATAAATGTGGGTGAAATTGAAATTGGATTCAACACAATCCACAATAATGAGAGTGGCCATTAGTTAATTAAACAAAATGGTGTATATACAACCTACTTAATTTGCCAATTATTTATTTATAGTATATTTCTTATATACTAATTTGCCATTTATGGGTATATGTGGGTTTTGTTTGAATATTTTATGTATTTCACCACTAAAATCCTGTTCTGTTGGCTCATCATAGTGGAAAAGTTATCTTGAGTTTTCTGAAAACTTACTTGAGTTTCACAATTTCTAGTAGTTCCTATAAAGCTGAAAGGAATTTTGATCTGGGCTCAACAACAAACAATGCGTCACCTTTCTGAGAACCAGGCAAGCAAAGCTCTGAGAAGCTCATTTTCAAAGAGATGACTATCTGTAGGCAATGACTAGTCACAACTCATGAAGACCTTCTGATAAAGCATGGAAAGGTCATAATCAGAATCAATGGAGGGAAGTACCTGCCTCAATAAGATCATGGGGAATGTCAGATTTGGGATGTGAAAACAAGAATTTTCCTTCATATAAAAATAATGAATCCTTCTTTTAGGGAAATAGTGATCTCTGTGTTGGGTAGCCATTGCATATCCCAGATGGATAGAAAACCATTCTCAAAGCTAGAAAAACCTGGGTTCAAGTCATGCCCCTGACACATAATGACTGTAGACCTGGGCAAAACTCGTTAATTTTCAATATCTTAGGCAATTGTCTTAGAGTATAAATTGAACAATAGTTGCAGCTCTATATTAGCACAGGGAATATTCTCACTGGAACTTCCCTAAATCAATGAAATCAGATGTCGGTTAAAAAACAAACAAAGAAATAAGAACAATGATTACCCTCAGAACTAAAACTAGAAATCTTGACATATGGAATGAACTTCACCAAATGCATCATGAAATGCATATTCAAATCAAGTTTTTAAAAATTAATTAAATAAGTCCTGGTAGAAGGGATGAGCAGAGTTGTTCCAGGACATAAGACGCCATAGTGAGAGGCAACCCAACATAACAGAGCATATATTCTGTCAGTGATCTTAATATTTCAGTGACCTAGGACAAAGTCCTCTCCCCCCCAGTCCTAGTTACAAATATATTTGACAAATTCTCTAAAAGCCAAGATCTATGACATGGCAGGATTTAATTAAATGAGCCACAGATTATTTAAAGGGTTCCAACAACTTCTAGTGGAACTCTAAAAGAAGATTGGTGACGATGCCCCATTTTGCCTGGAAAGAGCTAGTATGGAAACAGTTGGCATGAAACTTTAAATAAAATCATACAACTCTCTCCACCTTTCCACTCTCACTGGGTGATCGTGAAAGCTCCATAAATCGTGCTGACAGTTATTGCCACTTCCATTGGCACGCGGTCAGCTGACGTTGGAAAAGAGTTTTGCAGCCTGGCTAGCGCCCATTACCTGCCTCTCGATCCTGCCTTACAATTTATTTTCACCCCAGCAGGCAACCCCTTACAATGTCATTAATTTGCCAGGCGGTTGGGGCCCTCCTTCCACACACAGCCAACTTACTTTCCAGTGGCCTCTTACAAACAGCTCAGGGGATGACTGGCCTTGCATTATACTGACAGAAGGAAAGCAGAAAGAGAATTAGGTACAAACTGAACAGGTCATGGTGGCCACTTGTGTGACTGCCAGGGTGAGGACTGCCTTTTCAGTGATGGTTGCTTGCTTACATTGTTCCCAGGAAGCTTGTGACAGTGATTACTACACTAGAGGGAGAGAATTAGGAGGTGAGGAAAGGAGTGGGACCCAGTGGAAGAGCCAAAGTAAACTTCCTGAAATTCAACCATGGTGAAAAACAAATAATGGGTCAGAATGAAGCTCTGAGTCATGAGCCCACACAACAGAAGGATGTTTTAATGATAGAAACTACTGGAATGAGGTGCAGGGCTTTTTATTGACATATCTTAGCTCAACCATTCTCTCTCTCTCTCTCTCTCACTCTTTTTTCAACCATTATAATTAGAATTATCCTTTTCTTGATATGATAAATAACTTTTTTTTTTTAATGCAAGGGCAGGTTAGAAAGGAACTGGCTTCTCTGATCTGTTTTTCAATTCTGTTCATCTCATTTTCAAATGTATTAAGACAGAAGGACCTCACTGCTTTAACCTTGCTGCCATGTTCTATAAATAAGCATTATCCCAAGATATGAAGCATTTTAACCATGAAAGTCTATCTGAGATACATCTTTGTGGGGAAGAAGTGACCTTGGGCTCTTGGAAGCAAACACCGTTAGAGCCCAAGCTCAGGAGGCCTGACTGAGCTGGGAGAATTTTGAGCACAAAACCTATGACAGACTGCATGTCCTCTCTGAGGACCTGGACAACTAAATTTGGAGATCTTCACCAATTTGGACAATAGACGATGATGATGATGATGATGATGATGATAATGACAGTCAGACAATGATGATGATTGACAAAGTGACTCATAGGATTTTTTTTGATCCACATTGGTCTAGGTAAGACTTATGTATCAGTATAAGGACAATTCCACCAAACATTTAAAGAATAATTAATCCCAATATCATATAAACTATTTGGAAAAATAGAGAAAGAAAAAGTCCAACCAAATTCCTTTTATGACACAAATAGGGTGTTGATACCTAAACCAGGAAGAGTGAAAACAAAGAAAACTACAGAATAATTTCCTTAATGAATATTGATGCAAAAATTTTAAATAAAATACTAGCAAGGAGAATACAGTAAGGATCATGCAATACGACCAGGTGGGTTTTGTACTAGGAATACAGGGCTGGTTCAATATTGGGAAAACTATCAGCATAATGACTAATAACAAAATCAACAGAAATCATATGATCATCTCAATAGATGCAGGAAAAGCTTTCGACAGAATATAATACTAATTCCTATTAAAAACACAAGAGAACATAGAAATAAATGGAGCTTTCCTTAAAATGATAAGTAACATCTGTCTAAAACCACAAGCAAGCATTATCTATAATGGGGATAATCCTTCTCAATAAAATCAGGTGTGAAGTAAAGTTGCTTATTATCATCATTACTATTTAAAATTTTATTAGAAATGTTAGCTATAGCAATGAAAAGGGAAAAAAAATTGAAGGAATTAGAATAGACAATAAAGGGAAAAAAAACTATCCCTTTTTGCAGATGATATGATGGTCTGCTCAGATAATCCTAAAGAATCAACTAAAAAAACTAGTTGAATAACTAACATTAGAAAAGTTTCAGGATACAAAATAAACCCTCATAAATCATCAGTATTTTTATATGTTACAAACAAAGTCCAGCAGCAAGAAATAGAAGAGAAATCCAATTTAAAATAACTTCAAACAATATAAAATACTTGAAAGTCTACCTGGCAAGACAAACCCAGGAACCATATGAACACAAGTTACAAAACATTTTCTACCCAAATAAAGTCAGGTCTAAACAATTGGAAAATACTAATTGCTCATAGGTAGGTTAAGTCAATATAATGAAAATGACAATTCTATCTAAATTAATTTACTTATGCAGTGCCATACCACACTACCAAAATATTTTAGAGAGCTAGAAAAAATAATAATAAAATATATCTGGAAGAACAAAAGGTCAAGAATACTAAGGGAATCAATGAAAAAAAATGTGAAGGAAAGTGGCCTAGATGTATCAGATCTTAAACTGTAGGGATGGTTAGAATTTGGAGCTCAAAACTTTAAAGAAATGTTAGTAACTATTTTTACATTATTTGGGGAGAAATAAAATATTATTTTAAAAAAGAAATTAAAGGATAATGGATTATTAATTTAGAGCTACCACAGAAGAAGAATGGGCTCTAACAGGCAAGCCTTCTTTTTATCTTGCCAGTAATCAGATCTCTGTGTCACTTCACAGCCGATTCCAAACCATGTTGCCTGTATTTTGGGCATCCTCCCTTCCCCCCAGAACCACAGACTCTGCACCTGGGATGCAGGGCTCATGTAGATGAGCTTTCTCTTACCTTACTCAGGCATCCATCTCACTTCCTGGCTATTTACAAACGAATCCTCTCTGCCATTAGTGTTATTCTGCCTCTGGAGCTGAGCAGAAACAGTCTATTCCATCTTCCACATGACTTCTTCAAGACTTCCATGGATTCCATTGATGGGATAGTCCTTCCGACCATGCAAATCCCAATCCACTCAGGTCCTCCAATAAATCCTCCATATTGAAAACTCAACATATTGGTGGTTTTTCCTAGATTGTTTCAGATTAGATACATACTAATGGAGTATATGTATCCTTATCCTTTGCTATTGATATATGATGTATCAACCTCGTCTCCCAGCGATGACATCCTTTATGCTATCGCTCTTGCATAATGTTTCATTAATAATATGTTGTAACCTACACACCTTTACTATGCACCTTTTCATTGGTGTTTAGCTGACTGTCAACTTCAATTCTTAACTCCACTGGCACTTATACAATAATATGAGAAAACCCTTTGTTTCAGGGAGAACACTGGGGTCACTAAAAGCCCTGCACAACTATCCAGTGATGGTGAAGCTCACTCTTCTCCTGATCAATTCTGTTTGTAGGTATATAGACAATGTGTGCATGTATAGACTTTTCACCATCTGGATTGTCATCCTCTGGATCCTCTACAGGTATCAATGTCCTACCAAAAATACGGAGCCTAGAGATGAACTGTGGAGCACATATACAATGGGGACATTCCACAGTGTCTTCAGAAAGTTAGTGATGGGATTCAGGATCAGACTAGAGAAAGAAGTGGGGTGAAAATAGGAGGATAAAAAGGGAAGACGACATGAGCCAGTAGGGAGAGAGATTTACTCATTACTCTGTGCACCTGTGATTCATATGTGGTTTGTACCCTAATTATCTTCTCATGATAATAAAGGAGTTGCCAGTACATGGGTGACAGAATGTGTAGTTTGGAAAATGATGGGATGATGAGAAGGCAAAACAAAAGAGAGTATAGGGATAAGTGAATTTGCTCTGTGTATTTTTCTTTGTTGCCATGTCCAGGAACCTTTGGGAAGCAGATCCATAAACCCTTGGACACTTTCTAAACAGACCAGTTGAGAAAGTAAAAGAGTCTCTTTTTGAATGTGGCCTTGTCTCTCTTACATCTTCTTCATCTCCATCACTATTAATCTGTCCACCTGTTACTTTCCTTCTACCTTTACAAGTGCACAAATCCCCTTCACCTTAAACATGAAACAAATTAAAACAATATGTTTGCTCCTTTATTGGACCGGATTGTCCCTTTCCTGCCTTTCAGTGTCTAACTTACAGAATTAGGATCTGCACTTGCCGATTCCTTTTTTTTTTTTAATTTATTCTTTCCTTAACTCCTTCAAGCCTCTCAGAAGTCACCTCTGAACTCATTCTCTGGGACACCTAGACACTATCTGCCTTAAAGTCTGTGCCATAATCCCATTCTAGGTCCTGTGCCTTTTCACACAGTTCTCCTCATTTCCCCTTTCTCCTAATTGTGGGTATCTCCAGGGCTTAGTATTCGGTCCAGTGTTCTCTCTGGAAATACTATGTATTCTTGTGGCTCTGAGACTACCCTCCCAGCATTTGCTTTCTGGCCTTGTCTCTAGGAGCCTTCTACAGTTTTGCCCCACATTTAAACTTTCTAAAGATGAGTCCTCTCTTACAATAACCCAGCCAGACAGTTGCCTTGTTTCTATCAATGGCACCAACATTCTCAGAATCACACAGGAACATCCATTTTCAACTCCTTTGTATTTTCCACTTCCTAAAGTAAATTTTACTTAGTTCTTCTGCTTCATTGATAAAACTCTCTATGTGTACAGCCATCCTTTCTTCTTCATTCTCAGCACCCTAGTGAAGTACTTTATTACCCCCGATCTGGATAACTTTATACTTCAAAGTAGCAGGCCATCTGTGATCTTCTAACGGAAAGGTGTGAGTATATTAGGATCTAAACTGTTGGCTAGAGGAACTGTAATAGTGGGACCACAGATCTGTTCCTGAACTGAAGAATTACCAATGAATAGGTCTTCATTTAATGAAGAGCAGAAATAGGTCAAGAATTTGGATTCTCTATGAGGCAAATTTCATGCTTCAAACGTGGCATCTAATTCATATCTGTTTATTTGGAACATTTTGGAGTAACAGAATGGTTCCTTGACTCGAAAAGGAAGTTAAATTACCACTTCAATAAACAACAACATATTCATTCCTTTCTCCTCTCGAAAGAAAACATTTGTTATAGTTTCTTGCTAATTTATTGCCTTTTGTGTAGGCAGTTGGATGAAAAGTAATGTTTAGAAAGATAATTTATAAATGAAAATATTCAGACACAGAAGAGAGAAGTTAGTAATAGTGATGATGATGATAATAAGAAGAACCCAAGTAGGCTATCCAAGAATATAACAAATTATCAGTTGAGATATGAGCTTGTTTAAACATTTCTAAAGAATTCTCACAGACACAAAAAGAAACAGAAAATCCCTTAATATAAACCTCTTTGTGTAGAGT
The DNA here is from genome assembly GCF_900497805.2 of Vombatus ursinus. NCBI lineage: Eukaryota > Metazoa > Chordata > Mammalia > Diprotodontia > Vombatidae > Vombatus > Vombatus ursinus. Next base: position 16,971,605 of record NW_020954577.1, on the reverse strand, counting down.
AAAATAAAATAGGCAGAAAAATCTAAAATTTCAAAAATATGTAACTATTTACATAAGTGCTCATTTTACTTCTATATTTCACATGAAAATAAAAAAAATTCTAGCAAGTCTTTGTGATCTCTTTTAATTCTACACAGATACTAAAATGCTGCACAGATACTAAAATGCTAAATTTGAGTATTTTTTCACATTCGGATTTTTTTGACTAGTAATCATAACTTTCACTTTTTCTAGGTATAAAATTTATTGAATTGTTACTTACCATTAGATTTTCTAGAGACTACAGTTTAACATAATATTCCAGAATTAATAGACTTTTAAGTTTTATGATGGTAAGAATAGAATAAGAGTTAACAGCCATTGGTAAAGAAATTGGTGAAAAATGAAGAAGACTAAAGGCAGTATTATTAAATTAATTTATTAAGCATTTGCCGTATGTTGGTGTGCTAAGTGCCAGTGACATGAATTGAAAAAAAAAATTAGACAGTTCCTGGCCTATCATTCTAATCAGAGGAGTAAACACAGAATCACAGAATGAGTGAGATCAAAGAGACCTTGACAGCCATACGGTCCAAACAATGTATGAAAAGATTATTTCTTGTGGCATACACAAAAAGTGGTCTCTGAAAATAAAAAAAAAAAGCTATATATAGAAGTAGGATATGTAGGAGAAGTCTCCAATGGACCCTTAGGCCAGGGTCCTACAAGGATGGTCAGAGGAGACAAAGGACAATTGATTGATCTGTCCTTTCCAGAAGCAATGATGCTATTTATCTGATTACAGTACTATGCCCAGTGTAAGAGCTAGAAAATGGGAGGGGGAGGAGGAGAACCTCAGTGTAAAGCAGTGGTTTCCTATTCCCTCTAGGAATAATAAATATTCTTCTGTTTGGCATTTAATGTCCTTCTCAACTTGGCTCCAACCTACCTTTCTAGCCTTATAGTATCTTACAGAGTCAAACTGACCCTCTACTCTTCATTATATATGGCTCTATACAACTCATCTCTTTGTCTTTGCACTGGATGTCAATCATTCCTGGAACATCTGTCTTTCTCATCTTTGCCCCTTAACATCCCAAGTTGCCTTCAAAGATTTGTTCAAAGATCACCTTGTGAAAGGAAGTCTTTCCGCATTCCCAGCTGCTAGCTTCTTCCTCCATAGACCCCTTAAATTTTTGTTTGTATATCCTGGCCTTCTGGTCACTCTTTCTCTATCTTTCTAAATCTCTATTGATCCACTCATCTACCCAAGTTTTCTCCTCTGACCAGACTGTAAGCTTAGTGAAGGCAGAGGTTGATTTTTTATCTCCAAAACTTAGCACAAGGCCTGGCCTATAGAAGACACTTCATTAATACTCGTTCCTCTCCTTGTCGACTGATAGAGTAAGAGGCTGAGTTCAGACACTTGACCAATTCATCACATACAAAGATAGACATTTATTTTAATTCCAAAAAGAAAAACATGGTTACCAAAAAGTGATCCAGAAATGTAGTCCTTCCCTATATACTCACTCATATACTCAGCTTCTCAGAGTTTATACTGAGCTCTGATAAGCTCTGACATATCAACATGATTTTTAAAAAATATATTTTTTTCTTTCATCTTTTAAGGGAATGCTATATTATAAAGTTTGTCTCAAAAATACAAATTTGAGTCCCAAGGACCAATTAATGCAAAAAAATAGAAATGGCATTATCCTAAACAATTCACCTACCATCCTTTACTTCTTCAAATCAAAAGCTGTAAATGTGCATGCCATCTATCAGAGGGAGAGTATATCTTGCAGCCTTTTGTACAGAAGCACCCACACATGCCATTCAACCCTTTGGATGATCAATCAGGAAAACATCATCACCTTGAAGGTTTGGGGTACCTGAAGGCACATGCACTCAAAGCTTAGTGCTTGGAGAGCAGAGCACTTCTTTAGCGGACTTTTCTTCAGTCTTCTTGGAATACACTATTCGCCATGTTTACATTTCTAACACTGAAGCCCAGAGCTCTGTAAATAGCCTTCTCTTTCACCTGACCAGGACCACAACAACTCATCTCACTATTACTAATGGCTTGTTTTGGCATGTTTAAAAAGGGTGAAAGATACTTAATAGGTCTTTCTTCCAGTATGAAATGAACAAGCATTAAGGGAAATGGAATTTGTCAGAGATACATTTTCTTTGCGTGGATCTGTGAAGTAGGCCATAATTACTCTCTTTTAACGAACCTCCATCAAAGAGGAGCAGCCTCTCAGGGCTGGAAAGGGGAGCTAGAGTGAGCGTGAAAACTCCTTTGTCCATAAAATGGGACTTATTTTTACGCCGTTGTGTAGGATAATTAAAATAACAGTGGATTGTTCATCAAATAGTTGGACTTTGGTGAAAGAGCTTCCCGAGGCTCCTATACACACGTCCAGTTTATGCACGTGATGTTTTTATGCTCATTTTGAGTGACTGGCACCTGGTGATGCACAAGCCCCTGCAGTAAGCCTTACTAGATAAATACCAATTTCATAGAGCAGCTCACAGGTATTGCCTCAAAAGGTCACAAAACAGCTTAGTGCGCAAAAACACACAATGTACCCAAAGCAGGAAGGCAGCAGATATTAATAAACAGCCTGGCACTTGGTCACTAAGCAAGCAATGTCTGACTCTGGGAGTCAGGAGATAGCAGGTCAGGATAGCCAGCAGGTCATGAGCCACTTAGTAGGTCAGCTATGAAGCTAGAGAGGGGAAGGACTTCAAAGGAACACCCTGTACCTGATGAGGAACATATGAAAAGGAAGGCTATGTTCCCTGCTGGTTGGACTGGTTCGTTCAGGTCCATCAGGGTTGCTCAGGTCAAGGTTGTAGGGTTGGTTTTCTCGAGGAAGAGTTCAGCTGTTTTGTTCCAAAGTCAGGAAGAGGATTAATGGACAATTCTTTAATGCCCTAAGATTGCTAAATATCATCCTTTGTGCTTATAGTGCCTGGCACATAGTAGGTGCTTGATAAATTAACTGATTGATAAATTAACTGACTGAAGGCTTCTCTATTGCGTATATGGACTGTATGACCTAGATCAATCAACAAAGAAGCAATATTATAAGACTTTTAAGTCACAGAAGAGTTGCTATTCTGTATTGGTGGAGAGAAATTCCAAACTGGGAATTCAACATCTTGGTGAAGTCACAGGTTCAGACTAAATAACTATATAATAAGTGACCAAAGAGCAACAAACAATGATCTTTATCACCTTCTTCATTGTCCTTGTCATGATCATAATCTACTCACTAGACTCGGAAATCTGTATTGCACATCGACCGATGCACTACCATATAACTAATGATAACACACCTTATTATAGTTCTTTAACACTGACAAAGTGGCTTTTGCACAAATACCCTGTGAAATCAGTCAGAAAAGGCCCATTATTTCCATTTAATGGAAGGGAATCCTGAGACTCAGCTACTTGACCTTAACCATATAGCTAAATGAGTGTCAGCACTTCAACTTTCATCTCTATCTTTGGCTCTAAGACCAGCTCTGGCCCCTATGCTAGGAGCTACTGACCCCCCCCACCTTTGCTCCCTTCCCACACCCACTGCTTCTAATGAGCTAGTGTGGATCTGAAGAGCCAACAGCTATAGATGTACATGGTACTGATGCAAACCAAGCATGGCTAATTATAAGGCAATCTGATCACCCTTAACAGCCACTGGCAAATGTTGGAAAATTATGCATTGAAACCATCCTTAAATAATAATGCCATTAACATTGGGCAGATGGAAGAAGCAATAGCCCCAATGATAATTACATTTTTCTAAAGCAGAGGTAGGGATTCAGGAAGGCATCATAACAACAGCCAGAACCCACACTGGAGATCTTGGGTGATAACTTCTGTCAATATCCCACCATTGGCATGCTGTGCAGCATGTATTTCTCAACTTGAAAAATGTTTGAGAAATTTCACCTCTCTAGGACATTCCAGATGCATTAGAAGAAGGCAAGTGACTTCCAATTTCATCCCTGTCTACACTTAAATATGGGTTTCTTTGGCCATTACACCCTCATTTCTTTACAATTAGCCACTTGCCATTTGTCTTCCATATATACATACACGTATCCATCCTCCTATATATACTTTCTCAACTCATTTATATACTATTCCTTACCGCAGAGGTCCCCCAGAACACTCTGCTAGGCTCTCTTCCACCTCTCTATTATCTCTGTAGCTATTCTTATCAATTCCCATGGGCTCTAGTCCCTTTTTAAGAGATAACTTCTGGATTTTCATATCCATGACTAAACTTCCTCCTGAGCTCCTCTATCATCCAATAAGCCTGGCTTTCCTGCAATCTTCCCTCTATTTGTTAAAGGTATCATCATCTTTCCAGGGACCCATGTCCACAACGTATGAATCCTCTTTGATATGTCCTTCTCCCATATCTTCCATGCATAATCAATGGCCAAGTCATGACTCTTCTATCCACCCTACATCTCTCCCGCTGTCAATTTGTCTCCATTCACACACCTATTACTTTTGTTCAGGTTCTCATCACTTCTTGTCTGGACTATTACAATAGCCTCCTAATTGGACTCCCTTTCAGTCTCTCCCCACCTCCAAGAAACACTTCATAAAACTACCAAAATTAATTTGACCAGGCCATTTCTCTGCTAAACAACCTTTACTGGTTTCCTATTACCTTTAGGATAAATACAAACTACTCATCTGGATCTAGCCTATGTTACCAGGTTTATTGCTCATTCTTCCCTTTCACACACTTTCTGTGGCAGCCAACTGGCCTCACTGGAGTTCCCTAGACTCAGCATTGCATTTTTGGCTTCTGTGCCTCTTGTGTGTTGCATGTACCCTTCCCTCACATCTCCTTCTGGAAATCTCGAGCTTCCTTCAAGGGAAGGTTGCATATCTTTTCTCCTTCAAATAATAAAAATTGAAGAAACACAATGGAATCTTGTCTTCTTAGCATCTATCAATCAGTCGATGACATAACTATAAATATGTGGTCTGCTATGGAAAATCTATTGTGAGTTTCTGCTATTTACCCTTCCTTGTATGTTCATCAGGAACAAGCTTGACACTGGAGAAGATAATTCTCATGATGGTTATTTCAAGTTGAGAAAGTTGGTCAGTCTTTCCAGAACTTTTCCTCCCTGAAATATCTTGCAGATGATCTCTGATGCCCTCCAGATCCCCTGGTCTCTGATGTGGGCTTTCTTGGTGGGCTCCTGGACTACTTCAGCCACTTTTCTCCCTTTTATTTTATTCTCTTAGATGCCATTTCTGTTATCTAACATTCAGCAGTGTTCACAGAAATGTTTTAACATCTGCATCTCCAGAAGAAAATAAACGAACGCATGGCCTACTTTTAAGTTTAATCTGCTTTGTTAACATTTTCTCTATCACTTTCTTAAGTGACAGAGAATCAACCCCAGATTCATAGATGCTCACAATGAAAATCTAACAATCAGCTCTCCTGAACTCCTGATTTGGCTCCAGTAATCCAGAAAAGTTGAATTCCTGCTTTAATTCCTCAGTGACAATCAGGGACGCAATATAGAGGTTATATCTTTGAATGGTAGATATAGTAGGTGCCAAAGAAGGAAGAACTAGTAACAATTGGTACAGAAATAAAAAGTAAATGGAAGGTTGGTGCAAGGAGGGCCTTCCTAACATCTGGAGATATCCAGCAAAAGGATAGCATGTCCTGGAAAGGCAAGGAGGTCTGCCTCACTGAATGACATACAGTAAGGGGTCTGGATGACATGTCTACTGTGGCAAGGATTCCTTTTCAGGTTAAACTAGGTGGTCTCTAAATTCCCCTCCCACTCTGAATTTCAATGATCTGTGTTTCTGTATAGAGGATCTGAAGTGATAAAGATCAATCTGACTTTAGATTCTGAAAACGAGTTGTCATTTTTTATAGACAAGGCCAATATCTTGTCTGTTCTAAACTCCTACTCTTCAGGTCTTTTTTCAATTTAAATGAAATTATTGGAAATCCTCTGGGGGTGATGGGCTGGGAAGAGTCATATAAAGAAACCCAAGAGGGTAGGCTAATGTAGTCTTCAATAGTAAAACAGTCATTTTAAGATTCAGCTAGCTTTATTAACAACATACTATCGTTTATATGATGAACTGATAATTTCCAGTGGAGATCTATTTTAAATATCACAGATGGGGTGGGGGAAGACAAAAGGGAAAAGTTCCCTTTAAAGATTGTGTGATGGGAAACATTTGGATCAACTTATATCCAAGCCATGTTCTTAATGCAGTATCAGCACACACTTTTTATTTTTTTTTGGAATGAGACAACCCAACTGCTATAATCTTTTTTTCTCTCAATAATTTTTGCATCCAGGTATAATAATACAGTATGCAATTCTTTTCATGCTTCTAAATTTAATCACTGAATTTAAATGCTTGCAAATTGTTCTGCTTGCCTGTGTTTGAATGCCAAATGCATCATCTTCAGCTCTAAAATGAATGTTGCAGTTCTATTTAGCTAATTTCGAACACTGCCTTCTAAATTACCCCAAGTAACCCATAAAGCATTGAGTAAAATTGGTAATAATGGATAACAAATGTCCATTTCTATCACATTTAGAATAAGTCCATCTTCTACCAGCCCAGGAAGTGTCATGTTCTTAGCTGTTAAATGCCATTGAGCTCTATTCTGGGTGATAACAAAGTTCAGTATCTTCAGTTTATAAAACTATAAAGACATTAATTAACCCTCATCCTTTCAGAGTTCACAGACGCATTCTCCTAATCTCCACTGCGTAGTCTGAGAAATCAAAACCAGCCATTGGTCTCCCTGCTTCAAGGCTCTCCTTGACTCAAATCCATCACAATGATTTTCCTAAAGTGCAGTACTGATCATGCCCCGTTCCTACTCAATAAATTCCAGTGGCGCCTATTGATTTCAGGATCAAATGTAAGCTCCTTTGCCCCACCTAAAGGCAGTTTTCACATTTGTCTTTGACTCTCAATTTCCTACCATAGCTCCTGGGCCATGGTAGGAGATTAATAAATGGTTGTTGGTTGGCAAAATTAATGTCCTCCAAAAAATGAGAACCCAGGCAAGAAGCTCAACATTAAATTTTGGGGTCAGATAAAAATATTTTAGATTTTTTTTCATTTTATCTTGTATTTTTTTTTTAAAGCATGGGGAATACTTCCTTCAGGAGTGTCTGGGTCACATCTACTTTTGGTATTTACATCACATGGGAGGAAATGTTGATCCAATCCCATCTGAAGAGAATATTTGAATTTGAGCAAGAAGACACTTATAAGATAAATTCTTTCTCCTTTGATTATTCTAATTGCCAAATGGAGAGATTGCCTTAGAAAGAGGTACACGATTGTTTCTCCACCCCCTCCCTGGAACAAAAGCTATGTCTGTGTCAAGCTCTGGGCTGCCTAATCCAACATGTGTTCATTAAACACCTTTATATGCTAGCCCCCTGGGAATGCAAAGAAAAAAAAAGAAACAGGGACTGACCTCAAAGGGCTTACATTGTGTTGCTCTGTACAACAGTACAACATGGAAACAGTTAAGTTTGGACAGGGCTGTTTGAGGAAGGGGAGATTACTTTCAATGAAAGTGAGAAGGAAAGGTTTCCTTTAATAGGCAACTCCTAAGGTGAACTTCAAATGAAGACATACTAGGAGTGAAGGTGAGAAGGAAGTGAATTCAAACCCTGGCAGGTAGGGGTTGCAGGGGTGGGGGGCGGAGGGTTGCAAAAACCCAGAGGTAGAAAATGGAATGGCAACTTTCAAAATTGTCAGAGCTTAGACCATGTGAAGGGAAGTAACATGGGATCAGTCTGTGAAAATAGGGTGGAGACAGTGTGAAGACTTAATATTTCAAGGTAAGGAGTTTGTATTTTATATCGGAGGCTACAGATAGCCGATGAATATTGTTGAGCCCAAAAGCAACACAAACATGCTGAGGTCTTAGGAAAAAGCGTTTGGCAGTTTTGTGGAAGCTGGAGTAGAAGGGAACAGGGACTGGTGCCAAAGAGACCTCTGAAGAGGTCAAGGCCACATTGGAGATAAGGTGGGTGAGGGCCTGAACTAGGGTGTGGGTGGCCTGTGAGTACTAAGAAAGTCTTAGGCCTGAAATGCAAAAGTCTGGCTGGGGTGGATATAATCATGATATAATTGATGGCCACTGCATACATTACTGTCATTAAAAATGCCTGACTGCTAGGGCCAATGGGAATGGGGTGGGAGAGGAAGTATCATTTCAGACAAGCCCATGTTCATCTCTTTCAAAGGGAATTGAGCACGTGACCTACAACTTAATGTCAAATGTAAATCTAAAAATTAATAAAGACCCAAAGCCCAGAGCGAGGGTTCACACGGTTTGCTATGCCCTGGAGAAACGTATGTTTGAATGAAAATATTGATTTCTAGTAATAAACCAGATAACAGTGACCCAGGTTAGAAGCATGCTGGCCTCCTCCCCACCTCCAGGGACCACATTCAGTACTATGTGCCAACTTTCCTTGAAGTAAAACGTATCCTTGGATCACAAGTCCAAATGGCCCGACCCGGGAATGAGGCATGGAGCCTGAGATGTGAAAACTAGCGTGTCTCCTGTTCAGTTCTGACCTGATTCTGAGCTTTTCTGAGGCTGCTTCTGCCTCTCTCATCCCATTTGGAGATGGGAAAACAAACAAATAAACAAACAATCAAACTCATTCTTCCTTGGCAGCCTCTATGTACAGCTGCTCCCTTAGTGTTAACGGCATTAGAGCTGGGGGCTGGGGTTCTCTTCTCCAAATAGGCATCTCCAGTCTTATGTCAGGGTACACTCCTAAAAAGGGACACGACAAGGGCCTGAGCAACTCAGGGTGAGTCAGCAAGCATTGAGGAAGCCCCTAAAACAGGCCAGGCATTGGGCTAAGGACTGGGGATGACCCCTCTCAAAAAGAGGCAGGAATAATCGCTGCTCTTGAGCAGATCCCAGCGAAGTAGAGGAGACACCACACAGACAACTGTGTACACACAAAAATACAATGCTGTGGGCAGTATCAGACCCACTCACCAGATTGAGGATTGTTTTTCTTTACTACAAGGGAGGGTTCATTTTTGGGGGGAGAGGAGGATGGGGTTGGAGTGTATTTCTAGATATGATTGTGATGTAAAATTTCTATAAAAATCAAAGTAAAGGAAAGCAAAGCAAAGCCCTACAACAAATCTGGGGGATGACAACTATCCTCAGAAGGCCCCACTGCAGAGATTCCAAGCTCCAGGAGTGTGCTGCATCAGCTCCAGAGTCATTAACACATGCGGAGAGGAAAATGAATCCTTCTAAGGACTACCCTTGGGCAGCTAGGTGGTGAAGTGGATAGAGTACTGGGCTTGGAATCAGGAAGACTCATCTCCATGAGTTCAAATCCAGCCTCAGACACTTACTAGCTGGGTGACCCTGGGCAAGTCACTTCACCCTGTTTGCCTCAGTTTTCCCTTCTGTAAAATGATCTGGAGAAGGAATGGCAAACTACTCCAGAATCTTTGCCATTGACCCCAGTGGGCTCACAAAATCAGGCATTACCGAAACGACTCAACAACAAGGTTCGTCCTTAGTACAGAGAGCCCACAGCACTGTGGTTGAGCATCAAAGGCAATATTCAAACTGAAAAACAACAACCCAACCTATCTTTTATACTCTAAGTAATTTTACTTTGAAGAATGCCCTTTCTGTTCATTTCTTGGTCAGCCTCAAGTCTGTGGCTATCTGTCCACTAGAGAGAACTCTTGTAGTTGGGAGCTCTCCAGGCATTCTTCCCTTATTGGGACATGAAGGGGACCCTGGGTCCTTGGTGTAATTCTATCCTTCCCAAGTTTCTCCTTGATCTTTGCTCCCTTGTGACCCTAGAGAGTCAGGAACAAGAAAGTTTACACGAGCCTGCACCTAATATATATTTGTTATATTTCAAGATTCTAACATATAAGGTAGAGATTCCATATTTTTACCCCAACTTAGGAGAAAGTCAGAAAAAAAAACATTTTTTTTTTCTCCCATTACTATCGCTGTCCTTTCCCACCTCATAGATTTATCAGTGTTTCCCCTAGATTCTTGGGATGAGGCATCTAAGCTGATGCCAACAGAAATAGTGGACGAATGTTTTTCTTTACTTGAGGTTCATTCAATTTCCAATGATTACTTTGTTCAAGGAATATGGAGAACATTTTAATAGCAGAGGCCAACATTTTATTATCCAAGAAATAAACGCATAAAAGTGACCTCCCTGGGGGATGAGAAGTATTATTCCCTGTTGTTTTACAGCAGAAGAATAATGGGAAGAAAGAATAAATGAATGATTTAGTCTAATTTGCACCGTGTTCTAAACTTCTATTGTGACGTTCTATAATCACACATGCTATTCAGGCAATATAATGATTCAAGTGAACATGAACACGTTACTTCTTACGAAGCATACAAAACTTCTCAATTAGAAAAGCTGGTGATGCAGACACATTAATAAGTTACATATTGGTTCAGAAGAAGTTTGGAACTCTTACCTTGGCTTGCAAACTTTAGCTCCTTAACATCAGTGACAGTTGTTCTCTTGTCTGACCCCTTCTTTTCAGTTCGGCGATGACTGCGTCTTTTCTTGGTCTCTCCCCAAAGATTGGATCCTCCATGCATGCTGGGAATATTCAAAATAGCAATTCCTTCCAGCGAGATGTTTATTAGGTCTAGCTGCACGCCATCACACTGATTAGAGAAAGTGACAAAGAGAAAAGGGAGAAAAAAGAAACAAAACAGAAAAGCCTGAATTTTCCATCTGTATTCTTTGTTTATTTTCCTCTTGCTATCCTGTTTTCATTATGGTAATGAGACAATTTTCATCCATTATTTCGCATTTCAGAGTCAATCTTTCAAGACCAACTGATTATCCTAAATGTGAATTTAAAAAGGATCACTTGAGTTTTGAGATCAAATTTCTTTGAATCAAATTACTAAAATCTGGCTGTCTATTGACCTGTCTCCTCTCCCTATCCAATCACCCTTTCAGTCATGACTACTAACTCTACTTTTATAAGAAATTCAATGTCTAGATGACCTGGCCATTATAGCCTTTTTGCCTTTAGGAAGTATCACCTAGTTTTCATCAGTAGCATTTGCTAAACATCTATTATATTCAGAGCAGAAAAGAAAGGGGTGCAAGGAAGATGATTCACACGAAGTTCTCAAGGAGCTTACAATCTCATTAGAGATTGACATATTCATTCATTCATCCCTTCAACAGACTTTTTCTGAGCATGTAGTAAGTAACAAGGCACGGGGCTAAACACAGTGTGAGATACAAGAAGGAGGATCAAGGTATGGCCTCCAAGAGCTTACATTGTAGTCGGAGAAATAAAACAGAGACAAATAATGAATAGGGTGTGTGCACTCAGAATTTTAGAGGGACCAACACAAGGTGCCATGATGATTGAAACCCTTTTCACTGGCAGTATCAGGAGGACTGCATGGAGGTGCTTGTGGTGGAGTAGATTGGGACTTAGTCCCCTGGAGATATAGAGTAAGGAGGAGGAGGAGGAGGAGGTAGATGGTATGTCTTAGGCAGAGGGAAGAGCATGAAGGAGAAATCAAAGTCATGAATATGAGTTAAGAATAGTTTTAAAACAGCATATGCCTAAAATAAATTAATTCAGGCAGCTTGGAATTAATTGGGCAGAGCAAGAAAGGCCTCTTAAAAACATTCTTATCAGAGCATTGAAGAAGGTAAAGGACAGGGACTGGCTAAGAGAAGGGGCAAGGCCAACTTAGGTTCCTAGTTTTCTTTTGCATGCCCTGTACCTTTCTGGTGGGTGAGTGAAACCTATGGGTGCCTTCTCAGAAGGGCAATAGTAAATGCAGAAAATCAAATGCTACCATGACAAGGGAAACCAATTATATTAAAGTAATTCTATTTTCATTCTATTAGTTTTTCTGTCTATCTGTCTGTCTGTCTGTCCATCTGTCCATCTGTCTGTCCACCTATCACTTATCTCTCTATATCTATCTATCTATCTATCTCTCTATCTGTTTGTCTATCTATCTATCTATTTAGCTATCCTTCTATCCATCTAACATGTTCACAGACCCCAAGTTAAGAACTTCTAAAGGTAAAGTAGGCGGAATTAAGGATCAAAAGATATAAAGTTGAAAAGGATATTAGAAATCATCTGGTTCAATTCCAAGATTTTATAAGAAAGAAACTGAGGCCAGAGTTGGGAAATGACTTGCTTAAGTGCCATGGAGCCCTAGTTCACACCCAGCTCTTCTCCCCTGCTACCTACTATCCCTTCTGATTAGCACCCACTACCTTTCAGGGAACCTTATCTATCCTTGCAATGGAACTGGGCAAAGTCAATGGCTTGGTCAAGTAGTTGTTTTGTACTTGTTTGGTACTTGAAGTGGAGCAGTTCAAGGATTTCTGACCCCTCAAGAATTATTCTCCATTTATTCAATGTAAATCAGTGGGAAATCTTAGTTTTGATAGATAATGTTTTGCTTGGTAAATAACTTTTTGGGAATTCTTCTTTGCTAAGAACTGAGAGAGGTGATATCCCCTGAAAATATCCCATCTCACTGGTGTGATGCTACTGGCTTATCTTAATTTCTAAAAAAAAGAAAACAAAAAACAAAAAACAAAAACAAAACTCCTGGTTAAACCTGAAGAAAGAAAGCAGCTGCCCTTAATGTTCAAACGTTCCTTTTCCTTCCACTCTGCCATACAAAAGGAATGCAGCAATCCCATCATGCTCCTAAACCAAAAACTGGAGGCTAGAACAACACATTGCAGACCCCCTTCGCAGTGGTGGAAACAGACAAGCGAGAAAGTGCCAAGTTTTCATTCCATTTGTTGCAACAGGGGTGAAAGCAAGGTCTTTGCAGGTCTTTTTCAGAGGCCAAGTGATTTTTTCCCCCTTTTTATGTATTAAATTAAGATGATTTATTTTACTAAAAAAAATTCTTCTCGTGCGTATCCTCACTTACTGCTATACATTCTAGATAAACAGATATTAATTTCATAATTAAAAGTAATCTTGTGTAAATACCCTGCAGGCCTCAAAGAATCAAACACATACTGTGTGTCAGGCCTCCCACTGTCTTCAAGTGGAATGTACTGGCTGGATAATTAGATAGTACATATTTTTTAACCTTATTTGCATGCATATTATATCTTTTGCACACTGACAAGCAGCAGTAACAACAAAAGTCAGATTACCACAGGGAATTCCCACAAAGAAGTCTTCATTCCTTATAATTTGCAGCCTAAATTAAAATAATTTGATCTTTGACAAGGATGAAATGTCAAGCAGAAGGGGGTCCTCGACAAGCTCCGGCCTGTGGCTTCTGAAATCTGCCTAATTTATGTCAGTCACTTCTTAATACATATTTAAGTGTTACACAAAAAAGATGATAAATATGCAATCTGACACCTTTGGTATTTCCCTGCTGTTAATTTAGAAAGGTCTGGCGTCCCCCAAACCAGTTCGAATTATTTAAATAACAGAGGAATTGCGAAATAAGATAGTTCAGGGGCCTAGCTTCCATTTGCACTCAATATTGGGCACAGCAGGCGATATACTAAGACAATTATTTGACTAGGCCTACGAACCCTGCTGGGATGAGTTACTTTCAGAATTAGTAAAAGAGGGTTTCTTTTGTTCATCCAGAGAAGAAGAGTTTACAAAGAGAAGCCTTTTTCCCCCTCCTTCTTTGACAGTCTTAACAGATTGAGATGTGAGAGTTGGAAAACATGACTGTACACTGTTACTATCTGTTTTCTCCCTTTTGTCCCTTGCTTCCTTCAGCGGCTTTGAATGGACTGCAAGACTCCAAATGAGTCAACAGTATGACGGAGTAGGCAACAAAGTAGATGCCATCTTAGCTGGCATTAAGTGATGGGAGGTGCTGGTCCCCTCGTCCCCTGCCCTGTCCAGATGTACAGACACAACATCTGAAGTATTGAGTTCCATTCTAGAAACCATAGTTTATGAATATTATTATCAACCAGAAAGAGTCCAGAGGAAGCATCATGGGGAAGGGTATTTAGTTCAGTTGGTTTGAAAACCTATGGAAGGAAATGGGGAGCTGACCCTGGAGAACAGAAGGCTTAAGTGGAACGTACGAGCCAGCTTCACATATCTGAAGAGCGATCTTTATCCGCTTCCAATAGACTTCTGCTCAGACCCATAGAGTAGAACCACGAACAAAGGTGGGACGTTCCAGAGGGTTTCGTGCCTTTCACCGTGTCCGTGTGTGCAGGGAGTCTTAGACAACTACTCGCATTTGGTTCAGTGTAAGGAAAACAAAACTCTAGCCTTCCTACCCTTTAGGGCCAAACAAGAGTGGGATAGGATTCCTCAGGAAATGCCAGGTTCCGTCTTGCTAAAAGCTTTCAGACAAAGGTTGGATGTTGTAGAGGGGTCTCCCATTCATGCTGGAGTTAAGCTCCTTGACTGCTGGGAACACTCCCAACTCTGACTTTCTCTGATTTTGCTTCACTTCAATCACAGATCTGACCTTAGATCCAGGGCTGGAAGGGATGTCTTGGAGGTAATCCAATCCAACCCCTTATTTAACGATGGGGCAACTCTGGCCCAGAGGAGTAATAATAAGCAGTTTCCTTAGATTTGAATAAGTGATTCAAATTTGTCAGGGAAGCAAGGAAATTCCCTGGCAATTTCAAAGAACACTAGTCCTCCAAGAAGACGACGATGCAGTCCAGGACATAAATCTTTGGGAAAGGTTGGTTTCCATTAGTTGGTGCCCCCAGGTTGCTTTCTTCTCTTTGAGTTAATGTTATGCTTATTAACCTGGAACATTCCCATCCCATTTTTTGATGGAGGCCAGGCATCACCTCCACCACTTGACTGAAGAAACTCCATGCTAAGGTAAAGGCCATGAAAGAGAAATGATTCCGTATTTTGCAGGATAAAATTTTTATCCTCTCTTCAGATCATACACACACACACACACACACACACACACACACACACACTTAAAGGTAAGTGAAGACACACCAAAAATAAAAGCTGGGAAGCTGATAACCACAGCAAGTCAATAAATCCTAAATATTATGCAAAAATCCAGAAAAAAAGAGAGATTTATTCTATAACTGACCATGGCTGTGAATGACTGGATTAGTGGAACACCACAGGCTCAACCTCAAACTATCAATCTTGTTTCCTCATTCTGCTGACAAAGTCAAAGCCAGCAGGAAGAAGATGGAAGGATGTGTAAACAATTGGAGTCACATGTCCCATGTTACTTAGCCATAAGACACCCAGGGGTCACGAACAGGCTTTTCCTACAAACTCCTCGTTCACTTCACTGGTCAAGGACAATCCAACAGTTATCTAAATATGCTAGGCAGTGCTGAGCAGAGGCCACAGGCTTGGACTTATTGTCCAGGAGAAATGGGCTTAAATGAGCTTATCTGGGTGACTGTGAGTGAATCACTACACCTTGATAAGACTCAGTTTCCTCATCTCTGAAATAGGATAATAAGAACTGTAGTGCCTGCATCATAGGGTTGTGGCAAGGCTCCAGTAAGACAACCTATATATGCCAAGTGCTTGGAAAGTAATATAGTAATGTCATTATTATGCAAATTCAATATAGTATAATTATGATTATTGATATTCAGTCAATCAAGATGCATTTATTACATGTTTCTCTGTCCCAGATGGTGTGCTGAGGGCTGGAAATGCAAATAAAAGGCAAAATACCATCCCTTCCCTCAGGGAGCTTATATTCTAATAGGGTAGAAAACTTGTCAATAAGTAGCCATACGCATGATCTATATAGAATAGATGGAAATTAATAGAGGAGGAGAAGGCATTAGTAGGGGATGGAGGGAGGTGGGGACCAGGAAATGGGATTTGAGCTGATTCTTAAAGGGAACCAGAGGAACGAAGAGGAGGAGCTGAGTAGCCAGAGTATTCCAGACGTGGGGGAAACACAGTGCAAAGTCACAGTGATAACGGATGGAGTTTTTGATCCAAGGAACTTCAAGGAGGCCAATGGAGTTGGAGGATGAAGTATATGGAGGGAGAGAAGTATAAGAGACTGGAAAAGTTGGAGGGATGAGATTAGAAAGAGCTTTAAATACCAAATAGAAGATGTTCTATTGGATTCCAGACTTGTATCTTCAATGACTTCTTTGGCACCTCCATCTGCATGTGCTATTGATATTTCAAGCTCAGCATATCCAAAACTGGACTCATGACCCCTGTCACTCACATACCAAAGCAAACAAACAACTCTCACCTTCTCTGCATGTCCCTATTAGTAGTCTGGATTCTTGGAGTGGTAGGGAGACACTAACATTTATTAAGTAAAGGGAATGACATAGTCACACCTGCAAATTGAGAAAATCACTTTGGCAAGTAAGTGCAGGTTAGACTGGAATGAGGACACAGTAGTTAGAGAAATTAAGGAGAAAGCTATCCCCAGAGTTCAGTTAAAAGATAGAGAAATTCTGAAGTAGAGTTGTGGCTGTGTGAGAGGAAAGAAGGGGATGCATATGAGAGATGCTGTGAAGGTAGAAATGACAAGATTTGGAAACATTGAATATAGGAGAGAGAGCCATATAGACACACACACACACATACACACACACAGAAAGAGAGAGAAATAGAGACAGACAGACAGACAGATAGATAGAGGCAGGACAGAGACAGAGAAACAGAAAGAGAAGAGTGGAGGATGGAACCTGTGTTATGAGCATGGGTGACTGGGAGGATGGCCTCTGTATTAATGGGACATTCAGAAAAGTTGTTTGTTTGTTTAGGGGTGTGTGTGACAGGGTCATGAGTTCAGTTTTGCACATGTTGAGCCTGAAATATCTATGGGGCATCTAGACTGAAGTGCCAAAGAAGTTGTTGAACATACAAGCCTGGAGCTCAGGAGAGAAATAAGGACTCTGTATTAGAATTTGAGAATCATCAGAATCTGAAAATCATCTGTGTAGAGATGGCGATGGAATCTATGGGAGAAGATAAAATCACCGAGGGAGAAGAGAAATGGTCTAGGACAGAGCCTTAGGGGACACTTAGGTTTAGTGACATGACTTCATATAATTACTATCAATCAGGAGGACACATAGAAAAAAAAACTATATAAATGACATCTATTATATGCAGGCATGAGAATAGGGATTGCCATCTTTGATTAGGTAAAACATCTAAACATCAGATGATGGCAAGAGTGTATCTGTTTCCATAGAAGCCCTGAGTATAATACTAGATCCAGATCCAGGAAAAGGAAGAGGTTTGTCCTTAGCTATCTTGACCCCATGACCTATCCACTGAGGTTTGATTCACTACTGAAAACTAGAGGCACTAAGATGACTGGTCAATTTCTGATTCAAAAACATTTCTGGCACAAACAAAATAGTAAATTATCAAATATTCTTTATAATTAAAGTAAATGGTAA
This sequence comes from Vombatus ursinus, assembly GCF_900497805.2. NCBI lineage: Eukaryota > Metazoa > Chordata > Mammalia > Diprotodontia > Vombatidae > Vombatus > Vombatus ursinus. Next base: position 16,954,160 of record NW_020954577.1, on the reverse strand, counting down.
GGCATATTAAAATATAAGTAAATAATCAACTAAAGGAACCCATGGAAGAAACATAATTGGAAATTTTTGCTACTGGGACAAGTACCACAAACAACATGGGGGAAGTAGCAGAAAATAGTGTGTGTTGGGGGGCAGCGGTTTACATCCCCCAACAAGCCAGTGGTCATTTACCATAGTCTAAGCATGAGGTAATGAAGGCTGCATCAGGGTTGGGGCAGTGTCAGAGGAGAGAAGAGGGTTCAAGAGATGCTGCAGAGGTGAGATAGACAGGCCTTAGCAACTTATTGATTTGGGGGTGAGAGAGTAAGGAGTATGGAATGATACCAATGTTGGGTGCCTGTATAGCTGGGAGGATGGTGATGCCTCCAATAGTACAAGGGAAGATAGGAAGAGGGGCAGACTGGGGAGAAAGATAACGAGTTTGGTTTTGGATATGATGATTTTAAGTTGTCCATGGAATATCCAGGTCAAAATGCCTCAGCACCTGGGACAGTGCTTAGACCATAGTAGTCACATCATAAAGCTTGTGAATTTATTAATGAAAAATCATTCAAAATTTTTATTTCATAAAATTTAGAACTGGAGACAACCTTCCAAGTCACCAAGGTCATCTTCCAATCTCTTACTTCAGAGATGAGGAAATGGGCTCAGAGAGTTGAAATGATTTGGTCTAGTTTGCATAGGTAGCAAGTGGAAGTCAGGATTCCCACTCAGATCACCTGGCTACAAAGTCAGAGCTCTATTATGACCCACTCTCTCTCATAATCATGGTTACTTGGCTTATCCCACTGAACTTTCTATGACTTTTTATTGATCAATGCTTAATAGCACATGGATCTTACATCTTTTCTCAAATACTAGGAAAGGCTCAGCTGAGAACTCACTACTAAAATTCAATTCCTTTTCTAAAATCAAGTCATGCAGAAATTGAAAGACTAGATGAGAAGCTACTTGTTTTCCTTTATAATCCAGGCAGGCTGGAATACAATCTCCTGGAGGGCAGAGGCAGCTTTTAATGATGTGTTTTTACCTTCCAGTGCCTAGTATGGTGCCTAGCATGTAGCAGGTACCCAATCCATATCTAATTACTTGAAATGTGTGCACTTCAAAAAGAGGACTCTGTATCTTCACACCTGAAATACTGGGCTCAGAGCCCTCCTGTTTCTGGCAGCAACACAGGTATGTGCGTTTTTAATAGCATTTCACGGTGGCCGTGATCATCTTTTGATTTCACAGAAGAAACAGAACAGAAATAAGAAATGATTTCCCTATGAGGCCTCAGAGGACACGGGAGTTCATTTATGTAAGAGGAAACTGAGGCCCAGAGGTGAAGCAACTCGTCCAAGGCCACATAAATAGAAGAGGTAGGATTGGAACCCAGGTCCTTTGACTTCTTCATGGCCTATGATGGCTCCCTGGGCCAGTCTACTTTTCAGGAAAAGGTCAAACTGGAACTAAGTTGGGAATATCATTTTTGCCCTGCATACCTTTGTCTCCAATGTCATGAACACTCTAGTACTAACATAATTGATATTCCTATTTATTTTTTATAGAAACTGTCATGCAAAAGAGCCCTCTTTCCAACTGGGCCTCCCCAGCATGGAAAATAACAGTCACAGATAAGCATCAGAAAGCATCCTCCACAAAGGTCCCCTTTTCCAGTGACTACCATCATGGGAGGTTCTCTGCTTATCAAGCACTCAGAGATATAGAACTAGCAGCAACCCTGAAGGGTTATCTAGCCCAGGCCCATGACTGAACTGATGAACTGAGGAAATCAAAAGAGGAAAAGTGGCTTTTCCAAAGTCATTCAAGGAGCAAGTAAAAGGGCCATTATTTGAACCCAGGTCCTCCAGGACTCTGACTATGGCATTCTTTTGGCTATATAGTGATGTAATATGAAGGGTACAGTTTAACCTCTGCTCTCTATTGTTCAGGAGTGCATGGTATCAGATGGCAAGAAATGACCTAAATTGATACAACATTATGGAAATGAATATTTTAAAGGTTAATTTAGAGTCATCTTGAAGCAGCAAAGTAACTGCTGAAATGTTTAACTGGGTTCAAAAATCTTGGAGAAAGGCGTAGCTCAACTCTCCACAAAGTAACTGCGAGTCAGCACTGGGCTTGAAGCCAGGAAGTTCTGGGTTCAAATGCTACCTTAGACATTTATAAGCTGCACAACTTGAAAAGGTATTGAACCTTTCTGTACATCTGTCTCCTCATCTGTAACATGAGGGGGGTGGACTAGATGGCCCATAAGTTCCTTCCAACTCTAAATATATTACTCTATGACTGAAGTTTTGGAGTTAAGGTCATTCTTTTCCTCACACAGTCTTACAGATTGAAGAATTGGAGGAGAGAGAGAAATGCTCCAATTCCTGTCGATGGCTTCAGAAAGACTCCAGAATAAATAACCTGATGGGAAATCAAAGGCAAAGTCCATTAAGGTGGGGGAGGAAGTCCTTTGGCAGTTGTTGAGTTGTGCCAACGAGAACATATTCTAGAAGAAAATGCCAAAAATTTATTTAGGTGAATTAAAATCTGTGAAGGAAAAAAAATATCTCAAATCTTGTCTTGAACAGGAGGAAGCATTTTAATGAGTGACTGTCCAACTTCAAGTTCTCCAGAGAGCTGGCTAGGTTTTTCAACATGGTCAAGAATCACACAGGATGAGATGTGCCTCCGGAGGGCATAGATTCCCTCTCACTGGGGGGAGGGGGTTCTACAATCACAGGCTGAATAAATGTTAAGTGTGTCATGAAGGGTAAGTTCTGCAGGTACAGTTTGGGTTGGCCAGCCACTGATGCATTCCCCTCCCTCCCCAGCTCAGACCTTGGAGGGCCCTTCCAATTTGAAGTTTGCCCTTATACTCTGAGATTCTGTGAGTTGATGAAATATGGAGGGAGTCAGGGCTAAGCTAGTGGAAAGAGGACCTATACTAGCAAAATCAAAAATCCACCAAGTAGCAAAATATTTTTTTCCTTAAAGATATCATATTTTAAGTCAAGATTCTGTTTTTCATTATATCAAAACATGATATTATATGAATAATATTTTAAAGTTATCTCTCTAAAGCTTTGAATGTGTTGTTGGGTCTTCTTCTAAGGTCTATATAAGGAACCATACCACACTATTGGGAGAAAGGTCAAGGATCAAGATGCTGAACCTGGAGAGAGTGATCAGCTTTGCTCAAGGTGACTTTTGTTCCTCGTGCAAGTATTATGAAACAGCAGCATCTCAGAGTTCAATCTCCTATTTCCATAAAAATTTCCCCTGAACCATTGTATATTATAACTAACTCTTTAAAAGTCAGCACTTAGTTCCTCTACCTCCATTGCGCCCATCTAGCTTCATGATCCAGAGAAAGACACTTAATCTTTCAGTCCCAGTTTTCTCATCTATCAAATGGGAATAATGGCATCAGCCACAGAGGATAGATGAGAGAATCAAATGAGAAAACTATGTAAAGTCCTTTAGCAACAATCAATTAGTCACTAAACATTTATTAAGTTCTTATTATGTCCCATAAAGCATTATAAAAATGTCAGCTGGAGAGAGCCAGAAAGTTATTTAGAATTCATTCTTTAAGTCAACATTTCGAGAAGTGCCCCAAATTCAGTCAATTATTAGTGATGACAATGATAATGATGAAAAGATGATCATGATGATGAAGACACCTTAAATATTACTTTACAAATCTTTTGAGATCCTCACATTAGTCCTGGGTGAACCATAATGAAAAGATTCTCATCCTCACTCATGTTACAGATGGGGAAACTAAGGTTTCTGGATGAGGTGGCTTGACCATGTTTACACTGTTAGTAGTTAGCATGCTGGACAATGCCACTTGAGTCCTTGAACTCTAGATGCAGGGGTTTCCTCCCTGCCTTGTGTTGGTTGCTTAGAAGAGTCAATTCTGGTAGCCAAGGCTAGGAGTTTGATCTTTGTTTTCTGTCACAGGCTAAGTAAACTCCTGTGCAGGGGTAGACTCCAGGTGTGCAAGAGTACTAATCTTTCACCTCTCCTGGAGAGACACCTGAAGCCCCTGGAAAGATCGTCATCGTTGTACACTCTCAGCAGCAGAAATAAATTAACTATTTAGGGGGATACGAAGACCTCTAACTTTAACAGTTCCTCTGTGTGGCATAACTCAACCCTGATTCACCCCTACTCTGCAGAACTTACCTATTCATAATGTTAAATGGTAGGCCTTGGAGTCTAGAAGGCCAGGGTTCCAGGGTTGTCATTGACTGAATGACAAGTCATTGAAACTCTCGGTGCCCCTGGAAATGCTCTAAGACCATAAGCTGCAGAGGAGTAGCCACCTATATCAGAAGAGGGAGTTTTCTCCCTGGGAATTACCTCCATGGATTAAAACCCCAAGTCTAGACCAACTAAACCCAGTCAAACAAACAATAAACCTTACTTGGCAAGAGGCTATAACCCGGCCACCTAACCATTTTACCTTAACTTATTTACTAATTGTGAACATGTCAAGTGTGGTGTAGGAAGGACCAGTTATCCTTTTCATTTTGAAATAAGAAGATATTAAAATTTAAAATTAATAAGAATTAATCATGGATCAGATGCAAAGTCCTAATTTCATACCTGTGCCTTTAATTTGCTCCTTGCTAAAGAAGCCATCTTCCTTTTTTCTTCTAGCCTCCCAACTTCTCTGGGTAGAAGTAAGCCATCTCCTTTAATCCATAGCCTCTCAGATGCTCATGTCCCACAATGCCTAGACTTTTTTTTTGTAGGCTTGTTTGCTCCTTGACTTTTGAAAGTCTCTTTTTTTCTCACTAACTTTGCTCTATTTCTTGGCATTTCCACTTCCTACAAGGGTAATGGAAACATGGCAACCTTGGTCACTGAGGAAAGCTACTTAATGAATGGGAATGAATTGGCAAAAAGTGTATTTTTTAACCTTTATTCAAGAAAGTAAGTACAATTTTAGTGAATTGGGTTTTAAAGGTTATAAAATATTGAGACCTGGAAATAATAAGGTTTTTTTTTTCTTTTTTGGTATCTTGCAAGACTTTTCTCTCCTCCCTCCAGTGTCTTTCATTTAGCTTACATCTTTCTATCCACATCAGGCACTGTCACAGATCCATTGATTTCTAGAAGCTACGCTCCACCTCTTACCCTCTCACTCAGTAATAAGTCTTCACTAATAACCAAGATGAATTTCATACCAAAATTTAGGGCAACCCCACATCAAGGCAGTTTGACAAAAATAACACTTGACACTCCTGCCTTGACATTCTCTGCACGGCTCAGAGTCTAGTTCATCTGGGGCCCTCCCTGCACGGGAGATGTGCTAACACTCAAGCAGAAACAAGCTCATAACTCCCTTGAGGAGAACTCTTTATCCTTACTTCAATCTCCACAGATTCATGCAGCCTCTTGCAGGTCGCCGAGAATGTCTCCGAGGTGCCAAACTCAAAATACCAAAACTTGTTCTTCATTCTGAAACAGGAAAGGGAGAAGAAGCTTAGAGAGCATCAGTAACAGACAGGAAAGAAAAGAAATGGGCCCGGCCTGTCTTCTGCTGAGAGTAATAGGGGAGGTTTGGGCACATTTGACGTCCACTGTGAAATGGATGAACCCATAATTTTCACAGCTTAAATGTTGGTGTCAAGTTAGATGATGGCCCCTAAAGGGATAACAAAAATGTGCTTCATATGACAGGCTCAAGTGTACCCCTGTCTTTTCCGTCTCTGGAATCATCAGTCCTCCCCTCCACTAGATAACAAAGACAGAAGCTTGATGGGGTGGGGGAATCACCTCAAAATGAGCATGAGTGGCTTTCAGGGACTGACTGAGTACCTGGAATCTGTCAGGGATAGATGTCATTGAAGAAAAAAATGTCCATTGCAAAGTTATTAGATTCTAAGATATTATGGGGTACAAGGGAGACAAGAAGTAGGCATCATCACTTTTCCCAGCGCTACCAGAAGGCCCAGAGATATATGAATCTCACAGCTAGCGTCCAGTTCTTTGTCTCCAACGAGAGTCCAATACGTTGTTAGAGGGAATTCAATTAAAGACTCAAAAGAAACAAAAATGCACACATCAATTGATGAGTTGATTATTCTGGACAGCCAGTGGTTTTGCATTTATCACCTCCAAATGCCCTACTTGACAATTCTCTTTTTCTAGTTCCCCTCCTTGGTAGGGGTTGGGGTCTGTGTAGGTGGATGGAGGAGTACCAATTCACATGGAATCACATATCTTTGCAAGAAGTTTGACTGCTTGTCTTTACAAACAATGCAAATAGCTCAACTCCTGGGAATGAAATGCAATTTCATGGAAGAAGACAGGATTTTAAAAAGGCCTAGTCATGTGGTTAAAAAAAATCACAGTGTGATAAAAGTCATTTTTGACAAAGCTAAACCATTTATAATTATTCATTACTCAAATCAGAAATCCTGAATTCAGTTCAAATAACGTACACATTTACATGTGCACACAGGCACACGTGAACAAAGGTATAATTGGAATAGAAAATTTCCTCATTTTCCTGGCAAACACTGATGGTGCCATTTGGTGACATCTGACTTACAGTCCTGACATCTGTATCTTGAACCTGATACAAACTGACATCTACGCCATGTACCAGAATATAACAATTGACATGTAGACTAAAGGCAAAAACCACAGGGGGCGTAATTAACAAATTGCACCCCATTTCAGTCCCAGAAAATGCCATTGGGACCAATACTTTGCACGTGGTGATGGCATGCAGAAAACTTTGAATGAATTTTAAGTTCTAAAAAACCCAACAACTTAAAACAGCTTTGTGGATAAGTTTCATAAATCTTCAGGACCCACTAGAATTTTTGAAGGTTGTTTGATGTCCATTTCTTAATTACTATTGTGGTGAGAAAAACAAATGAAACATTATTAATCTGAAGGACTATATTAAGGGTAGCACTCCTGATTTCTCAGAAGACATTTATTTTTAGATTAAAACATAATTTTTAGAAGTTGCTTGGTCTTTAGAACTCTAGTAAAATAAATGATTATGCTGAGATCACGTCGATCTCTTCCTCTTTGTATAGAATTCGTATCTTGGGAGAATGAGGCACAGAGTGAAGCTGCATGAGAGGTACCTTCTCTGGTTACAGAGTTCCATTGTAAAATTGGAAACATTTCCCCGGCAAACATCCTCCTCTAAAATGAGTAGAAAATTGGGGGAAATAAAGGTATGACTAAACTTGAGTACTGCTGGCTAGTACCCTGCCTTCTAGCGAGCATCACTTGACCCCCAATGCCCAGCTTGTCTTTGCTACATTTTTCGCTGATGGTTGATAATTGCCTGGTTGTCACTCCATCGATCACCAACACTGGACACTCCGATTTCTGCTCATCTCTTTCCCGTTATTTACATGGGTACCAGAGCATGGCTCCACTTTGTTTGGTGCTGCTTTCTAACCCTTTCTGCCCAGAAATGAAGGCAGCCAGGGCCTTGACATTCAGAAAACAGTTGAGTTCCCAAATTCATTCTTTTTGACTGTCAAAGTTCCATATGGTCTAATTAGAATGAGGCCTACTTCTATTAGACTAACAAACGTTTGTTAGCCTATTCACAAACAAACCAATTCACTCTCTTCAGCTCCTCAGGATTCCACCCCAGATCCCACTCGCCATGTTGGTTTACATCACGGTCCATGGGCCAAAGCTCCTTTAAATTCTCAGTTATTACGGCCATTTTTATGTTTCACTTAGAGAAATATATGGGGGGTGATAAAGCCCACATAGAATGTGAGTCCACATGACAAATTAAAGGCTGTTAAATTTTATTTTTTTTATACTAAAAGGATCTTTGGATTGTAGGAATGCAAAAAAGCACGTTTGAACATACATACCATCTCTTTTTTATGGTGCACATTTGAAAATGAGCCGGTGCATTCCTAATCACTTTTGACAGGGCAAAGAGATAAATAATCTTGACCTAAAAATTTGAGCCTAAAGTTTTAGGCTGCCATGAATTTTTAGGACCAAGATGTAATGTGCCTTTTGCTTCAGAAGGCCTCGTGCCGACTGTTACGAGGGCTGATCTCATGCCCACAAGCCCTAGGACAGTTGGCTAAATGAGAGGGATGAGTGCTCAAGTCTTTATTTTTTTTAAGTATTTAGTCTGTTCTAATTGTAAACCTTCTAATTCCTCTTTAATATTCAAACACTTGGTTCCCAGGTGTTCAGCTGAGGGTGCAGGGCACAATTTCCACGTACACAGCATTTTCTTCTTCACTGTCATTTCTGTTTCTCTCACACAACAGTACAGACAGGGGAAATTACTGAGTTTTCTTTTTCCTCCCATTTTTGAAGAGAAATCATTCTTTGTCAACATAGTGGCTAATGGGTACTCGATACCTCGGGCTCTTTACTGCTAACTGTGTAAACAGATTGTGAAGATATAGATCTTGGCCAGTTTTTTTCTTTGACAAATCCAAGTGTTTGACTTTTGGGTGCTGAGGAACATTTTCAAGCCAAACAAAAAACTGCAAGGCAGGAGGAGGGTGGGTGAAACAAGAAGCATTCATGTAATTCTTATGGAGAAGACACCAAAACTTAACTAGTCCTGAAGCCCAGACATGACAAAGCTAGTTGGCAAAACAGGACATAGGAGGGGATGCAGAATTACCTCTGTGGCCCAATTCTATCAGTGTAGAAATTGCAAACCTATGGCATAGTTTTAAGTCAGTAGCATCATTTGGAAATTAAATCAGTTCCTTCCACATTCTTGGACTTTTCCCTTTGACTTTTCTATGAGTACCTGGGGGGAACATTTGGCTGTGAACAATGCATCTGAGGTGATAAACTTATTGCAAGAGTCATTCCTGAACAAAGTAACCTTCTTCCAGAAGGTGGCTGGCTTACATATTTAACAGCCAGAAGCATAAATTGCTAGGCATAGGGGCTCCCTGAGTAAATACAGGAACATAATATTTGAGGTGGCCAATTTAAATTCAATCTTATTTCATGCCGTGTCATGTATTTAAAAAAAAAAAAGAAAAAAAAAAACAAGCTGAGCTGATTTTTCTCCTTCACCTATTAGAGAGATGATTCAAACAATCACTTGTAGGCCCAGGTCTGTAGGTCCAGGGGCTGGTGGCAATTATTCTAAGGGCTGGCAGAAAATTCTTAAAAATATTAAATGGTTAGAAAGTAAGAGAAAAGATGAGAAAGAGAAGAGAAGACAAAATAGAAAAAAAACTTAAAATGAATTGTGCCTGTAAGAAGGAGGGTCACAGACAGAACCATGCCAGAAACTCCAAGCTAGTTTTGTAAGGTGGAGGATTCAGAACACCAGCAGCAGGATCATTGATTGAGGAGACAACAAGGAAGATTCTCTCATGAGCACATGGGTCAGAAGAAACTGGTTTGGTTTTCTGACTGTGTCTGGTCAAGGACTTTGCAATAATGACCACGATGTTCATTATCCTGGTTATCTGTAGAAGTCTCCAAGTGATTCCTCTGGAAACAATGCCACTTAGTAGGAGAAACCCATTGCTAAGGATAATGAAGTCTTCCTAATTGGCAATGGGCTTGGACTTTGGTGAGCAGTAGAGGATGGTTCATGTGTTTAAGAAGATGACGGTTTTACTAGCCCTGGGTCCGCTTCACCCTCTCTCCACATTCTTCCTCCCATTTTGCCATTCAACAGAATTGACAATGGCCTATAGGGGCACCCATTGCTTTTCCCAGTCCAACTGATCTCCGAGGGAAGTGTCCATTTCCCATAAAATATATGGTCTCTGCAGTTTCTTAGAAAACAAAACAAAAAATCCTTATTTTCTAAATATATCTCCTGCCCTCAAGCAGCTTCTTCTAATAAAACACCATTTATTTAGAGCCTAAGGGCAGCTATGTGGTACAACAGATAGAGTGGCGGGTCTGGAGTCAGGAAGACCTGAGTTCAAACTCAACCTCATATACTTACTAGGTATGTGACCCTGGACAAGTCACGTAACCCTATTTGCCTCAGTTTCCTTATCTGTAAAATGCGCTGGAGAAGAAAACCCCAAATGGGGTCATGACTGAATAATGACTGAACAACACTTAAGGGCCTATTATACACCAGACTCTGAGGAAACAAACACAAAACTAAGTAGTCCTGGACCTTAAGGAGCTTACACTCTACTAGGGAAATGAGATATGCTCCGAGCCTTCATTTCCTCTTCTACAAAAGGAGAGCACTGTAGTAGATGGCTTCTGAGGCTGCCTTCTATCTCCAAACCTAGGATCCTCTGAAAGTAGCTCATCTAGGGGGAGGCTGGGTGGTGCAGCAGATAGAGCACTGGCCCTGGAGTCAGGAGGGCCTGAGTTCAAATCCAGTTTCAGAAGAGACACTTGACACTGACTAGCTGTGTGGCCCTGAGCAAGTCACTTAACCCCAATTACCTAGCCAAAAAAAAAAAAATCAAAGGAACTCATCTACAAAGTCATAAGAAGGAATTTCTAAAAGAAAACCCAGCTGAAAGGGTTGGAACAAGCCCCATGCAGGTCTAGGAGGTGGTCTTTACAACCCTTTGCTTTGAAAGAAGCTCAGGATTGTTTGAGGTGGACAGAGGAGTGAGGCCATTTGGACATGGTGGACTACTGATGCAAAGGCAGCGAGATCAGCGATTAGGTGTCATGTAAAGGAAAGAGCTAGCAGCCCCCTTCAGCATCAACAGAGAGTGAGCAAATTGGTTTGTACTAAGACGTGTCTCCTGAAGAAAGTGGAAGCTGATTGTGGCGGTTATAAAGAGGAGAATGAAAACTTTGCATTGGACCTCAGAGAAGCCACTGGACATGTTTGATTCTGAGGTGACATAGAAAGGTCTGCATTTAGCAACATCACTTTAATATCAGATAGACTGGACAGGGAGAGACCTTGGGGCAGGAAGATCAATTATGAAGCTAAGAGGATAGTTCTCATAAGAAATGATGAGGGCCTGAACTGGGGTAGAGAGTGTATGAGGAGGTGAGGAAGCAGGCAGGGGATATTCTATGAAGTGAAAATCAATAAGCTCTTGTGAGAAGGGCTGAAGGACAGAGAAGGGCTAAGGATGCATGACCCAAAGGTCGAGAACACGGCTGACTGGAAGAATGGTACTTTCGAGAGCTATAGATTTCAAATGTATCAATATTTTCTGGGAAGAAAATATTTTTGCCAAGGGTGGCATATGTGTGCCTGCTTGCATGCACATACACACATCAGGAAAAAGAGAGGGCCACTCTAAAACAAATCACATCGAGGTGAAATTCTCAGTAATTTGCTACCTTGCCCAAACCATCTACAGTATACAGATGAGACTGAATTTAGGGGCAGAATTCCATTCTAAAATAGGAGAATACTGCCCAAGTTGGTACAATACCCTTGCATTCTATCCCTTGCTGGATTTAGAAAAAGAAAAAAATTCAGAAATATGGAGTCTGTGAGCCTGTGTCCCCTCTCCCCAATACTGATCAAATGGAAGAGTAATCACAATGTTCCGTTTGGTCCCAAAAGGCAAGATGAGGATCGGGGGAGGAAGTTGCCAACATGCAGCTTTGAAAACCCCATTAACAGTGAGAGCTACCCCCAAAAAGGAAGGGACTTCCCATGGAGGATGAAATGCTAAAGAAATAACTTGAAGCTGGGGACCGACCACTGGCATCCTTTTTAGCTCTGAAACTCTGTGGTTTGGTGACTTGATGACAATTCCCTTTTTTCTCAGAGAGAGAATTCTGCTCATGTGGATTCCTTCATGGTAATTTTGTATCATGGCAGTATCTTTATTGAAGCCATTTTGTATTCATACCAAACAATACAAACTCCAGGTAGAAACCAATAAATAGCAAAACGCCAAACAAAAATGCATGTATCTTCCTGCTTCGATCATGAGATGCGAGGCCCAAATCCCAAGGAGCCATAGAAATGGGCCATTGAAACCTCAGAGTGCATCATATCATTCCATCTTGGTTTTGAAGAGAGATGGATGCTTTAAACAAATTATTTTTTACCCTAATGGCTTTCACAGGCATCAGGAAAGTTTCTCTTACTTTTTACACCACAATAAAAAGATGTTTTGTCCAATGAATTCAATGCTTTCTTCCATTCCTCCCAGTTTTCAATGATTTTCTTTCCAAATTTAAGCTACATGGATGTATTTTGACAGTAAAAGAAAGCCAGTGATGCTCGTTTTGGTCAAATGTTGGTTTTCTTTACTTTTTATCACAATAATAAATTCTGACCTTTAAAGAAGTCAGACAGATAGATGAAGAGAAGAGGTGATATCTCATGACCAAGGTTGTTGAAGGGTCATGGATAGGGGAAGAAGAAAGGAGACAAAGGTCAAGAAACTGAGTCTTTCCAAGGGCCGGCCGGCAACGGAGAACCCACAAAGAAGAGACAGGGTGGTGATTGGGAGAATGTGTTAGAGAATACCTGTTGGTCCCAGGAGAAAAAGCAAAGGGGTGTCAGAGGTGGGGCACTAGGGGTCACCTCCTAACCCCTAACCCTAGGCCTGAGTGCCAAGGCCCTCATTTCTCAGTAACATCAAGCAATTCATTATTTGCTGGGTGCCACTAATGCACTATAAAAATAATAACATCAGCTGGCACGTCTTTTACCCACCTTTTACAAAGAGTTTCACTTTCCTTAACTCTTTCAAGCTCACAATCCCAGAAAATAAGTACTGCCAGCCTGACTTCCTCTGTTTTACAGATGAAGCAACTGAGGCTCAGGGAGCTCAGGGCCTTGCCCCGAACCATTCAGCTAGTAAGGATGAAAGGCAGAATTTGAGCCTGGATCTTTACGACTCCAAGTGCACTGCTCTATACAAGCCAAGCTGGATCACAGTGCAAAGTTCCTTGGTCATGAGAAGAATGAGCTCAAGTGCAGGCCACGAGGCCACATGTGACCCTCTAGGTCCTCAAGTGTGGAGAAGCTCCTGTGAGGCTTCGAGGCCACAGGTTCCCCACCCCTGGCTCAAGGGATGAAGTATCTCAGAGTTTTTGTATAATTCCTGGGGCTTTGGTTGAGAGCTATAACATGTGATTCTAATCCCCAAATGGCACTTACAATCTCTTGCAACATTACCTTAAAGAATCACATGAGAATCTAGCTCAAGAAGCAATTATTAAGCACCTCCTGTGTACCAGGCTCTGTGCTGGTGACATAAGCATAAGGAAAGAAACAATCCATAATTTCAAGGAACTTGCATACTAATGAAATGGTTAACAGAGTTCTGAACAGAAGTGGGAGGGAAAAGTCTTCATAGGTGTCTGGGCCAGGGAGAAACCCACTTCTATTCCTACCCCATGGATTAGAATAGTTTTCTTCAAGATGTAAGCCTGCCTTTCTTCCTTCTTTCCTTCCTTCCTTCCTTCCTTCCTTCCTTCCTTCCCTCTTTCCTTCCCTCCCTCCCTCCTTCCTTCTTTCTTTTCTTCCTTCCTACAACTTTGATTCCCAGTGCAACTCTCTTAACAGGACTACTGATTTCCCTGGCCAATGCCATGTGCTGACTGGTCTTCCTGGTTTTCTTTTTTTCTCCTTCCCCAAGTTGTCTGATGTGACCCAATCATTCACTGATTGGAGCATCCTGCTAGTGTGAAAAAGAAATTGGACTGAAAGCCAGAAAACCAGGATGTGAGGCCAAGTTCTGACACTGACTAGATGGGTGACCTTGGACAAGTTACCTGCCTTGCTAGGTCTCTGTTTTCTAAGAAAATGGCAGCCATGACACTCATACCCTGTACCTGGCCAAATTGTTATGAGGGGGGTGTGCTGTTAATGCAGAAGCCCTTTAGCTAAGGATGGCTTTTATTATCCGTAACTTAAGACTTCTGCAAAATGGTTAAATGAAGACTCTTGGCTACATAACCAAAGCAAATCCATAGCAAGTCTGAATAAACCCACCTCTGTGCAAAAAGAAAACATTTTGTACCAGGAAACTGAGTGAACCAGGTAGCTCCAGCTCAGGTCTCATATCATGGTGTCAGAAACACAGTATGAACTAACTATTGCGGGTCTTTCCAAACCTCCATTTCCCCAACTGTGAAGTGCAGACAACAATACACATACCTTGTAGCTAAGGTTACAGTGGGGAAGGAGCAAGTGAGAGGAAGGAATTAGAGAATTTTGTAAAGTAGAAGCTCCTTCCTCTACCAATGTCAGCTGTTACTTTGGCTGATAGGGAAAAGCTAGAGACAAGGTGGGTGAACAGTCAAAGTTCCCCTTCTCTCTTCTGCAGGGACATGGGGGAACCATTGCTATGGAGTTTTGAATACATTGCCAGACCACGTTGGTGATGTACCTGTTTAGTGAATTACATAACTGTTTTTTCTTTGTTATAAGGGAGCATTCAGTTGAAGTGAGCTGGGAAATGACTGGCTTGTAAAGTAAAAACAAAACAAAACAAAACAAAACAAAACAAAACAAAAAACAAAACTTGGAAATCCTATGGTGCTAGCCACCTTTCCCCTCTTCCTTTAAAATGCCTATTTTTCTGGGGGTCCAGACTCATGATCTCATTGTTGGAAGGAATTTCCAGTGTGGAAATGCCTTCTACTGACAAAGGTCAGCAGTTCTTCCGTAATTTATTGCCTTCCTGTTGACAAAGAGTTGCCTTGGCCCCTGAGAAGTTCAGTGATTTCCCCAGGGTCCAACTACTATGTGCCAGAAACAAGACTTGAACCTGGATCTTCCTGACTCTGAGACCAGATTTCTATTCACTATTCTACTTGTGTGTCTGTACTTAAACACATGTGTGAATGTGCATGTGAAGGTATTGAAATTAAATTCCTAGATAAAACTGAAGGGAAAAACAGGAGGGGAATATCTGTTTTCAACTCATATTAAAATGAACTTCCTGATCTTGGAGTGAGCTGGCTTCCACCTGAATATAAAAAGCGATCTCATCTGCATATGTCTGTTAGAAGAGGTACATTTTGCTCAGAATGTTGTATATAATTTATCGCTACCTCAACTGAGGAAAGCAAAGGCAGATGATGAGATTTCAGGGAATAATCTGTGTCCCTCATGATACAAATCAATGACAAGAACATAGCCCAGATACTCACTGATGAGCTGATTTGTCTGGTAGACGACGTCATCCTTCACTTTGATTTAAATATCAACATTTTCTGATCAATTTCAACCAGTAGCACCTCAGAGATCTGTGTGTATGCGTGTGTGTGTGTGTGTGTGTGTGTGTGTGTGTGTGTGTGTGCATGTGCATGTGTGTGTTTATGCTCATTAAACCACTTTCTAGAGCCACTGAGAACTGTGGGAAATGGAGACTATCCCCTTCCTCCTTCTTTTCTTAAGAGAAGTTTCCAGATAAACAGAATTTCTAAAGTGCAAAGTTGTAAATCTTTTTACCAGATTGGAAGAAGTCTGTGGATTTGTGAAGGAAAAGAAGAGGTGCTGCTGGTCTTAACTAATTTTTAGAGAATAAAAACAAGTTGTATTAGGGCTCAGTATTTGAAAGGTGTGAAGCTGTGGTGATCCTCACAGAGCACAGGTAAGGGGGTGAAGTGTGAACCAGGAAGACGAAAGGTGGAAGGGAGGGGGTGGTTGTTGTTGGTTCTTTTTTTCTTTGTTAAATCTCAGGATATATTATTAAAAGCTTGATGGAGAAAGAGCTGAAAAAAGGTACTGATGGGTACTCATAGTTTGCCAATTTTCTTTAATTACTGTTTATGACAATTTTGGGCAAATCTTCTATATGGTTGAAACTAAAGAGCTGGGGCTAAGTGGTAGACTTGTCAGTTCATAGGTATAGGGAACTCCTGGCGAAGGAAACTCCCCCCACCAATGTTAGTAGGCACCTTCTCTGAAATCTCCACTTTAGAGAGTTGCTGAGGGCACCAAGAGCTTAGGTCACCTGCTCATGGTCACACAGCCAGTATGTGTCAGGGCTGGGAATGGAGATGAGATCTCCCTGGCTCTGAGGCCAGTTCTATACCCTCTACACCAAGCTTCCTCTAGTGCTATTAAGCTTAGCACTGGCAAATGCAAAAGAAGAACTCAAGGATCCGAGTGCATTTTTCAAAGACATGATAACGTTCTGCTAGAATATATGCCATGTTAGCTCAGAGAGAGCTACCTGGAATCTTTTGTTCTTAAACATTTAGAAATATCATGACCTGATGGATAGAGAGGTGTTGGTCCCAGTCCTGCCTTTAATGTTGACTATTTGTATAACTGAGGGCAAGTCACCTGACCTGTCAGGGCTCTAGGTAATTCTTTATAATTGGAAGTTACTGAGGAGTTGTATATCTGTATTAGTGAAGGGAGTTCCCACTCAGGGATAGCCACAAAACTAATAAATTCAGGTCTAGAACAAGTACTACTACTACTACTACTACTACTACGGCTACTACTACTACTACTACGGCTACTACTACTACTACTACTACTACTACTACTATGGCTACTACTACTATTACTACTACTACTACTTCTCTCTCTCTCCCTCTCTCTCTCTCTCTCCTTCCCTTTCTTTCCTCCCACCACACAAATCTTGTCATCTTTCCCTTTTTAATCTCTCTTGAATACATTGCCTTCTCTCCTCTGACAAGGCCACCCCCTAGGTGTGCAGGCCCTCATCACCTCATGCGTGGATTATTACAATGGCTGCTGGGGGTGGTAGTGGTGGCGGCGGCAGCAGTGGTCTCCTCTCCCTGCCTCAGTTTCCTTCACTCTAGTCCCTCTTCTTCTCAACCGTCAAAGTGATATTCTAAAAGTATGAATCTAGCCATGTCACCCCTCCCCTGTACACATTCATACTCGACAAACCACAGTGGCTCCCTCTCACTTCTAGGCTTAAATATGGACTCTTCTGTTGGCTGTTAAAGGCATTCAGAATCCTTCCCCTTCCTACCTTTCCAAACCTTTTGCACCTTATTCCCTTCCCTGTATTCTATGACCCAACGATCATCGTCTCTTTGCTGTTCCTCATACAAGATACTCCATCTCCCAATTTCCGAGTTTTCACTTTCCTATCCAGTATTATCTCCTTCCTTATCTACTGCTTCCTTCAAGTCTCACCTAAAGTCTTACTTTCTATCAGAATTCTTTCTCAGTCCTCCTTAATCTCAGTTCCTTGCTTCTGAGACTAGCCCCAGTTTATCCTGAATCTGTCTTGTTTATTCATAATTATTTTCACGTTGTCTCTTCCATTAGATTGTGAGCTCCTTGAGGTCAGGAGCTCTCTTTTGCCTTTCTTTGCATTACTCTCACTTAGTACAATGTCTGGCACATAGTAGGTATTTAATAAATGCTTGTTGCCTGACTCACAGAACATATAAATATATAGATATATAGTCCATATATGTATAGATGTACATGTGTGTCTATTTGTATTTCTATACATATATACTTGTATACTCCTACTTGGTATCTATTTTCATTAGATGACAAAGAGATAGATGATCGCTAGCTAGTTAGATGCATGGAAGATAGATCCAGACCTATGATTTCATTTGGGAGAGGAAAGTCCCTCTTCATAGGTATACAATCATACATGCATACTTATACACATATGTGTGTATATATGTTCACATGTTTTCTTCAACATAAAATCTTAAAGAGTTAAGCCACTGAAGTCTAAATAATTGGACCAACATCACACAGCTAATATGGGCCATAAAAAGACCTGACCTCAACTCTTCCTTGACCCCAAGGCCCATTGTCTATTCCCTATCATCTGCCTCTCTCTCTCTCTCTCTCTCTCACACACACACACACATACTCACACACAACTGCCCAAGTATACATTAATGTAGTCTTGAAAATATACAGATACATGGACCCACACATTCTTAACATTCTATAATGTCTTGCTTGTCCTGAACCAAAGTCTGAATTGTCAACTCGTAACCTGTAGAGCTGAATTCTACTTTGAAAAGTAAGTTTTTAAAGAAATGTGATGCAGGCAGCTTAAAGTTCTGTGATGCAAATCCACCATTCCTTGACTCATTGCATTAGGCTTTTCCATTAGAGCTCCAGTGATATTCTCCATTATTTTCTCTTGCCAGGTAAACAGCTCATGTATATTTCCTTTGAGGCAGTCAATGAAGTAAACCCCTCATCACAAAAGTCCTCAAAGCCTGTCCTTAGCAGAAAAAGTATTTCCTTATTAGAATTTATGCTTTTTTCCTGAACTGCATCAAATAGCAAGTGGTTCTAGGAACCATCATCTTCCTTCTTGAAGCAGATTACTTTAGGAGGAATCTATTATGTTGAGGCAGTCTCTAGCTTATACCATGGCTTTTCCTTCTCATATGATCTGATAATTTCCAGGAGAATGTTTGGATTGGGCCTCTATTGGAGCAGGGGGAGGAGGAATGGTTATTATCCTATGGGGTGTTTAAAAGACGGACAAATAAAGAATCCCAAATTTCTCATTTAGGTCATCACTTCTTGTTACGTTTGCATGCCCATGTGCTTTAATTTGGCTGCCTAAAGGCTCTTATCATGTTATCATATTCCAGAGGTAGCAAGAACTTTCCCTGACCATCAGCTCTCTGAATGGTAACAACACAACCATATCAATCTTATGGGCAGATGAGAACTGGTAGCCAACTGGGATGTCCTACCAGCCCTTCAGCCTTAACCTGATCCAAACAAAACTCATTATTATAGCTAGGCCCTGATTAGTGTGGACAGTGAATACCATGAAGTGGTAACATGTATATTAATTCTCATTAAGTTATGATTATGTAAAATATGAGAACTGGTTCCAGTCCAATGGAAATATGCAATGCAAATTCGAATAATGCACAAACTTCATGGGATTAATCATTTGCACAAACTAGGTTGTGGCTGTATTATTATTCTCCAAAGAGAACTTTGGGCACAATTTAGGGAGGGAGAAAAGTCAAACCATTTTCTTGTTAGGATTAAGGTTAAGGGGTTTTTCTTATCATGGCCATTGGGTCTCACATGGGGTATCTAAATAACAGTGTTGACTAGGGGATGTGGGGAAGTTAAGAGAAAAATGCCTGCTTAGGCTATAGGCTACCACATTTATTACTGAAGGCTGAGAAAGAATCAATCAAACATTTATTAAGGATTACTATGTGCTAGGTAGTATACTAAATGCAAAAGATACAGTGGTAAAGCAAAAAAAGTCCCTTCCCTCAATAATCTTTCATTTTCATAGTATACATAGGAGAGGTGGTCCATACTCATACCCCAATAATTAGAAAGAGTTTAGACTTCTCAATGAATAAATAATTTCTGTATAAACTGGGTGTGAACAAGGCCTCAATGGCTCTACTGAATCAATCATTCAAGTTATTTTAACTAAATACTAAGAGTTTTAGTATGTTAACTACAAAAAAAACTGATTAATTTTGAAACACTGAAGGCCATTAAATTAAGTGAAATGAAAGAGTAAAGTGTGTTGGGATTTTCTGGGAAGAAAAGAAACAATCATTCTTTGTGGATTTTGTTTAAAAAGTGTTGAACAGTTTAGAACCCAGAAAACATCATTAATGAGTGAGGGCTGAGTAGTCACAGATAAGCTCCAGAAAAGTCTCACTTGGCAGGGGAGGAGGGACAGAGAAACAAGAGCCTCAGTCTCCCCCTTTCCTGCCTCACCAGCGAGGACCATCTTGGCAGTGGCCCCAGAACAGAAGGGAACAGCTGCAATGTCCACATTGGCACCTGAGATCAAGCTGGACACACAGAGGGGAGGTAGACAGGACTTCTAACAACCAGGCGTTTACTTCCTCCCAGACTCTCTGGTTTCTAAGAGCATGTGTGTGGGTAACTTTAATAAGCTTCTGTCTAAAGCCCCAGCAGATTGGGGGTGGGGGCAGATGGGGGTGTTTTGACTAAAGGGGTGGCCCACCTATAGCATATAGAAAGAAAGAGAGGGCTACCCCCACCCAGGAGGTAAAGGAGACTTCGAGGAATCGGAGAAAGGGATGCCTGGCTCTCTCGGGTCCAGGCCTCTTTGTGCCAAACATAAGTTCAGAGGCTAGGAAAACACTGCAAAGGTCAGTTAATTTAATTGAAGTGATAACAACTGAAAAAAATTGCAATTTTTTTAAAAAAATGCAATATTCTTAACTAGGTGGTTTGCCATTGCCATTAGAGAAGCAGAGGTTGGATCTTTTCCTTGAGTTCATGATCAGACTTAGAATGCATGAAAAAAAAATGATTTAAACTCTTATAAGGTTTTAGTTTACTGGACAATTCTGAGATTTTAAAAACCTGAAGATTTCTCATTGTTTTCAAATGTTCACCATGTTATGAGTTCACATCTTCAATGGAAGAGCACTGAGTGCTGTGTTGGCCCATGATCTGTAAGCCTCATCCAAGCAGTCATTCTGCCCTGGGAGGAAACACTCAAATGGGCTGACCCTGATGCAGATCTATACAGGGGAAGTTAACCAGCAATATGCCCAAGCTTGGATTACTTGTGACCTCCCCAGCACACACTCCCTTCAACAGTGCCCATTGTAGCCTATCCATTTCTCATGGTACTCCTGGTCACACCCTCCTTAAAATTCTTCTTGGAGGGTTGACTACATGAGATGGTGCTTTCCTCTAGATCTCTTGACATTATGTCAACATGAATGGAGTGTGGTGGGGACTGTCTACTATTTCCTACACTCTCACCCAATGTCCAACCTGCTTTTTGTTCTGTACACATCTTTCCAATGCCATTCATTCAAGCCCTTTTTCTACACAGTTTTCAGTTGACAAAATGATGGACTACACTTACACCTACCATGAGTGTTTATATTAAACTTTGGTAGATCCCTCCACCTGAATTCTTCAGAGCCTGGGGAGGTGAGTGCTAGCAAGCCTGGTTTTCAGAAAACTGTTGGCATAATGGAATCTCTTTGCTAAAGGGCATTTGGACATCTAGACCATTAGGGACCCTACTTAATCAAATCATAGATACTAAGTAGAGATGGAAAGTTTTCAAAACTATATTTATAAATTACAAGTGGATTTTTCTTTCAAAATGGAATCAACTTTACTTGGAAGTAAGAAAATGACTGGCCCCCTGAGTCTATTCATAGATCAATGGTGTTAATAATAAAATAACCCATCCCAGGAGGGAAGCAAGTTCTTTTATGGCCATTTGAACCATGAGGACTTAGAATCACTAGAGACCTGAGGTCAAAACCTACCTCAGATGTTTTTATCTGTGTCATCACAGGTAAATCACTCAATCTTTCAAAGACTTGGTTTCCTCATTTACAAAATGGGAATAATTAATAATAATAAGCATTTATACATAGCACTTTACACATATAATCTTGTTTGATCCTGACAATTCTCAGAGGCATGTGCTATTATCATCTCCATCTATTATATCCACAAGTGCTTGGGGTGGGATTTGAACTCAGGTCTTCCTGACCCCACATCCAGAGCTCCTGTACTCTGTGATACATATGATTTGCACCAAGTAGCATGCAATCTCAAAGAATGTTGGGATTCTTCTGTCTTTGTCTTTGGGTCTCAACATGGAATGCTGTGCCCGGCACAAAGCAGCTATTTCATAAATGTAGGTTAAAATGAACTCAATTAGAATGAGGGTCTAACAACAAACACCACAGGGCTGGGCCAGGAGCAGCAGTCTGGCTGTGCATGCTCACTTTCAAGCGGTAAGGAGGAAGAGCTCCGTTTTGAGGCCATGAGGCTCAGTGTTAAGCAGGACGCACACAAAAGTATTCTGAGACTCTTTTGGTTATGCTTTGTCGACACACTCGAATAATTTTCTGTCTTTTCTCATCATACATAAATCTATCATCTTGGTAATACCTTGGTAAAATCATTTCATTGTAGCACATAATCTATATTAATAAGCTACTATGACTTCTTCTAATATCCTACTTTCCTTTCCACTTCAGCCTTAACAATCCTATGATAATCACTGTTCTGCTTTCGAATGAATCATCGGCAATGGTGAGGAAATAGCGAGAGAAGAGATGCACGCCCATGAGAGATTTAATCAGAGGAAATGGCTGACTTTTTATTTCCAATAACCATCTGCACCCATGGTAAATCAAGGTGCTAATGAAGGATCGGCCCAGACTGCAGGGGAGCATAAATCTCAGGAACCAAAAGTTGTGAAGGAGCAGACCTCAAAATAACACGGAATCCGATGGAAATGCACCAAGATTATCACACAGAAGGTCACCATCTGCAAATACGCCACACAAAGGAATACATTTAATGGTCCTAATGCCATCTCAGGGGCTGGGTTGAAATGTATCCCTGAAGAGGGGAGTAGATAATTATAGAATGTTAGACCCAAAAGGGGCTTTGGAGGTCACAGTGTAGAGCACTGAGTGTGGGAAGTGGAATCAGGAAGACCTGAGTTCAAATCCTGCCTCAAAGACTTACAAGTAATGTGGCTGGAGGAGTCAATTTCCTCACCAGTAAAATGGGTAAAGTAATAGCACCTCCCTCACAGAGTTTGAGGACCAGTCAAGTCAATATATGTAAAGTGCTTTGTAAACCTTAAAATGCTATATAAATGTTGGATGTTACTATTGGGCAGCTAGATAGTACAGTGGATAGAGGGTGGGGCCTGGAGGCAGGAAGATTCCTCTCTGCAAGTTCAAATCTAAGCTCAGATACTTCCTCCTGTGTGACCCTGGGCAAGTCTCTTAACCCTGTTTGCCTCAATTTCCTTATCTGTAAAGTGAACTAGAGAAGGAAATGGCAAACCGCTCTAGTACCTTTGCCAAGAAAACCCCAAATGGGGTCACACTCAGATATGACTGAAATGACTGAATAACAACGTTATTGTTACTATTATCATCATTGTCTTGTCATAGAGCTTCACATTTGGACACCAACCCATTATGATGAATTCTTGTGCCTAAGATAAGTTCTATAAGAGGGAGATGAGTAGAAGGGTGTGCTTAGAGGATGGCAGTCCAGATGACAGTCCCTCCCAGGTGAGTACAATTATGTGTATGGAGAGGCTGTCCTCCGGAGAATCTAGCCCAAGCTTTCATGGGTGGTCCTAGCCATGGCATAGGAGCACGGGCTAGGCTCTGTGTTGCCTTCTAGTTAGAGCTCTGGAAAACAAACAAACAAACAAACAAACAAAACAAAAACAAAAACAAAACAAAACAAAAACAAAAACTTTGGAATATGATGTAGAAGTGGAAAATAAACACACAAAAAAAACTCTGGGACTTGGGCTCAGAAGATTGACGTTTCTAGCCTGGCTGGGCTGTTTAATATAGCTGGGGTCTCAAGTCAGTCAGCCTTTCTAGGCTGATACTTCTCCATTGCTAAAGGAGGTGGAATGTACTCTGGCTTCTAAGGACTCATCAGGCTCTCAAACAATAAGGCCATTACCCAGTGCCACGCAGAACCCCCCTACAACATAGATGGCAAGCACCTCTGGATGCACTTTATTTCACTTTGGGGCAGCTCTAATCATGGGAAATTTCTCCTGACATCAGGCCTAAATGGATTTCTTTGAAATTCCCTCCCATCTCCATTGGTAACAAGGGGAAAGGTTTCTGGTTTCAACTTCTGGGGTCCCACAGAACGAGGTTATATCTGCCATGTGACTGCCTTCAAATACTGGAAGGAACCATCACACCAGCCCTAAGTCTCTTCTTCCTTAGTTTCTTAATGAACCTTTTAGCACAACCTCAAGGCCCTTGTGGAACCTGACCACACTCTTCTGGATGTTCTATCATTTATCTGGGTCCTGGATACAAAATGTTATCTAGCCCTGAGCACAATCCTCCACACATGGTCTACCCAGGTCAAAGGACAGAGGGACTCTCTTCCTTCTAATCACGGACTCTATGATTTTCTTAATGCAATCTTTAGCTTTGGGGTTTTCTTTTCTTTTTTCCTTCTTCCTTCCTTCCTTCTGGCCGTCCTGCCTTCCTTCCTTCCTTTCTTTCTCTTTCTTGCTTTTGTGGAGAGTCAAGCCCAAGGGAGCTGCAACAGTACACAGACCAGTGGTCCTATTTCCAGCCTGGCCCCTAATTAAGGAGAGAAACACCCATGAAGAAGGGATCTGTCATTCCAGCTACCACAAACAGCAGCTGCCAGGCAGCTCTCGCCAATGGGGCAGGAAAGCCAGCGTAGCTACAGAAGCAAGGTGATCTGAGGGAGAGACAAGAGGGAGCATGTACCAAATGGGTCATACATTGCTATCACATTGACTAAAACTTTCCAACAGCTGTTATCATATCCTGGTGGAGATAGGCCATAACTCTGCACCTAACAGCCTTGGAAATAGCAGTACCTGAAGATAACCACCTGGCCTCACCCCAGCATCCAACATCAAGGGAAGCAGCCCTTGTGGGGATGTGTGACCTGGCAACTGTGTCTGCAGGCAAGACAAGTCCCAGTTACTTCCACAGCTACTGAAGAACATAAAAGCAAAGGGCTCACCACCAAAGTCCTTGTCTTTGTCAGATGGTTCAGAGTCAGAAAGTGATATGGCTTTACCAATGGAAATGACAGTAAAGGAGATGTATTGACATTAGTCTCACTATTGTACCCTCAGGACCCCTGGGCTTTTTCATTTGCTCTACAGCTGATACCTCCTACATGTATTATCTCCCCTTACACAAATTTGAACTTCTTGAAAACAAGAACACTCTATATATACATACACACACATGTGTGTGTGTGTGTGTGCCTCTGAGTGTGTGTTTGTGAGATTCTAGAAACCATACTGGAAATGAATGCGGCATGATGAAACTATGCTCTTTTTTTTTCCCCTGAGGCAGTCAGGGTTAAGAGACTTGCCCAGGGCTGGTGCTCTACCCATTGTGCTACATAGCTGTCCCTGAAACCATGTTATTAATAAAATTATGCTGGCTTCTTGTGATCACTGTTTCATGTTCTATAAGTTCCCTTACCATCCTTCTAATAAGGCATTTGAAATCTGCCACACTTATTGACTTTCAGTTTGAAAACTCTATTATCTTCCTTTTTGCTTTAAAATTAGTACATTTGTTTTTCTCTAAAACTGCTGCACTTTTCCAATTTATGACTGTCTTTCAAAAATCACTGTGAGAGGCTCAGCATGCATATCTGCTGGTTCTTTAAATATCTAAGCATATAGTTCCTCTGTGCCTGGTAATATCAAATACCTAAGGGCAGCTTAATCTTACTATCTCATTATTTATCAACTTTCCTAAGTCATTTTTATTTTGTCCTTTCCGAGGAAATTTCTTTTCCTTGTATTACTGCTTATAGCTAGCATTTTTAGTAAGTATTGAATAACAGTGGTGATAATACATATATAATAATCCTTGCTTTGGAAATGCCTCAAGGTTATCCATGTTACAGATCAAACTTGCTCTTTGTTTCAGGTAGATACTACTTATCATTTTAAGGAAGGTTCTACTTATTCCTGTACTTTCTGATGCTTTTAATAGGAATGGGTGTTGTATTTTATAAAAGGCTTTTTTCTGCATCTATTCATAAAATAATATGATTTTTGTTGCTTTTGTTGTTGACATTAACAATTATGCTGGTGTTTTCCTAAACTGTTTTCATAATATTGAACAAGCCCTTCATTCCTGGTATAAATCCCACCTGGTCCATAGTATATGATCATTGACTTATACTGCTGTAATCTCCTTGCTAGTGTTTCATTTAACTTTTTTTTTTTTTTTTTGCAATAATTCATTGGGTAAATTGGCTTGCAGTTTCCTTTTTCTGATTTTGCCCTCTCTGGTTTAGGTATCAAAACTGCATATAAATGGAATATGGTAGGTCTATTTTATCTGTTTTTTTTTAAGTTTATAATGTATTGGTATTAATTTTTGCTTAAATATTTGGCAAAATTAAATATTCTATTTCCACTTTATTATTTATTCTTCTTTATTATTCTGAGCAACTTATATTTTTGCAAATATTCATCCATTTCATTTATAGTCAGTTTTACTGGCATATAATTGGGCAAAATAACTCCCAATAATGCTTTTAATTTCATCTTCATTGGTGGTGCATTTACCCTTTTCATTTTCAATCCTGGTAATTTGATTTTCTTTCTTTTTTTAAATCAAATTAACCAAATGCTTTATTTTATTATTTTTTTGGTAAACCACCTCTTAGTTTTATTTATTAGTTCAATGTTTTCTTACTTTTAATTTTATTAATCTCTTCTTGGATTTTCATTTTGGTGTTTAACTGAAGGTTTTTAAATTGTTCTTTTTCTAGTTATTTTTTGATTGCATGTTAAATTAAATTATTTGGTTTTTTCTCTATTTAATTGATGTACACATTTAGAGATCTAAGTTTTCCCTTAAGGACTGCTTTGTCTACATCCCACAAATTTTGTAATGTTGTCTAAATGTTCTCATTCCCTAAAATGAAATTATTGACTATTTCTATGATTTGTTCTTTGACCCACTCATTCTTCAGTATTAGATTATTTAGTTTCCAGTTAATTTTTAATCTATTTTTCCAGGGCCCTTTATTAAAAAGAATTTTATTGCGTTATGATTTGGAAATGATGCTTTTAGTGTTTCTGCTTTTCTGCATTTGGTTGTGAAATTTTTATGCCTTAATACATGGTCAATTTTTATGGAGGTGACATGTATAGCTAAGAAAAAGATATTCTTTCTATTGCCATTCAGTTTTCTCAAGAAGTCTATCATATCTAATTTTCTAATATTCTATTCATTTCCTCTACTTCTTTCTTACTTATTTAATGGTTAGATTTATCTAGGTTTAATAGAAGAAAGTTGAGGTCCCCTACTAGTATAGTTTGACTGTCAATACCCTCTTATAATTCATTTAACTTTTCCTTCAAAAATTAGGATGCTATGCCATTTGGTGTATATATGTTTAGTATTGATATTATTTCATTGTCTATAGTGCCTTTTAGCAAGACATTAATTTTCCTGTTCATCTCTTTTAATTAGGTTTATTTTTGTTTTTGCTTTGTCTGAGATCATATTTGTTACCCCTGTTTTTTTTTTTTTTACTTTAGCTGAAACATAATAGATTCTACTACAGACCTTATTTTAACTCACTGTGTGTCTCCCTGCTTCAGGTGTGCTTCTTGTAAACAACATATTATTGGATTCTGTTTCCTAATCCATTCTGTTATCTGCTTCTGCTTTATGTTAACCCATTCCATTCGCATTCACAGTTATGATTACTAACTGTGCATTTCCCTCTATCCTATTTTCTTTTATGTATCCTTCTATCTTGTTTTGTATCCTGCCCCTTCTCTAAAATTTGTTTTGTTTATAAGCATTGCCTTTTTTGCATTTACATTTTGAAAATTAATTTTAATTTTCAACATTCATTTTATAAGATTGAGTGCTAAATATTTTTCTCCCTCCCACACTTCCCAAGATGGCATGCAATCTGATATAGGCTATATGTGTACAATCATATTAAATATATTTCCACTTTGTGTTGTGAAAGAAGAATCAGAAAAGGGAAAAAAACATGAGAAAGAAAGAACAAAAAAAAGAGAGAAAATAGTATGCTTTGATCTGTATTCAGACTTCATAGTTCTGAATGTTGATAGCATTTTCCATCCTGAGTCTTTTGGAATTGTCTTAGATCATTATATTGCTGAGAAGAGTTACGTCTATCAAAACTGGTCATTATAAAATGTTGCTGTTACTGTATGCATTGTTCTTCTGATTCTGCTCACTTTGCTCAGCATCAATTCATGGAAATCCAAGTTTTTCTGAAATCTGTCTTCAGAACAACAGTATTCCATTGCATTCATATACAAAACTTGTTCAGCCATTCCCAAATTGATGGGCATCCTCTCAATTTCCAATTGTTTGACACTACAGACAGAGCTGCTATAAATATTTTTGTACATGTGGGTCTTTTTCCCTTTTTTATGATCTCTTTGGGATACAGACCTAGTAGTGGTATTGCTGGATCAAAGGATATGCACAGTTTTATAGCCCTTTGGACATGGTTCCAAAATGTTCTCCAGAATGACTGGATCAGAGGCAGCTAGGTGGCACAGTGGTTAGAGTACCAGCCCTGGATTCAGGAGGACCTAAGTTCAAATCCAGCCTCAGACACTTGACACTTACTAGCTGTGTGACCCTGGGGAAGTCACTTAACCCCATTATCTAGCAGAAAAAAAAACCTTCAAAACCCCTCCCCCCAAAACAAACAAACAACAACAACAAAAACAGAATTGTTAGATTAGTCCACCAACAATGCATAAGTCTGACCAGTGCCTTTTATCTGCCCTAATTTTCATCATCCCCCTTTTTTCTCTGATCCATTCCCCTCCTACTTCCTTGATGGATAATCTAGACTTCTATTATATCCATTCACCCATCTATCTATCTATCTATCTATCTATCTATCTATCTATCTATCTATCTATATCTTTCCTTCTTTGAGCTAATTTAGATGTATGTAGTTCAAGGGTTGTTTGCCCCCACCCTTCCCCATCATTTCCCCTCCACTGTGAAATCTTTTCTTTGTGCACCTCTTTTATGTGAGATAATTTCCACCATTCTTCCTCTCTCTTCCCCTTTATCCCAGGACATCCCTCTTTCTTAATAATTAATTTTTTAAATCATCCAAACATGACTGACTTACTCCCATGCCTTCTTTTATTTAGAATTATTCTAACTGATTTAATAATGGTAATGTTCTTATAAGTTACATGTATAATCTTCCCATATAGAAAGGTAAAGAGCTTAACCTTATTGAGTCCATTGTGATATATCTTCCATGTTTATTTTTTTATGCTTTTCTTAAGTCTTGTATTTGAAAGTCACATTTTCTTTTCAGTTCTGGCCTTTTCATCAGGAATGCTTGAAAGTCCTCTATTTCATTAAATATCCATTTTTTCCCCTTGAAGGATTATACTAAGTTTTATTAGGTAGGTTATTCTTGGTCATAATCCCAGCTCTTTTGCCTTTTGGAATATCATATTTCAAGTCCTCCACTCCTTTAACATGGTGGTTGCTAAATCTTGTGTGAACCTGACTTTGGCTTGGCAGTATTTGAATGGATTCTTTATGGATGCTTGAAGCATTTTATCTTTGACCTGAGAGCTGTGAAATTTGGCCAACATTCCTGGGAGTTTTCATTTTGGGATTTCTTTCAGGTGATGATTGGTGGGTTTTTTCCATTTCTATTTTATCCTCTGGTTCTAGTTTATCAGGGCAGTTTTTCTTGATAATTTCTTTCAATATGACATCTAGGCTCTTTCTTTGATCATGGCTTCAAGTAGTTCAATAATTTTTAAATTAACTCTCCTGGATCTGTTTTCCGGGTCATTTATTTATTTATTTGTTTGTTCATTTATTTTTCTGATTACATAGTTGACATTTTCTTCTATTTAAAAAAATGACTTTTTTATTGTTTCTTAAGTCTCATGTAGTCATTGACTTCCACTTGTCCAATTATAATTTTTAAGAAATTATTTTCTTCAGTGAGCTTTTGTATCTCTTTTTCTACTTGGCCAATTCTGCATTTTTTAAGGAGTTATTTTTATTTGTGTATTTTTTGTATCTCTTTTTTCCCCTTTGGCCAATTTTGTTTTTTTAAGGTGTTATTTTCTTCAGTATTTTTTATGCCTCTTTTCCCAAGCTGTTAATTGTCCTTTTATAATTTTCTTCCTCTGCTCTAATTTATTTACCTAATTTTTCCTGTATCACTCTTATTTGATTTTGAAAATCATTTTTAGCTCTTCCAGGAAATCTTGTTGGACTTGTGTTCAATCATTTTGTTTTTCTTTGAGGCTTTGCTTATAGCTCTTTTGAATTCACTATCTTATTCTGAGTTTGTGTATTGATTTTTCCTGTCACCATATAGATTTTTATAGTCAGGCTTTTTTACTGTTTATTCATTTTTTTCATCCTATTTTTCTTCTTATTTTGAAATTGTTGTTAAAGTTGGGCTCTGTTTCCACTATGGGGTGGAGGAGCTGCACTGCCTCAAGTTTCAGGCTTTTGCACACTGCTGTTTTCAGAGCTAGTTCTGTTTTTTTTGTTTGTTTGTTTGTTTTTTGTTTTTTGTTCCTCTGAGGTGATCTGGGGAGAGATGTGGTCACTCTCCTGATCTGCACTTTGGTGCTTACCCAGGAAGGGCCTTTGATCCCTTAGGATTGTAATCAATATTGCTCCTCAGGGCCCTTGCTATCTTGTGATCAGAAGTAATAGTGCCCCTCTGGGCTTTTGATCCCTTTTGCCTGAAAATGCTCCTTTCTGCCTTTGACCTATGACCTAGAAGTGGAGTTGCCAAACTTCATCTGGTCCTGCTTCCAGTACTAGCACAGAGGTCCCCTGTAATCTCTTTCTGACCAATTGCCGGGTCCCCTTACTGTCTCTGACCTGAGAGCTGCTGCTGCTGCTGCTGCTTCTGTTACCACCACTGAGTCCCCTCACTGGTATTTCATTCATGTGGCTTACAGGCTAGCCTCCACCCCTATGCCATAGATCTCGCATTCCGACCTCCTACGTTATCTTGGGCTGGAAAAATGTTTCCTTCCCACCTTTTGTTGGTTCTGCCATTCCAGAATTCCATTCAATCTCAGGCATTATTTTAAAGGTATTTGGAGGGGAATGTTGGAAGAGCTAGGCTGGGTGTTTTCTCAATGTCGGTTTTGCCCCCAAGAGAACAAATTAAAAATAAAATGTTAAGCTGCCTTGATTGTCTCCTCTACTCAGTTGACAGTGGCATCCCCCAAGTGTAGGTCTGACCACAACACTTCCCTACTCAACGCATACCAGTGACCTCTAGGAGAAAATATCCATTCTTCTGCTTGGCATTTAAAGAATGCTCTTTGAATTCTGGGTCCAATTCACCTTTCAAGCCTTTACTTTTCAAACCTGTACACAAACAACGTAGTCCACTTGGACTTGTCTCCTCGCTGGTCCTCACACTTGTCACTTCATCTGTCTTTGTGTCTTTTCCTTGATAGAACTCATGCCTAGAATGCATTCTACCTTCACCTTTGCTCTCAAGTACAGCTCGAGCACCATGTACTTCTACCTGAGTCCTTTCCTTCTCCCCCTCCCCCCCGCTACAACTGCTAATGCCTTCCTCACAATAGTACCCTATATCTCTTTTATATATTCCTACATAAGCTTATATTGTCTTCTCAGAATGTGACCTCCTTGAAGGCAGGAACTGTTTCATTTTTTTCCAGGGCTCACGGTGGTGCCTGGAACATAGTTAAGAGCTTAATAAATGTCTTCTGTTCTTGCTTGTGCTGTCTTTGTGTCCTTGGGACCGAGCATAGTACAAGCTGTAGAGAGAGTGCTTACTAACTTTTTGTGGATGATAGACTGATTGATAGAGGGAACTTACACACTGAGAGTTCTTTACACCGATGAAACCTCAAGGGCCGATGTGGTCTGCGGGTTTGGGTGTGTAGCTGTATAATTCCATGTAACTATGTCTTGTAGTTCTATTCCTGGCATCAAGAATAGTCATTTGCTTTTTTTGCCCATACTCAGGAGGCAGGTAGAACATCTCGTCACTGTGTTTTGCATTACTGCTTCATAAATTAGGGTACTGACAGTGGCAGTCCTCTGACTCTTCTCCTATAAAATAAGCTATCCCAGTGGAATAATAAATCCCTGTCAGATAGAGCCCATTCAAATTCTCAGAGAAAAATGTTGTATTAAAAATAACTTAGGGTGGGATTAATGCTCACCTTCAGCGTGGATCCATGTCTTATCTTCACATATATTGTAGAGGAGACTGTTGCCCAACTTATTTTTCAAAGATTACTCTGTTACTAATCTCTCTCTCTCTCTCTCTCTCTCTCTCTCTCTCTCTCTCTCTCTCTCTCT
>NW_020954577.1:16903535-16922407 GCF_900497805.2 Vombatus ursinus | reverse complement strand
TCTCTCTCTCTCTCTCTCTCTCTCTCTCTCTCTCTCTCTCTCTCTCTATCTATCTGTCTCTCCCTCTCTCTCTCTCGTTCCCTGTCCCTTTGTCCCTCCCTCTCCCATTGAGAAGAATCACATGGGTGAGGAGAAACGGCCCATTTGCAATGAATAGATGTGGAGAAAGTAAATTGGGGAGAAACAGAGCCTTGGACCTTAGTAGGTTATTGGATCCTTTGTTACCCATATCATCATATCTTCCTTCCTTCTTGACTGTGAAGATACTGTAACAGGAGAAGCCCAGAGGCATTAACAGAAGAGGATTTCATCCATGTCTTTGTGGGTCTCCTGTCACAGAAGAATGACAGAAGGCTAGTCCCCTGCGGTCACTCAATCCCAGAATTGCAGAACCTCAGCACCTGAAGCTTCAAGGCCCTGCTTCTGAGAGCATGTTCTGTTCCTACCAAGAATGGTTCTTGAATTAGGTACTATTGTGGCAATGGCGAGTTTCCAGCACATTGTGCTTGGATTTATCCTAAACATTTGACATTTGTATTAATTCTCCCCTTTGAGGTCAGCATGAAGGCATCTGAGGGGAGCACTTCCATACAGTCATATCTCTTTCACACTCTCATAGTCATCCATGGCGCCAAAGTACACTCCTCTAAGAAAAACCTCCAAGGAAGGAAAGGGGTCATTATCTTCATTTTACAGTTATTTTACATTATATTATATTCATTTTACAGCTGAAAAACTCAAACTGCATAATTAAAGGATTTGTCCATGGGTCCAATGCTAATAATTGTCAAAGCCGGGATTAAAACCCAAATCCAGAGCTCTTTCCACTCTACACATGAGAAAATGACAGTGGGAAAGTCCCTTTCATGAAACTCTTCTATGAAATAGAAACATAAAACTCTATGATTGTGTAAAGTGGTAAACTATAGCATTGTTAAAAAAAAAAGTAAACTTGCAGCTTTAACCAAGTTAATTGTTAATAAATTTGTGAAATCATGAAATGGGGCATGCATGCCCAGCTCTTTGGGTATCCACTGGGAAAGACCACCACGGCAGTGAGGAGTGAGACAGCAATCACATTTCAATGAGGTATAGAGAGTGTGAAGCAGGGAGAACAGGCACAGAAAGTATAGGGATGAGTGTTTGAGAAGGGGTGCAGAGGCAGGCACTGTAGGGGCTGAGGATGGGGTGCTGGAGGAAGTCAGGCATAATGGGGAAGAGAATGAGGAGGGGAAGAGGCACAGAGAATCACTCATGTAACCGTGGATTAGAATTGAGAGCACTAGGCATCATGGACCCACATGAGGGCTCGGAGGGAATGAGTTCGGGGGTTTTGTAGGGGAGACTCATTCTTATCTGTGTCATCTTGGGTTAGTTCATTCACATATCCAAATTGTTTCCAAGTTGTCAATGAAACTTTAAAGTTAACATGTCTGTGTCATCTTGACATTATTAGCATCATTTGGTGTTCTGCTGGAATTACTACAGATGCCTGGAGCTTATCTGAGGTTTGCATCTCCTAGGACCAAAAGGCCCTGACAGCAAAGCCTAGGCCCCTTTCCTTGACTCAGCACCTATTACCAGGATGTGAATTTTGGTTAATGTATGACAGAGTTGCAAATTATGCTTCTTTGGTGGAAACAGTTTGTACATGACTTCCAGGTTCCCCTTTGCAACTGCTATTGGCCTTGAATATTGGGTACTTGTAAAATTACTTACTATACTGTCTAAAAGGGAGAGAGGTCAGGGGGATTAGATTAGACACCATTTTAACAGTCACATTTATTTAATTATACTACTTGCCATCCTACACATGCTGATTCAGGCTTAGAAAGGACAAGTTCTTTTTATCTTAGATAACTAAATGCAATGGAAGGAAGGAAGGAAGGAAAGAAGGGATATAAATCATTAGGTACCTACATATGCCTAGGAGAGTAAGTGGTGAGGAAACAAACACAAAATCAAAAACATCCCTTGTCCTCAAGAAACTTATATTCTAATGGGAAGGGAAGGAGTAGCCAGGGAGAACTTCCATTTGGAAAATTACAGGAAAGTAGATCTACACATCACATCCACGAACAGTGACGGAGTTGATTTGATTACAGTTCATGGTTCCAAAACTGGAGTTAAGGTAGTTGACTATGAAGGCTATGGAGAAAGATTGGCTGCAGAGCTAGGACTAAAGTATTGTTGCGGCATTTTCTGAAGTAGTGGAGGGGAGAAGTCTCCAGTCAGGCTTACTTTAAAACAAGCACTGTGCTTAGTACTGAGGACAAAAAGACAAAGATAGTATGTACTTGCAAGCAGTCTATTCTCACCAATGATCTCTTATGACAATCTCAATTTAATCAACAAAGAGTTTTTCTAATAGATCTCAACTAGCTGCACAGAACCATAGGCTACAGGACATCTTTTGGGGGTGTTGAAGAACTGGGGATTCCTTCTCTGAGAGGTGTTGGATCAGATGGCCTTTGAGGTGCCTTTCCATTCTGGATTTCTGGAAGAGTCTATGGGAGTTTGATTATATCAGGATTTCAAAAGAGAAACAACTCATCAGATTATTCAGGGGACTTATTTTTATTTGTGGGAATAATTTGTGAACATCAAAGTTTTACCACAACTGGAATCATGCCATTTAATTACATTGTTTTAACGTAAAAATATATTAAAAAGTGGATATAAGGCTTACATTTGGCTCACCATGCACTAATGTTTTCCCCTCCTCAATTTTTAGCCATTATAAGAGGGCTTAGGGACTTTGTATTTGATGCGGGGTTAATAAATAAATGTTTGATGAGTTTATCAGTCCTATCTCTACTACTTGAAACAGAAAGACTGAGAGGTTCAATGAGGCAAGGGACTTAGTAAGTGGCACAGCACTAATAAGTGAGTGGCAGAGCCAGATTTTGAACACTGGTCTTAGAGCTCAAAGTCAGTGCTTTTTCTGTTACATCACCTTCTCTCTGGGGAACCGATGTGTCACAAAAGTCTTGTCGTATATAAGCAGATATCCTAGGTCCTCATTGAATTCAATTCAACTGAGGTATTTTTTGTTTGTTTGTCTTGTTTTGTTTTTTAAATGCTATTATGTGCAAGTCACTGAAGAAGAAAAGATAAATGACTCAATCTCTGCCTCATGAAATGTAAAATCAGAGCCACTTGTGCAAAGAAGTGTGCTATAAAGCACTGGAGAAGGACAAAGGGAGAAATCGGGGAAAATACCACAAGACCAGGTGAGGAGGTGAGCATTTCATCTAGAAGAATGCTTGGAGGAAATTTGGAAGAAGTGGACCCTGAGCTGGAGTTGACCCTAGTAGGATGCCACAAAAAAGAAGTTTGGAGGGAGGGGCTGGAGTTGTAGTCGGAGAGATGATCTTCAGGACTGAAGAAGACTGTGCAGACCAAGGAGGGCAGGACAAGATGGTGTCAGGGAATTAGATACTTAGACCTAGGAGCTAAGACGTGGGGATCTTGGACCACAGTATTCCAGACAATTGTTGCCGCTGGCCCCTCAGAGAGAGCCTCAGAAAGCAGGGTCTGTCCGGTGAGTCCAGTGGGGTTATGGACTTTACCTTGCTGGGACCAATGCTATATAAAACTTGGGTAAACTGTCGCTTCCCCAGAGATCAAGGCTGCATAGAAGGGATAATTCTCTTGAGGTGTTGGGCAAAATATGTGTAGTTTGATAATCTTGAAGTAAATATTCCTTTGTAAAAGGTTAGCAAAATTCCTATCTCCCTTTAAATCTCAGTAAAAAAATCCCACCTTCTGAAAGAAGCCTTTTCCAGTCTTCCTTAATTTTAGTGCCTTCCTTCATCTATTTCCAGTTTATCATCTATTACTCTATCATCTATCTATTCATCCCTCCATTCATTCATCTATCCATCCATCCATTCAGTCATCCATCTATCCATCTTGTTTCTGCATAGCTATCTGCATATTTTCTCTCCATTAGATCATAAGCTCATTAACAGCAGAGACTGCTTTCCCCCCTTTCTTTGTATCCCTAACACTTTGAAGAGTGTCTGGTACATAGTCGGTACTTAATGTTTGTTGACTTGAAAGACAGTGAAGGAATACATCTAGAAATGTAAACTGATGACCAATTGGGGATGGGGGTGTTACTGAAGATTCTTGAGGAATAAAGAAGTCAACGAAGGCACTTTGGGAAATAATGATAGCTAACATTTACATATCACTTTAAGGTTTACAAAATCTTCTGTATTTATTATCACATTTATTTCTCACAGCAATATACAAGGTAGGTGCTATGATTATCCCCATTGTACAGATGTGCTAACTAAGGCTAAGGAAGCCTAAGTGACTTGTCCATGGCTATACAGCTTGTAAGAGTCTGAGGCAAGAATCAAACTCTGACTCCAATTCCTGCACCCTATTCACTATATCTCTGAGGTGACTCATTACTATTTCGGCAGCTTTGTGAAGAAATAAGGGGAAGGAGAGATTAATTTATTTGTTCCAGATACCATGCCAATCACTTTACACATATTATTTCATTTTATTCTCCCAACAACCTTGTGGGTAGGTGCTATTATTTATCCCCATTTTATAGTTGAGAAAAATGAGTCAGACACAGGTGAAATGACTTGCTCAGGGTTGCATAGCTAAGAACTAGTATATGAGGCTGGATTTAAACTCAAGTCTTCCTGACTCCAGGCCCGGTACTCTATCCCCCATATCACCTAGCTACTGCACAAAGAAATGGATGAAAAAATATTATTAAGTGCTAACAATGAGCCAACTGGGTTAATGCTGAGGATACAAATCCAAAAACAAAGATAGTCTCTGATCTCAAAGAACTCCTGCTCTCTGTCCAAAAAGGAGTGGAACCAGGAGAGACTGGGACACCATTGGGCCCATAATAGTGAGAGATGCTGAGGGCCTGATTTAAGATGGTAGCCATGGAAAGGAGTGCAAATGGGGAGGTCAATGGATGAGAGAGACAGAGATAGAGAAAAGAGAGAAGGAGAGACAGAGACAGACAGAGACAAGGAGGAAGGGAGGGAGAGAGAGAGAGACAAAAAGAGATATAGAGAGACAGAGATAGAGGCAAACAGATTAAGACCAACAGGGATAGGGAGAGGGGGAGGAAGGGAGGAAGGGAGGAAGAGAAATTGGGATTAAGACCTATCATACAAACACTGCCCCACCAGCCTGTACTAAGAACACCTTCCCTGTGATGGATGTGACTTTTCAGCAAAAGGCTAACTACCAAGGTTAGCCTTCCAGGTATTGAAGAATTTTCATTTCTAGATCATCCCTAATTCTAATCCTGCATATCCCCTATATCTAAACAGCTCTTGCTATATTTTGAAACTTTTTCCTCCTCTCTTGTTCTCAACTATGACGGAAACATAATATGTCATTGTATATATATATATATATATGTATATTATATATATATGTACACATATATATTTATACAGATATACATATTATATGTATACATATATGTATGTGTGTGTATCTCCTTTCATGGGAGCAGTGTTGTCAGCAAACCCAAAAACTGAGCAAAATCATTTTTTGTTCCAAATTAAATCACAGGGAAATGAAAAAAAAAAAACCTTTCCTCCCCGCCCCAGCACACTATAAAGGATGTGTCCACATGTGAGCATTGCTGCCCCTGAGACTATCCCTAAAGGGGTCAGGGACTTGCTGATAAGAACCCTAAAAATTCCAGCTGGCGAAGTTCTTTCCA
Source organism: Vombatus ursinus (assembly GCF_900497805.2). Lineage (NCBI taxonomy): Eukaryota > Metazoa > Chordata > Mammalia > Diprotodontia > Vombatidae > Vombatus > Vombatus ursinus. The sequence continues at coordinate 16,916,688 of NW_020954577.1, read as the reverse complement.
CAGAATTTCCCATTGAAGCACAGATTCTCAGAGAAATGAGGGACCCCGGGTGCCATTTTTATCTACCTCCTACCTGTAAGGTAGGATCTCCTTTCCAGCATCCCAGACAGGCAGTCCAGCCCATTTTGGGTCAGCTCGCATTAGAAGGCACAGTTTTCCTGACCCTGAACTGAACTTTGCCTCCGAGCAGCTTTCTCTTATTGTTTATTGTTCTAAGAAGATGACAAGAAAGGCTCACTTGTCTCACCATCAGCTCTCACGCACTTCCTACAACCTTCTCTTTCTTGTAGGTGAAACACCTCCAGGTCCTTTAAGTAATCCTTGTATGACCCAGGATCACATCATCTCCTCCATTTTGAAATTCCCAAGGGATCCTGGCAGATGGACTTGGGGAGGGAGCAGGGATTGAGCACCGGCCCTTAAGGGTTAGGGGCCCAACTAAGTACTCATTGACTCCCTTGGAATTCTTTCCCAGGTTCAATGAAGAGGAATACCTCGGGCCTTGTCCAATCCCAGCAATGAGGTGGTAGATAATGGGGCTGTTCGGGGTGGGGTCTCAGCAGTTTGAAAGTACAACTGGAACCTGGTCTAGGACCCCACTGATAGCTGCTGGGACCTCGTACTCAGGATAGCCAGATCCCTGTACAGGAAGGATCAGGTAACCTGGTGCCTTTGTTCCTGGCTTTCCCCTCAACCACAGCCTCAGTTGTAGGAAGCTCTGGCACAAAAATGCTTTTATGAATCTATCCCTAAATTCCTAGAGAACAGTAACAATGACTTCATTAATTCTGCAATCACTCAATGTCATTCCGGTTCTAATGGGCAAAGCTCTTAAGAGAGAGAAGAGGGAAAATTGTTTTATTCCTGTGATTTAATTTAAAATGAAATATGAACAATGGCAGAGACAGTCCTCCTGCTAAACTTTTGAATTCCCTGGTGATTTAAAGCATGGCTTTTCTCTTTTAAGGCCTATGTGTTTTGGCCTGATTTTAAGTCTCAGGGGATTGAAATCCTTGTAGCCTCCACACTTGTGGTGAAAGCCAGGCAGGGAAGGTAGGGTAGGAGCCAAGGTCCTGGGTTCGACACCTGTTCGGGATTCATTCAGTAGCTTGTGATCTGGGGAGTCCCAGCACCTCTGGGCATCGCTTCTATCATTTGATGATTCAATGAGAAAGACCTTTCCCAGAGTTAAATCAATGATCCAAGCAGTGGAAAGGGGGATGCACATATGTACATGGGAACAATCAGACCCTCAGCCCACCCCAAAGTAACTACACAGCAGCTGGACCCAAATGCGCTTTGAACACCTCAAGGCGCTGATCCCATCTCCCTTTGTATTCGTGTGTCCCACACTTAACACAGTGTCAGGCACACCGTCAGAACCGATTCAACAGTCGCTGACTTACAGAAAATCTCTCCCTCACCCTTCCAGGAATGCTCCCCATTTGACTGCTTCTTCCTCACTGCTTTCCAATACCTAAACTCAGACCAGCCAAAGCCTGTGGTTAAAAGTGTTTAAAAACAAAAAGGAAACGTGAAACAAAGGCAGGTGGAGAGGCTTCCCCTGTGCTTGCAGGGAGGATGGGAAAGGCTTGGGGCCTCCCTGAGTGAGCCCAAAGGAAGGAAGGAGAGAATGGAGAATGAGGGAGTTGGCTCTGGGGCTGGGGGGGGGCGCAGTCAACAGCACACACCTGGTCGCAATCCTCCTGGCGTCCTGGCCCCACTCCTCGCGGAGGTAGCCTCGGCCCACATGCCCACTCTAGGGAGTTTCTCAGGCTTGTGAGGCAGGCTCTGTCCTGGACCCATTGGAAGCAGCCTCGCTGGGCAGGTTGTCTCACTCAATCAAGCATTTCCTAAGCATCGCTCTGTGCCAGGTTCTGTGCTGGCAATGGGACACCAAGAATGAAACAATGCCTATGTGAAATGATCTTCCATTCTTATAAGGGAGAGAGCACCATGGATACTATAAATCTAAAGTGAATAAAGGCACAGGAAGGAGTCAACTTCAAAGTCGGAGGCATCAGTGAAGGCTCTGTGCAGAAGACTTGTGCCTGAGCTGCTCGTTCAAGTAAGAAGGAAGGTAGGCATTCTGGGCCTAGGGCATGGTCAAGGCAAAAGCATGGAGTCCGGAAATGGGGTTTTGTGAATGAGGAACAGAGTGAGGCTGGATCAGAATTGGTAGGAGGGGGATTAACACGCAATGAAGCTGGAAAGAGGAGGGGGAGCCAGCTTGGGAAAAGCATCAAAAGCTAAGCAGAGTCATGTACGCTTTGTCCCCAAGGTGACAGGAAGCCCCTGAGTCGGGGCATCACGTGGGAAGGTCATAGCAGGGACGGAGCTGAAGCAAAGACACCAGCTAGGAGGCTGTTGCCATGATCTAGGTGAGAGGTGAGGAGGGCTCAAGGTGGTAATTCTGCAGGTAAAGATGGCGTGAGAAGTCTCACTTCCTTCTTGTCAAGGAGAGGCAGCCCCGGCTCTGCATCTCTGGGGTCCTAAGAGGCTAAGTGAGCAGCCAAAGATTACACAGAAGGTGTCAAGGGTAAGACCTGAACCTGGGTCTTGCTGGGGTTGAGCCTGGCTCTCTATCTACTCTAACATAATAGGCACTTTATACTGAAGGTAGTCTAAAGAATAATACCCACTAACAATGGTCAACACTAAAAATGCCTACATAGATATGCATATATATACATACAAATATATATAATTTTTATTGATAACTTGTGTTTTTACATCACTTACTAGACCTTATAATGAATAATAACAAGAAGAGTGGGGGAAATTCAACAAAACTAACATGTGAAATAATTCTGACATTATATGTAATGTTCTATACCCATGGTCCTCTACCTCTAGGGGGAAAAAGGTGTGGGTAAGTAATTTTTAAAATATCTCTGTTGGCCATTACAATTTCAGAGAAATGCCACATTTCCACGAAAAAATTGTCTCTCAATGATCCTGGTGAAAGAGGAACGATTTATACTTTTTTTTTTCTTTTTGAAGTTGAATGTAGGAAACAAACAAGGGGAAATGAAGGAAATGAAAGTCCTGATTACACCTGAGTCGCTGGGGGAGGGTGTGGAATGGTGAGGAGGTGGCTGGACCCAAGCTCAGCTCTCGTGGCATTTTCAAGAGAATCATCACCTGTCGTATCGCAGGAATTTTCATACCTTCTCATGACACTGTGCTCATGAGACCATTTCAGGCATTCCTCACATTTTCCATTGGGAGCTCTAGCTCATTTCTCTGGCTTCCTATTCTTTCCTGCTTTGGCTGAATTCAGAGAGGGCTTGCTTTCAAACTCTGATCTTAGCTCAGTGTCCCAGGGGGGTTTCCTTAGCCACCTACAAGCCTAAAGCCAATATAAGATTGTCTTTGCTGAACCAGTTTTCTACTTGGAGTCAGCTCCGCTATCACTCCAATTAGATGGTGATCCATCAGGAAGTTCAGGAAAGAAATGATTGCATGATGAGCTTGCCCCATTCTCCTCCTTCTCTCTGTTCCTGTGAACACTGATGATTTGGGGGGAGTGGAGGAAGGAGGGGTCAGAGGGGTCTTTATTGTTTTCCGGGGGACTGATTAATGAACTTCAGATCTTTGAATCTTTGCTTCTAATGCAATAATTCCCTGCTTCGATTAGTCTTAAGGCTTCTGGGGAGGATTTGTTTGGGGAACTAGTAAGTTGACCTGCTACTATGGCGGTGGTCGGCAGCCATAAGCTGCGTACTAACAAGCTATTAGTGGTTATTGGCTTTCTTTGGAATTGATTCTGTGTATGACACAGTGTTTAATTAGCTAACCCTGAGGCAAGTAGACATTGACCTGAAAAAACAAAAACAAAAAACAAAAACAAAAAAAACACCGATCATGTCTATGTCCTGAGAAGGCTTTCAAAGAGAGAGCCTATTATATGTTTAACCCAAAGAAGCCATTTGTACATTTGCTAAGGGTTTTAATTGAAAGGTGAATCGTCTGTTCTAAAAATTAGATTCGGAAGGTAGGCTGGCTAAGCAACAATTTGTAATGGAAAAGGTCTCAGGTTTTTATTGGCTGCCAGCTCAATGAGTCAGCAATGTGATATGGCTGCCAAAAAAAAATAAAAAAAAAAACAAAAACCAAAAACAAAAACAAACAAACAAACAAACAAAAAACAAACTGGTAAGACCACCTTAGTCTGCCCTGGAGAGGCATGGAATCAAGAAGGGAGGCGGGGGCAAGATCTGCTGTCCTCTACTCCTAGAGCAGGGTAGGCCCTGGACATCAGGAGGGGAATTCACATTTTATCCCTCAAGTCATCTCTGCACATTCGCTTATCCCCCATAGGTCTCTTGACCTCTGGTAAGTTAGACATTCTGGATGGCTCATAGGAATTCCAAACTCAGCATGTCTAGAATATAGCATTCAATCTTTCCCTTAGTCTTATGGAGAACAGAGACACCAGGTAAATCAAAAGTCCCCCTCAACTCTTGTTTCTACCTCATCCCGCACATCCAATGAGTTGCCAAGTCTTATTGATTTAGTCTCCATAAAAGTTCTTGTATCTGCTCCCCTTTTTTCCCCTCAAGTCCCTTATTCAAGAAACATCAGCAGTTCCCTGTCACCTCTAGAATAAAACATTTGCCAATTAAAGCTCTTCAAAAACTTGTCCCAGCTGATCTTTCCAACTGACTTCCTATCGTTTTCTGTCAGCTTTTCTGCAGTCAAACAAATTGCCTGTGCTTTGAATAGGTCTTGCCTGGGACCCTCTCCCTACTTTCTCACCCACTGAGGCCATGAGCAGCCTTTAAGGCTCTGCTCAAGGCCCCCCCCCCCCCCCCCCATGAGATCTCTCTCTTGATATTCCAGGTGTTAATGCTCTCTTTGGATTTCCCAGTGCTGGGTGTGGCCAATACCTATAATCCAGCCCTACTCCCTTGGCCTCTGAAGAGTCCAGCAGGCACACTTCAGATCTATCAGCTTGTTTTTAGCCTTGGCCTCTCAGGTTCATGGGATTTACCCTTGGATGTTTCATACTGTTTATATCAGAGGAAAAGTTAGTAGCACAATGACAATAGTTCAGAGTCCCCAGTTAGGAAAATCCCTAACACTGAGACAGAGGCTTGACCTTCTGCCCCAATTAACATTTTTGTTGATGTCTAAGTAACCTTGGAATCTTTTTTATCTGAGGTAAAAATTGGGATTCAAGATATGTTTAGGTAGAAGAAGTGAGCAGACTCTATGAGACTGTTACTGGATAGACAGATGGAGGGGAAGTTGGGGAAAGGGCAGACCTGGTATTTTAGGGAACCACCTTTCCTCAGTCTTTGAAGAGGTGAGTGCAGGGATAGAATCGGAGGGAACTCATGGTCCTTCCTTCATTTTCTGCTCTCAGCTACTTTTTCCTGTGTCTCTTATTCTTTCAAGCTCAGGTCATAAGTCTGGAGCAGGCCTGGGGCAAATCTGAGGATGCCGACCACTATTTTGGTTGCTACTCAGCTTTTGAGGTCCCCGCTCCTTCTTCTAGATCTGGGTGTAATCTTCATATCTCTGGGTATGACCCTATTCTGTTTCTAAATTCAAATATCTTAATGGCCCCAAAGCACTCTTAGAGCTGAAAGGAATGCTTGCCCCTCTGAATGACAAATCCCAGGATTCCAGGTCAGTTCTCAAATTCCTTTTGTATCGACATATATTGAACTTCCCTAGAAGGATGGAAGCTCCTTGAAGAAGGAGGTCATTTTGATTTTACCTTTGTATACCCACTCCCTAGCATGAGAGGAAAGAAGGATGCAACTTACAATCACAAGTAAAATAACTGACATTTAGCACTTTTAAGTTTAGAAAGCCTTGATGAGGCCCATAGAAACTCAGTGAGGAAGGGTTATTACAATCATTCTCATTTTAAAGATGAGGAAATGAGTGCAAAGAGAATGATTTACCATGGGTCACATAGACAAGAGCATATGTGTCCAAGGTGGAGTGTGAACCAGCTCTCTGAGTCTTCATTTCCAACATGTCTGTGTCACATTGGTTATCCTTGAACAAAGGAGGGTGTATCATTTCAAGATACTTAATAAATGATGTCATTGTTTCATTCTTGCTTCAACCAGGACTCTCATTCAATGTAATCCTTCTAAACAATACACAAATTTGCTGATATTAATGCTGATGTTTTAATGAACAGTTTGCTTTGTTCAGAAAAAAAAAAAAGAAAAAAACAACTGTTTACTAAATGGTCATGCCAGGAGTTTACAATAAGCATCAGGAAATAAATTTTACATGTGACTTCAAACTACCTAATTCACCAGTACTACCCTAGACTGAAAATTACCCCAGATTAAAGCAGGAAATGCCTGGGCATCTGAAGTCCATGTCCTATGATGCAATCTTATAAGTTAAAACCAAGCCTGAGGCAGCTCAGTGGCACAGTGGGTAGAGAGATAGACTTGGAGTCAGGGAGACCTGAGTTCAAATCTAGCCTCAGACACGTAACTAGTTGGGTGACCTTGGTTAAGTACTTAACCTCTCTGAGACTCAGTTTCTTTATCTATAAAATGGGGATAATGATGATAGCTCTTCCCTCCCAGGGTTGCTGTGAGGAACAAAGGAGAAAGTTTGTAAAGTCTTATAAAAGCTTTAAAGTGCTGTATAAATTCTAGTTATTGTTGTTGTTGTTTGGCTGCAAGAACTGATGTAAACGTCAAGAACTGGACTGAATGGTTGTGACGTTGATGAAATATTACCCCGTAGCCTGCTGAAATGCTCATGATAGCCTAAGTAGACTGCAGAATATGCTAAATGTTGATTGGGAAATTAATATCAGAAATGATGAAAAAGACTGGAAAATCAAGGATCAGAAAAGGAGGTGAGAGAGTTGTGTGTTGATTGAACTGACCACTGTCCTGCTCCCCAGGAAAGATTAAAGTCTCTGGAGGAAATCTGTCAGTGCCCAGAGGACTCTAGGGAGAATTGGGAAGGAGGTGTACAGGACAAGAAGGCAAGGCGAGCCCCCATCGGTGAGAGTGCTCACATCAGTCAGATCATAAACCCTTTGATGTGGTATAATGTGGTTTAGAAAGAATACCACAAGGGTCCAAATAATGTGTTTTGTTGAGAGGCCACTGATCTCCTGAAGAAAAACAGAAATACATCATCTATCCAGGCACACAAAAAGTAGATAGATAGATAGATAGATAGATAGATAGATAGATATAGATACAGATATAGATATTCCATAGGCGTTTTTTAAGTATTTGAAAGTTTGAAAATCATTTTACCTCCATTATCTGATTTCATCTTCTGGACTATGTATGCTAAGGTTCCATTTGTAGAAATCCCAAGAGAGTTGGATGAGGCATTTCATTTGAGCTCTAGGCCCTGAGGGGCAATGTGGTGACTGCTGGCCTTTTGGTAAGGCAGACCCAGGTTCGAGTCTGGCCTCTTCTACACCAGCTGTGATGCTGGGCGGGTCCCTTCGCCTCTCAACACTAAATCTCTATATTGCAGAGATTGTGCCAGCCTGCAAGGGTGGAAGGTATTCACCACTAGGGATTTTCCTATGCAATCCCAAGTCTAGTCCATCCCTGTATCTAACCATAAAACGATGACCTGAACAGTGTCCCAACAGCCTAGAGATTGGCAACAGCGAGTGCGCCATGCGATTCCTCCTGCGCTATGCGATTCCTCCTGCGCTGAGCAGATGACGAAGAGGGGTCCCAGAGCTGACAATACAACTCTCCCTTCTGCAGCTGTCACACTGCATGCACTTTAATAAGTGCCTGCTGACTACTCCTTCCCAAGGCCACCCCTGCCCCACCGGGATTCTTCTAAGTGAAGCACTTTCTCAGGTGGTGTGGTAAACCCCTGGGCCTGGTTTGAGATGGGATATGAGCTCTGCAGGTGGAACCCACGCTGGCAGGAATGTCCACTGGAGGCCTCTGTGAGCTTTCTAGTCATCCAAGTACCAGAGCTGGGCTCCTTCCTTCACCACGTCTGCCTCACCCCCCGTTTCCCTCACTAGACTTCTCCCACTGTGACACCATATTGCAATTCTACTCATTACGTTGCTCTGGCTTTTGCTAATCAATTCCACCAGCTGTTGTTTCCTTTCCTTCCCACATTTCACTTTCAGGAGGGAAAAAGAGACTTTGTCTTCTTGGGAATCTCATCCTTATTCTCTGAAAGCCTCTCTATTTAAATTCTGAAGAGAAAAGGAAGAGTAACCATCTCACACCTTCGTATACAACCAGGGATACTTGCGGAGCAGAGCTACCCTTGGCCTCTCTGCTCACATCAGGCTCCTTTCTCAAGGATCATTCTCTCCCAGTTATGCTCCCTTATTCACCTAAAAGAAAGGTCTGCAGTGAAAGGGGGATATTTGTCACAGCCACTGCACCAACGTTGGTTGTTAAAATAGTTGAATAGGTTTCAGTGAATAGCCGTGGATAAGTGAGAACACAAGTGCAAAGGGGCAGCCCCTAAATCAGAGCAGCCCTGGGTCTGCCCTTGCCAGTGGCAGGTGTCTCTGGTGAAGCTCAGCATGGACCAGGGGCCATTAGCTCTTCATTGCCATCCTGGCCTCCCTCTTCCAACAGGTTGACATATTGTGAAGGAGCAGCAAGGTGGGAGAGATTGAGCCACAGAAGATGAGTTATGGCTGTTGTTAAAAATTCTATGTAATCTACAAATATTAAGACAAAGATTTAAAAAATAAAAATCTCTGAACAATCTCTGGTCACTCCCTGGCACTGGCTATTTTAGCAGGCTAGGTAGGCAACTGAAAGAAGGCCAAATCTGAGTCCCCATTGAAGAAAGAATTCAGATACAACCCATGAGATTTGAAAAATCCAGTAGGCTCGCTATTTGTCCTATAGCTATCCCACCAAACTCTTAATGCATCCTTAGGGCTCAAACACCTGACTACCCTCCTGGATGCCTTTAAGACCTTTAAGACCAACTGGGCCCTTCTTTCCATCCTGCAGCAGACCTCCTCCTCTATGGACTGTCTCCCCCAGTGGCAGTATGTACTCTTTGAAACCTCATCTGTTTATATCTGCAGTGGCTTTGTTCTTAGTAAGTGCTTAATAACTGTCTTTTACAATTATCATTATTTGTTATCTACACCCAGAGAAAGAACTATGGAGTCTGAATGCAGATTGAAGCATAGTATTTTCACTTTTTTTTTCATGGTTTTTCCCTTTTGTTCTGTTTCTTCTTTCACAACATGACTAATGTGGAAATATGTTTATAACTGTACTTGTATAACCTATATCAGATAGCTTGCTGTCTTGGAGAAGAGGGAGGAGAGGGAGGGAGAAAAATCAAAAGCTTTTAAAAATGAATGGTGAAAACTATCTTTACGTGTAATTGGAAAAAAATAAAATACTATTTACAAAAAAAAATCGTTATTTAATTCATCCATCCTAAGTCCAACCTGATTTAATCTAGTTAGTATGTTACAGATATAGAGACTGAGGTCCAGGGTGGCACTAGGGGAGACTTGAATGAAGGACTCTTGTCTCCCTCTCTAGAGCTCTCCCCCACCCTATTGCCCCTCAGTGCTTCTGTCTCTGATGGAGTTGGGTCAGGAATATTCAGATTTTATACCTATGTCTTGTCAGACTTCACATTTAGGTCATTGCCTTCCTCATTGCAGTTCCTGCGGGGGGAAAAAAAAAAACTGTTCTTCAGAGCAGATGTAGGGTTGGGGGGGGCACATCTCTCTCTTCCACTTTGAGCTCCCCCAGGACCCACAAACACTCCAAATCCAGCTCTATTTCTTCAGTGTGACATGCTAACTCTTGTACCACCATGCTGTCTCTCCCTTAACCTCTGGGAGCCTTTCAGACTTATTGATATAAGGGGTTTGCAAACTGGATTGTTGGTGGGAACAGATATCCTCAATTCTTCATAAAGCCCAGGCTCTTTACCTATTCACGCATTTGCAATAAAACCAAAATAAAACCAAATAACTAAAAAGGAAGAAAGTGATATACTGTGTGTTTAAAACACTTATTTTGGCTCAAACATTTTAATTTTTCAGAAAGTAAATTTGGAAAACCATCCTCTGAAAGATGGAGGGGCAAACTAACAACCACAGAGGCAGGTCCCCTTGAGAAACATCCGAGGAGAGGAGTCTCTGCTGGACAGCTCCAGAGGCACAGCGACATCAGGGCGCAGACAGTCCGGGTATGACGACCCCTTGCCTGTCTGTAGGGTTGGCAGCCCCTCAATCACACGTCTTTCTTCACCACCTTCCTTCCCTTTCCCCTCCAGCCTCCAAACACATAAAACAGCTCCGTTGGGGAGGTATTGGCCAGATGTGCGGGCTTTGTCTCCACAGGATGGGCAACTTTCAAAGCAGAATAGCAGGATACAAATCGACGCTTCTTCCACCATCACAAAATGCCATTCAATGGTGAGGTAAGATTTTATTTTTTAAAGTTGGTCCAACACAGGAACATGGGCCAAGGGCCTTTGGACTGATATTTATTTATTTGGAATCTGCCTCATCTTTTTGTCAGCTCTCCCACTCCGTATGAGGGGCCGGGGAGTCCTGGAAGATTGCCACTTAAGCGATCAATGACTGCTTTCACCCATCAAACACTGAAGTCGCTCCCCGCCAGTTTGAGCACCATTATGTTGTGCCGTGCAGGGCCTGTTGAGCATCAGCAGGGCGCATCAGGCTGGATCCTGGGGAGGCCGAACTCTTTCCTAAGAGCAGCCTCTGAAGGACAAGATGACAGTCTCGGGCTCCATCTACAGAGGTGCCTGACACCTGCCTGCTCCCCATCGATTCCCAGCACAGTCTTCTCTGTAAGCGTCTCCACTTAACGTTTCCTCTCAGGGAACCTGGGCCGTGGACGATATTTACGAGTTGCTTTCAGCTTAAAAATAAATCACCTCTAATTCCTCTAAGCGAAATCAATCAAAAACCTGTAAAAAATGGACTGGTTGTTTGGTCGATCTTGGCAGAAAAGTAAACATCACTCCAGCTTTTCTCCACCATTAAGGCCTAAATGGCCTAGAAAGTAAATCAATACCTCTAGTCAGCCTTCTGGCCATTGTTTAGCCAGTAGATATGGATTTTCTCTGGCTTGCTGCACTCCTTGGGGACTAACCTATAATCCTGCGAGAGTAATAATAAGTTCGTTATCTAGTTCAGCTCTCGGTCGTGCATTTAAATGGACCACATCCATCAGTCACACTTGTTCAAGTTAAGGGGGTATGACAACCCACTTTACGGGGAAACGGCTCTCAAGCACTGGGGAGGTAACAAGGCTCTAAGGCCCGATGGTAGCCAATAGTTGCCATTTACCTAAACCACAATAGTCCAAAGTGAGCAGGTGCCACTAGCCAGATGCCCAATGGTGGCATATCACATTTTTGAGATAAGAACCCTGGGCACCAATTTGGGGTTAGCCCTCAGTTTGTGCATCCTTGAGGGCATGCTATAGCATTATCCATATAAATAGCTTCTAAAACGTTTTTTGCTAAATAGGGAAGGATATGGCCTAGACCTGTGCCTTCGTAAGTAGAGGGGACTTCCAAGTCTACCAATGCAGGTATGCATTTTCTTGGCAAGTTACAGTCTTAGAGAGCAGCCTGGGACATTAAGAGTTTAAATATATTGTCCTGGTGACACAGCCAGTGTGTCTGAGGAGGCACTGTCACTGGATTCAAATAGAGCTCAATCTATTATACCAGCCTGCTTCTCTTTACTTAAATATGGCAGGTATAGCACTGATAAGAGTCAAACAATTTGTACCTCTTTCTTCCTTGAACATGGCTTGAACAGTTCCATGGCTTGAACCATTATGCTGACCTCTTCTCATCTGCTGTGAAAGAAAGGCACTCTCTAACCTAAGTGCTTGAAACCCTGGGAAAAGAAAAGCTAGAACTTCATTCTATTGCTGACTTTACATGGCTAGCCCCAGGACTTTTTATCCCTGACTGGTGCCTCCTTCCCCAAAGTCTCTTTTCTTCTAAACATTAAATATGAAACTTATTCCTTGAAACGAAAGTGTGCAAGGAATGGGGATTCACTAAGATCCCCAATGGAATCTGGTGTTTGGGGACCAGAAAGAAGGTAATTAGAATTCTTCTTTCTACCCAGAAGTCAAGGCAGATAAAGTAAGCTCTAAAGTTGCTGGGTTAGGTTGTTATTTTACACACTAATTTGAAAACTCCAATGTCAGTGGATTTTGAAAGGTTTCTGAATCATGGAGATAGGCCCTATGATTCATTTGGATTCAGCTGATTTGATGATTCAAACAGCAAATATAGGGACCATCCTCCAAATCAGTGACCTCAAACACAAATAGACACGGTTCTACTAATCTATATATAAGAAGCCCCTGTGGACTGCATACTGGATTTTAAAATGTGATGTTATCAATATTTTATTTTTATTTTATTATCTTATTTATTATTTTCATTTTTACTTATTTTGTTAAATATTTCTCAGTTACTTTTTAATTTGGTTCAGGTCATGCAGGAGAATGCTGTGGGCTTCATCCATCCCTCACACAGGCTGGCTTGTATGTTTGACCTGTCTGCTTCAGAGACCTCTCTGTCTTAAGGGAGAGTGCCTATCACTGATCTTTCTGGCTACTGTTGCCCTTTCCACTGAAATTGATATGTTGCTCTCCAGTGCTTGGTAGAGTGTCTTTTACATAGTAGGTGCTTAAAATGCTTACTGACTGATTGAATCACATCGGTTTTGTATGCTTTATTGATGTCTGTGCTGTCTTCCCTGATAAAGTGTAAAGTCTTTGAAAGCGGTAATTCTTTCATTTTTGTCTTTGAGTCTCCAGCATGTAACCCGGGGCTTTTCCCTTTAAACAACAACAAAAACAAAACAAAATAACCTGCCAGTAGATTGAACTCAACTTTAGAGCCAATTTACAAGCAAGACAAAACAACTCTTGTTTTCAAGGACCTCACATTAAAGATGAGGAACACCCACCCCACCCCACCCGACCCTAAGGCCACATGTGAAGGTAGCCTCTCCAGGACACATTCTGTGAGCACTTCAGCCCTCCAGCGTTGATCTAGGAAGGAAGGGTCACTCAGTGTATACGTGCATGTAAGTGGATATGGATATGTACTCATTCGCAAATGTGCGCACACACACACACACACACACACACACACACACACACACACACACACA
>NW_020954577.1:16896475-16903525 GCF_900497805.2 Vombatus ursinus | reverse complement strand
ACACACACACACACACACACACACACACACACACACACACACACACATTCTTAGCAGAAGAGATCCATTTAGGTAGCCACTAGGAATTAAGTGACTACCAAGAAAACAGATGTTTGTTAGAGTGGAAAAACTGGGCTGGGCAAAACTTCATACTCAATTTAATCCATTAAGTGGGATTCTTTTTGTGACTGAGAGTTTTGCTTATTTAAGAGAATGAATTTATGGAAAGGACAAGGAGATGAACTAGCTTCTCAGCAGCAATAAACCTACTTAGCAAGCTTGGGGAATTTTACTGAAAAGACACGAACTCTGGCGGCTGCCATCATACTAACTGCTGCCTAACCCCGTATGCTTTGGAAGAAACTGTTCTTCCTAATGCCCTTTCTGACTTTTTTATTCTCCATACTGAGTGAGGCCCTTACACAGGTGTGAGCCTATTCTGACGCTCAGGCCAGGCTGGGTTGGGTGTGGGGGGTGGGTAGGGGAGCGTGTTGCTCAGAGAACTAGTTCAATCCCCTCAGTTTTTCAGAAGAGTTCTCAGGTTGTGAAGTGACCTTTGAAATGCCACACGGGTGGTAAACATCCACAGAGATCTGACAGCATTTGGATCTTGTGTTGAGGATTTGGCTCGCAGAACCATGATGGTGGCCTTTGGCAAATTATTGATTCAGGCCATCAAACAGGGCCCTACTGACCCCAAACAATTAGTGCTCCTCTCAGTGCAATGACTCCCAGACATCAAAACTGGGGGTATCTGCCGACTACTCAGCATGATGACGGCAGCATAAATGACTTTGGTGCTTGCTAAAGTAGGTTCATGTACATCTTGGTACAAATAGGACTCAAAGGCATCATGCTATGGCAAACAGAAAAGCCACATAAAATAGCAACTCTGATTCTTACAACTTGTTATGGTTTACAGAGTACTTTGCCTACAACAGCCCTGTGAGGTAGGCAGTGTATTGTTATTTCCAGTGTACAGATGGAAAAACTGAGTCAGATCCAAATATTCTGGCTCCAAAGGTAGTCCTAAATTCACCAAACCATGTTGGCTCCTAACAGTGAACTGTTCAGAGGGCGCCCAAATTTTACCTAATTCCTGAGTGATTATTTTCAAATTCAAACAGCGTTTTGGTTGTCACGAGATATGTTTCCTGTTTTTTTTGACTAGTGACACTTATATTCCATTTTCTGTCACTGGATTTGGAAATCAGGCAATATTCTTTGGTCACCCTAGTTTTTGTACTTCCTTACATCATTATTGTTACGTGCAGGATTATTATCTAATATATATAACAGTGATATTTGATCCCAGGGTTGAACAATTTAGTCATATTCCCTTGAGACTAGAATGAAGTGATATCCAGAGGCTGCTATTCAGAAAAATCATGACCTCCGACTCTCCAGAATTTACTCAATTATCAAGATGAGCCATTGGCCATCAAAAACCCATCCATAGGAACTGTGGCATAGCATAATCCAATAATGATGTCCTTGGGGGTTTAAGGCAAGCAGGTTCCACCCAGACCCTTCTAAGATTCTCACCTTCCCCTTCCCCCATGATACTATGGCTCTGCTTCCAGAGCCAGAGAAGGAGGGCTCAAGAGGTAGAAGATGACTACCTGTTGATGTAAGAAGAGGAAGAACAGGCCTCTGAAGACTTAGATGAATGAACCCCAGGGGAAGGGCGCTATGGAAAGCACAACACAGTAGCTCAAAGCAATGATGCCCAATCAACTGAGACTTACTGTGGGTAACCCTTGTTGGCCTCTTAGATGTTGACCAATCAAGTAAAACTATATAAAAAAATGAAATGAGCTTAATCATGGCTTTTTCTTTAAGAAGTCATGTGGTCAATTTGTGATCATTGCTTCTTATTCCAGATGCTGTCACTGGGCTTCTGCTCTGGGATGGCCAGAACTCCTCCTTAACTAACAAAAAACAAACAACAAAACAAAACACAGAAGGAAGATCATAAGCTGTGTGAGGTCAGGCACTGTGTGAGAGGAGACGGGATATGGTGGAAAGCACAGGGGCTCTGGAATGGGGAGATATGTTTTTGAGTCATTTTTCTAAGCATTTGAATTTGGTTAAGAAATAAGCACAAGGTTAGTCAAGTGGACTTTGCATTCCCCCTATCCAACTGCCACATGTCCACCCTGGGCCAGGAGAAAAGGGACGGCTTCTCTGGGCTGGCCTTACACTCTCCCCTTCACTAGGCCTATATTCACAGTGAAGGGTAGGGGTCGCCGAAGCAGGACACACACTATAATACTGTAGAGGTAATGAATATGTGTGTCAGTAAAAGGCACTGCTGCAGAAATTATTTTCCTACGACGCATGAGCCAAGAGAATGTCATCAGTTGGAAATGACTTATCATTATCCCCCTTGGTGTATGGGCTATATGGAAGCCCCGGTGTGGTGATGTCATCAGGCAAAGTCTCTGCCTGGTAAGGTCATGCTCTACACGGGAGAAAGGTTAAAAGGGCAGACTAAAGCAGATACAGAAATGCTGACCGTGAGTGGAGAGGCAAGCCATGGCCCTGAAGCCAGAGTGGGAAAGAGAAAAAGACATTGTACAAAGTCGGGGCCAAGGTGTCCAGAGTGACCTGTCCCAGCCAGGAGTCGATGACAGCAGAGCTGAGTGTTGATATTTCAGGCTCTCTCCTGTCTGCCCAGAGGGAGTCCCCAGAAAGAAGGGGCCTTTACCAACTTCATCACCACTGCGGTCCTCAGTGACAAAGAGGGGCTTGGCACTGGTCCTGCCTACCCCCTCCCGTAGAATTTGGTTGTAACTTCCTCTGAGATGATGGAGAAAATGACAAAGCTTTGTGTGTGGGTGCAGACAAGAGTTTACTACCTGAATCCGGTAATTGACATTTACACCATTCAATGTGTTAATTCAATGCTTTTGTTATTGGAAGTACAACTTCCTGGTACAGTCTTGTGATGGCACAATAGTGGCTCAGAATGTGAGGTGAATAACCCCAAAGAGCCATGTTGGTTCTGGGTATGGCTGAGGAGTGTTACAGATATGTATAAGTATGGACCTAAGAGTCCTGGGTTTACCATTATTATAGGTTAAATGCTTCTTGAGTCTATGCTCCTACACATGAATAGCTAGAGATGTTTTGCAGTGGCCACATCTTAGAGCTAAATTTTCAAATAGAAAATGCAGTGAAAACATTGAGGAAAGGACATCCCATTTCCTTATCTTTAGCTGTCTGATTTCAGGCAAGACACAAAAATTGTTTATTAAGATTGGGCAACTATCCTGACATATCCTTCTTTCACTGACTGGCCCAGTCCTACCCAATGAACTGCCCTACCTAATATTTTTCAAAAGCATCTTATCTCTCTCTACTTTCAAGAGGGGATACAGAACACTCATCAGTTCTCTGGGTTCTTGACAAATGCTGATCACCCCAAAATATAGGGGTGTCTGCAGACTACAGTGGCCTGGCCAAAACAGAGGAGTCTTTTTCTGATGTTTCCATCCTGTAGACACAGCCAGAAAGCGAATAAAAAATGTAAGCACTTGTAAGTTCATTTCATTTCTTTTCCTCTTAAATAGCAAAAATTACCCTTTTTCATTTAATTCGTCGTAGTATCCAGAAAATCAGTGATGGAAAAGAAGATCAATTAGGTCATTTAGTCCATTTCCAAGGTTCCAATTTTCTTCTTCGGCAGATTAACTTTGTCCTGTCCAACTCTAAGTGACTGAAGAGATGGCTTTCGACAACTTAGTTGGAGTCTTTTCTCAATCAAATTTATCTGAACCAAAGCATCATTAAAGGCTTTGCTATTAGAGTCAAACTAAATTGCCCTTTGCTTAATTGTAGCTCATTTGTCCTATGCTCTTCTTGGCTACACTAAGCAAACATTTTCCCCCCTCCTTTAATTCCATTATTTTAGACTAACTCTTCCTAGTGTATCTTTGCAAAGGCTACATACATTCAGGTTTTCCATTGAAAGAAGAGGTGACTTGTCATATATTAAGGCTCTTTTCTCAGAATTTGGAAAGCAAAGGGAAAAGGCTGAACTCTGTTGTTAGGAAATCTCCCTGAATAATGTCAAGTTCTTGTTTAAGTATCTCAGACCTAACATCTACAATTGACCCAATGTCTGTTACCAGTGCCACTCAGAACAATGAAGGAGGGAGAGAGGATTTGGGGTCCCTTCAGCTCGTTTTGTAAGCCATTTTTATTTCATTTTTTATGCCACCATCCCATTTTTATTTTACTCTTTTCTGAAACCAATGGATAATTCTTACCCCATGAATTGATGAAACCAAAACCCAATCACATAGCAAGACAGACTTTTCTTGCTCTATAATGAATGACTGTCTAGTAATAAACAACCAGATCCTCAAATGGATTGATTAAAGACACATCAGAAAATCCACAGAGATAGTTGGGCTCATCAAGCCAGGTAGGACATAGTCAGGTAGGGCAATGTCCTTGCTAGGAGGCAGCAACCTCCCCTTGACCCTCCATGAAAACGGAAACAGGGAAAGCTCGGGAGGGGCAAACATTCCCTGGTGTGGCCAAGAGACCACTAATCAGCGCATTATCGATCCTTCATTTTTGTCAAGGTCATTAGAGTTTTTAAAAATGATCCTACATGAATGCTTTAGGAGAGGAGATGTGGACTAATTTGATTCACAGAGTAAATGCTATTAATTATGAAAGACAGTCAATAAAAAAGCTTGGCCTTCCAAAACATAAAGGCAAATCCTACAGGCAATTTGATTTATGGTGATGAATACAATGATGAAATACGTCCACTTGCAGCCCCTCTCTCTACCTGGCCCCACTGGAAAATCCATACAAATCATCGGCGCATTGTCTAAAGAAAGACTCGGATTCAGAACATTAGATACTGCTGTAATTGCTTTATGTTGTTCACTCTTCAAAACAGCCACTGCAGTAGCAGTGGGGGAGTTGTGCAACGTCGGGAACGTCTGGGTTCAAGATCTGCATCTTACGGATATTGGCTGGAGGAGGGGCTGGGGGCAAATCCTTTAACGTTTTTAAGGCCGTAAGGGAAGGAGAGGCTCTACATCAGAAGGAGTTGCCTCCTCAAGGGGAGGCAGTCACCAGTGACATAACAGGATGACCTCAAACCATGATTGCATATACACGTGCACTTACATACACATACATGCAGGCATGCACATGTGCATATAGACACACAGACGTGTGTATAATTAGGTAGGCAGATATGTCTTTATATAAGACATAGGTACAGGTATAAATGTATCAATAATCTTACTGTGTATACAGGTCACGTCACCTCTCATTTAAAATGGATGAGACTTCTTAGGATTATAAGGCTAGAGAGACAGGTAAGTAGAAAGATAGAAAGGTAGATGTAGATATGTCTCTCTATAGGTGTAGAACTGTATCTCTATATGCATATTGATCTGATTTCTCTCCCTTCTCCCTCCTTCTCTTCTCTTCTCTTCTTCCTCTCTGCCCCTCTATCCTTGTAATCCAAAAGAGCTTTATCCATTTGAGATGAGAGGTGGCATGATACAATAGAAACAAACACTGCCTTTGGAGTCTGAGAGGTTCCCATCCTTCCCCAGCCATTTATTAGTTCATCTCTTTTTTTGTTTGTTTGTTTGTTTGTTTTTTGGCTAGGCAATGGGGTTAAGTGACTTGCCCAGGGTCACACAGCTAGTAAGCGTTATGTGTCTGAGGCTGGATTTGAACTCAGGTTCTCCTGAATCCAGGGCCAGTGCTCTGTCCACTGTGCCACCTAGCTGCCCCCTATTAGTTTATCTCTTTAGCGAGAAGGGAGGTATCCGTGGATTTTAAGTTCCCTTCCAGCTCCAGACTTACGATCCCCTAAACCCCTTTAGGACAGAATCGGGGTACAGCAATTGGTATCTCCTTTAAAACTTAAGAAAGTGGAGCTGACAGAAGTCTTGATGAGTTTACTGGGACTTTATCTACATTTATCAGTTGAAAACACAATCCTAGCATTCTGATTCCCAATTAATTAATCCAGCCTATGGAATTCCTAGTGAAAATAGAATTTTAGCTCCCTTGTACAGATCTCTTTTATTTGCCAAGAGCTTAGATGTGATAGCCCTCAGAAATCATCTCCCATCTTTAGAAGCCCTGGTCCTTCACAACCCAGGACCACAGTCGCCTACCAAGTGTCCAACTTTCAGCAACTTCCATACCCTTAAGCTTCAAGGTTAGATAATGTCCATTTGCAGAGCTGCCCTCAGTACAAGGCTTCCCATGGTGAAGCATCAATAGATCAATAGAAGGTTACTTTGCTTGCTTGTAGTTAAGGTTGCTGCCTTGCACGTCAGCGCAGCCTGTTTGAGTCAGGCAGGCTGAAGGATCTGCAGAGGACACGGGAGCTTTGTGTTTTCTTTTATCCTTCTAAGAGTGGCAGCAAGCTGTAGAGTTTGGAGGCAGTGCTGAACCAGAACATTCTGGAGCTAAGATGAGAAACATTAAGACTGGAGTTATTCTGGGCCCATCCCTGCGTCCAGACAGACAGCCACCTCGGAAAGATTCTGGCCTTCCTCACCGCCTGCCTCCCCCTTCTCCTTCACAGCAACCCCAGTGTCCTCAGAGGACGGATCAGGAGCCCTCACCTACCACACACACACACACACACATACACACACGCACATTACACACACACACGCACATCACACACATGCACACACACACACACACACATACATGCACACACACACATCAGGCCTTTCTCAATGCCCCCACTGGTTTGTGCTCTCTCCTTCCTGAACTTATTCTTTATAACTTTGGAAATTCTTTGTCATCCCTTAGCCACGTGCTTGCATGCTGCATCTCCTCTTTCACACATAAACTCTGTGAGGATCAGGGTAGTTTTGTGTGTGAATATGTGTGTATTAGAGTCTGTCTATGTATGGATGTGTATATGTGTGAATGAATAAGCTCATATGAATGAGTGTATGGGAGTATGTGTTTGTATTTGGGTGGGTATGAGTGTGTGACTGTATGTGTTTGCATGTGGGGTGTGTTAGTGTGCGTGTGTGTAAG
>NW_020954577.1:16879738-16896465 GCF_900497805.2 Vombatus ursinus | reverse complement strand
AAGTGAATGAGTGTGTGGGTTTGTATTTGGGTGGGTGTGAGTGTGTGCACCTTTGGCTCTCCAGCGTCTAGGACAGGGCCTTGCACAGGTGCTCAATCAATGGTTGTTGCACTGAATGGGAGCTATCGTTTTTGAGGAAATTCTCAAATCCCACTGAATGATGGACCCGAGCTGCCCTTGTGTTGACGCACCCGCCCCCTCTGATTTCATATCTATGAGTGGAATGAACGGATATTGAAATGGAGCTGGGACACCTGGATGGAAATTCTAGTTTTCTCCAGGAATTAGACGTGACATTGGGCATGTTGTTTTACTTATGTGAGCTTCAACTATAAAATAGGGAT
Organism: Vombatus ursinus; assembly: GCF_900497805.2. Classification (NCBI taxonomy): domain Eukaryota; kingdom Metazoa; phylum Chordata; class Mammalia; order Diprotodontia; family Vombatidae; genus Vombatus; species Vombatus ursinus. Next base: position 16,896,121 of record NW_020954577.1, on the reverse strand, counting down.
TAAAAAAATGATCTGCCTACCATTTGAGAAAGAGCTTTGCAAATCACTATACCAACGCAAGTTATTGTGATTATTGACAAAGTAATTTGAGAAGCTAAGGAAAGGGCAAAAGATAAGTATGCCTTGGAGTTGATACCATGCAAAAAGCCAATATTCCATGGGATGTAAGTCGCCCGGCCCGGCACACATCAGGCCTTCTGTGCTATTTGCCTAAATAATTACAACAGGTTATTTTCTAGCAATATGTAACCTTTTTGGCTTACCACCAGAAACAGCATTAAATTTGGATTCGCACATCACTCTTTCTGGTGTAAAACCTCTGGTAATAGCCTCTAATGCATAGATGATACTTTAAGCCATCTAAAATCAACGAGGACCATCTGGCTGAGGCTTTCAGAACCGAACATTTCAAGCACACACCCATTTGTTGATGGGTTTTCTGCAAAGTATCTAATAATCAATATTAATTAATTATGTGGTGATTAAAGCAGGTTCCACATTTAAACTGAACTGCTGTCTTCATTTAAAAGAACAGGACGGTTAGTGAGAAGAACATTGGGCCTTGATCCATTAAGATTTGAGTTTCAGCCCCAAGTCTACCACTTTCTGTGCTTCCTGGAGCAAACCATTTAAGCGTTTGGAGCCTCGGTTTTTCCTTCCGTGAATTCTTCTTTCTCCAGTCACCTCATAGGGCTACTGTGAGAATGAGATAACATGGTGTATTCCCTACTGCGGCCCTTCGTCCCACTGTTTCCTTTTGCCGCCTCCGACTGGGATGTCTTCTCTATTCTGGAACGCACTGTTTACATGCCACTGGCTTCTTGAGCTTGTCTCTTCATCTGGATGTGAGCCCTTCCCTCCTCTGGATTCCCCTGGTACGTTGCACATCACAGGAGGGTAGATTAAGACCCAGAAGGGTCTGTAAGGGACCATTTTGTACAACGCTGTTATTTCAGAGAGAAGGCCTTCTGATCAGGGGTCTTCTTTCACATATTTAATTGCATCCTTCAAGCACAGATGAGGTGACTCATTGTTAGGCCGCTCCTGAGCATGTTCCATTCAGACAAGGATTGGATGGGCTGGTGCTGGGGTCCTTTCATCTCTGACTGTCTAGAATTCTGGTTTTGTGCATCAGGCTGCATCTCCTCTCCTCCGGGTGGGGGTGGGGTGGGGCTACATTTTATTTACCTCCAAGTCTTCCCCAACACAGAGCTTCCCACACAGTAGGTTTTTTTTTTTTTTTTAATGCCTGGTGAACCAAAGGTTCATTGTTTTTAAATACTCTTCAGAAGTAAAATTGCTCCTCTATTAGCCCTATTCCATAAATCTGAGCCCTCTAGTGGGCAATCAACGGACCTGTTTACTTTTCTAGACAAAACAAAACAGCAGCGACAACAAAAGAAACCAAAAAACCCTAGAGGAACTGCTCTCCCCCTGCCCTTCTCCCTACATTTCCATTAATTGAGGGGCCGTCACAAATGGTTAACCAAAGCCAAGATGGCCCCAGAAAACAATGCAAGATACATTGAACTCACCGGAATTAAAGTCTGGAGAGCTAGGGGCAAGATGCATTTAACATTTACTGGGGTGTATTTGTGTTAGGAAGATGAAATAAGCTCCCCGGGGGCATGGACAGTCTGGGGCTTGACTTCTATCGCCATATGTCATAGGTATGAATTCAAGGTTGAAATGAACGGAGTTATGTGACTTTAGGGACATCAGAGACTCTCTCTGGGTCTTAGTTTCCTCCTTTGTATAAAGCATCTGCAGCACGTGACCTTCACTCATGTGAGCCCTTCTGGCTCCAAAATATTCTGCTTCCATTGGGTTTGCTAACAATGCCCGGTCCATGTTTGTTCCATAACAAGTCCTTTACTTGCTGAACAAAAGATGGAGGCATGTTGGCAACTTGCACATTTAAAAATGCCTGTGAGGGACAGGAGTGAAGAAGGAAGCACCTCAGTCACCAAGTGAGGGTGACATCCCGACAGATGCACAGCCCAAGGTTACCTGGGCACCCTAGAAACAGGAAAGGAGAAGGACCTGGTTGTATTGTGTGTGTGTGTGTATGTGTATCTGTGTATGTGTTTGGGTGGATGTGCGTGTGTATGTATGTATGTACATGTGTACATAGGATGTGTATGTGAGGATGTGTATGTGCATGTATGTATGTGTATGTGTGCCTTTGTGTATATGTGTTTAATGGGGAAATATGAAGAATCATTTAGGATGAAAAAAGCATAAGGGGGATAAACTGCCCAGGGGAAGGGAAACCTGAACCCAAGGGTCCAGTGTCTAGCGTTATACAGGGCTCAGCCATCAGTGGTAAGAGTTGGCTGGAGAGCTCGGCATTCACCTCTTTGGACTTGAGCAAGGATTCTCTTGTGCATAATATAAACTCTCCAACACATTTTCAAGTACCCACAGTGACAAGGCCAAGGAACAAGGATTCACTGTAGAAACCTCAGATTCACATGCGGCCTTATGCAGGGATGGCATCAGGAGGGGCAAACATGGGATGGGAGAGGGGGGCAAAGGAGGAAACAAAGGAGTCACATGAATAGGAGACAGAAGTTAAAGACTTAAAAACAATTAAAGCTGGGCAACTCAAAGGAGCCACAGAACAGGCAGAGACAGAGAGAAAGTGCTCCAGGCTGGTAGCGTGGGCAGAGCATGTGGCCGCATGGGATCCCTGAACCCAGGAGCATCCGTGGATAATGGCTAGCCCCAGACCCAGTCCCGGAGGCTTCGGCAGCTCTCTGACTCCCTAGCATTCTCCCACATATCGCCATGAGGTGATGGTACAGGAACTCAGGCTTTTTACGCAGGACCTGAGTTTAGAAACAACTGTGTACCTTTTAGTGCTATATTGTGTACCTCTATACTAGAGACTCAATTGGAGATTGAAGACCAGATAATAAATAGTTTGAATGTTTGTTTATGGAAGCAGTGCATGACTGCCCTCCATAATTTCCTTTTAGTATTTTTATCTCTTAGTTAAATGCTTTTGCTATTCGCATTATAGTTGGCATGTTCTATGGCTATGGTGCATTGGTGGGTACTTGGTTCAGGCTTTACAAAATGATTCCGTAAAACAGCCCAAGATGAGCCTAGGAAAAGTAGCAAGGTCTCCAGAGGCAGCTTTTTTAGAGACTCCGGGAGACAGTATCCTCATGCTGACCTTTTTTTTTTTTAAAGATTATTTTTATAGTTTTCTTTTTTCTAACACGTATAAGATACTTCTTGCTAACATTTGTCTGCCAGCTTGGCATCATCACTGCACACACACTACTGAGTGTCTTCTCCATATAACTAGATAAAGGTGCGAGTGGTCTGGGATACAGTTTTGGATGAATGGCCGGATTTCTTCTGTCTGAGCAGAGAGACAGAGCATGATCCTCTGAACAGATGACCTGGAGTGAGTCCACTTGGAGGGCTGATGTGTGGCAGGGCCTCTGAGAGCACGGGAATACTCCCTGCCCCACATGTGGGGCAATCGGTAATCTAAAGACCCAACGGCATGCTCAAAGCCAAAACAAACTCAATCAGTCAGTCAGTCAGCAAGAATTTATAGGCACTTACTATGTGCCAGGCACTGTACTCACACACTGGGGATATAAAGAGATGAAGAAATATGGAAGCTGCACTGAAGGAGCTGACATTCTTGTGGAAGACAAAACAGCATAATATTGCACACGTACCATGTATATGGAAGTACAAGACAGTCTCAGAAGTAAGACTATAGTCCAGATCCTTAGAGAAAATGATCTTTATCAAATATTGGGGATAGAGTGGGAGTACACAGCACAGAAGAAAGGATTCAGAATTTGTTGGGGCCCTGCCACTGAGGTAGCTGTTGTTTTGCCTTGTATATATACCCGTGTAACCCTTGCCCCCATCAATAGAAGGGATGCTCCTTGGGGGCAGGGATTCTCTTCCTCTGTCTCTGTCTCTGTCTCTGTCTCTGTCTCTGTCTCTCTCTCTCTCTCATTGCCTAGAACAGATCTTGGTCATGTGATGTATCCTTAAATAAGTGCTTAACTAAATTAAACTGAATCGAGAATCAGATGGCCTGGGTTTGGATCCTGACTCTGTTACTAATCTATTTGACCTTACGGAAGTTCCTGAACTATGTTGTGTCTCAGTTTTTCCATTTGTAAAGTGGACATATTGGAGTAGATCACCTCCATGGTGCTGCCCAGATTCAAATTCTATAAGGATCCACAAACTGAATTTTTTAGCTAGGAAAAAAAAGATACTTCTGGCAGCCCAGTGAGGGGCTTAGGAATGAAACTGAAAAAAAGGAAAGGCCCATGTCCTGTAATAAAAGATGATAAAGATGACTTTCTCCTCAGATCTGCCATTTTAGTAACTGGCAGCTACTTCTATATCCAAGCTCTCACACTTGGTAAAGAAAATTGATTGTTGGGGTATGTTCTATGAATAAGGAAGCTTTCATTTTGGCCAAAGAAAAAAGAAAGCCTAGAAGATGAATGTGCTTTAATTGAGAAATAGGATGGAAGAATTTCCAAAACAAGGGTTCCTGCGATGGCAAGGCTAAGTGGTTTTGATGGGGTGGATTTTAAAATCTCCATCTCCCTTTAAGATCCTTACAACAGAAAGGACAAGGGAGGTCGCAGAGGGATTCTGGATTCTGCCCCAAACTGAAATCTTGTCATTCTTCCCTTTGACTGCCAGGCTTTTTCTTTAGACAGAATAGATTTGGAATGGGTGACATTAACCAAATTTCTGGATTCCTATGAAATCTTCCCTGGGTTTTGGCAGGAAAGTGAGAAAAAATTCTTCCAAAGACTTCTAAGGAAGGAGGCCCCTACAAAGAGTTAATGGACAATGAAAACTAGCATTTAGATCCTGGAGAATATGGGAGAACTGTGTCTGCAAATCTACTAATAACACTGCATCCTTTCCCATGCTTAAAAGGTGGATCTAAGGAGATTGACTTCTTCACAATCTCCCTGAGAGTCAGGGGTCCACTTTCTCTACTCACTCTTCATCCATACAGTTAGGGCTGGAAAGGACCTTTGAGCTGAGGCACAGGAAATCCAGTGACATGTCCAAGGTCACATAAAACATAAAGCATCCAAGCCACTGTGACTGTAATCTCAGCCTTCTTTCCTGGCATTGACTCAGACATGGAAAGATTTCCATTCTGTTATACTCCTTAGTATTGGCTTTTAGAGCACTTTCATCTCTCAGAGATCCCTGAGTACCTCCCTGAATCCAGAGGCTAATATCTCCAGCATCTCAAGCTCTATCTACACTGGCAAAGTAAAGCCACAGCTCTGGCATTTGGGCATATGATACTGTCTGCCATAAAAGCGCCATCTTCTCCAGTGTTCTGGCAAGAAATGAGCTCTATCTTGCCAGTGTAGAAATGACATTAGACTAAGACTAATTGCTGGAAAGGCTGTTGAGAAAGGCTGGTACAAATAGTCCCACTTTTCACTGGGAGTATTTAATACATTCAAATGGATTTTATTTCCAGTATTTAATAGAGATCAAAACATTTCCTTACTCACATTTCTACCATGAATGGATTTTATGCAGGGTAGCTATTTCCTTTGGTTTGAACTCAAATAAAAAAAAAAAAAAAAAACAACAACAATTCTGTCTAGACACACCGTGTTTGTCCCTTGCGTAAGATGAGGTTTATTAAGCTTGAAATGGGGCTTTGGGAAGCCCTCTTTTATAGGACAAATGTCCTATTGAATAGGCAATATCAGGGAGAAAACCCTTCTCTGTGTACTCTGGACAACACAGTACATGGAAATCTGTCTGCTGATGGCCATCTCTAGAGAGAGGGTCGATTATGGAGAAGCAGTGGCTGGTGTTGCCCTCTGCTCCTGCTGCCATCAGTTGCCCTGGCTCCCCAGTCTTGTCGTGGGGTCTCAGCTGACTATTTCCTCCTCAGTATTCTCACCACACACGCCAGCTTAGAGCAGCAACTGCTGGCATCTTTTGGTGGACCTCATCCCACCCAGTGGCAAAATCCAGAATCCAAAGAGCTCTTGCTATGAATAATTGGTCCTTGCTCGTGCCAACTTCTTATGCCAACATGCTTCCCTCCAGCCCATCGAGAGCTGTAATCTCAATGTGAAATGCTTTTCAGGGGGCAGGGATAATATGCCATAATCTCCCAGCAGTCAGTGCTAGGCTGAGTCAAGCTGTCCATTCTCAGTGTCTTCAGTGGTCATATCAGCATCATCGCTTTTTTTTTTTTTTCCCAGATTTTCCTTATCTACCTTCCCCAGGGGCCAAAGGAAGATTATCTGGGATGGGCAGCCCAGAAAGAACCCATGTCACCTCAGTGAATAGGAGAGAAACACATATGGAAGGGGAAGCCATGTGCACTGTTTGGCATTCATTCAGTTCACTGTAGCTGAAAAATCACTGTGAGGCTCTCTCGCCCATTAACACTGTGTTAATTATTGTCATTGTCTCGTCAGCTGCTTGTTTATGACAGCTCTGGGTGCAGGGATCGGGCTGTTCTGACAAGACCATCACCTGATGAGGTTCATATTGACATGAGATCTCGCTTCCCTTTACTCAGCGACATTCAGGGGATTAGTGCTTCATTAACTCCAAACAGAATAGTCGGCATTCGGTTGGATTTAAGCATTTCAGATAATTGGCATAATGGTTCCTTTCCAGTATCAGAGTTAACCAGTTCACCATCTCGAAGGGAGAATCTTCTGTCTCTACTCAAAGAATTCTATTTCTCAACTATCAAGCGGGGGCTGAGGGAAAATGACCTCTTTGGGGAAAGACTTAAAATCAAGATAGGACTTCATGTTCTCCTGGGAAGGAATCAAGACTGGTGGTTTTTCTTATGAAATTGCAAAAGTAATCCATATTAAGGGAGGAATATAATTTGATGTGCATTCATTTGTGGCAACAAAGGCCAAGTTTTGCTTTGAGAGAAAGCCCAGTGTAGTGTTGAGAGCTTGCTTTGGAAGACTCAAAGGAAGACCCAGGTTCAAGTTCTTTCTCTCCTAATACTAGTTGGGGTGATGTTAGGTAAGTCACTTGACCTCTTAACCTCTCAGTCCTCCTTATAACTCAATAATTCATTGACAAGTTGCTAATCACCCTGGATGAAGTGAATTCTCATATGGCAAATTCCCTGCACCAATGTAATCACAAATGGAGATGAAAGAAGTAAGGTGGGGGAGGGTGGGGAATTGGGGTGTATGTGTATGTGTTTGTGAGTGTGTGTGTATGTGTATTTACATTCTATTTGTTTAGGTGGAACTACGTGCTATAAGTCCTATGACCTAAAACCAGAATCTCAGTCTGAATAAAAGACTTGGTGTTCAGAATTAAGGCAGCATGATATGGTAGAAGGAAAGAATTCTGAGTATGGAGCCAAAGGGCTCACCTCTGCCTCTTACTGCTTTGGCAACCTTGGACAAGTGACTGAACTTTTCTAGAATTCAGTGGCCTCTTTCATCAAATGAGAGTGATGGACCAAGTGATACCTCTATGGTCCTTTCCAGAGGGATAACTGTGGGGTAGAATAACTTGAATTCCCCCCTTTCTTCAGAGCAATAATACTCTGGCACACAGTCTGAGTACCTCTCCCATTCCTTTTCTTCACCTGTCATGAGCACATACGTACTTCATTGGTGGGCTCCTTGGAGGCTGGCTTGGCTTCAGGACTACATCTTTCCTTGACCAACTAGAATTAAATCCTTATAATTGATCGATAGCGAGCATTCAATTTTCTTCATCTCCTCTTCCTCTATTTCTCCTGCTTTATATATGTTTTCTATTGGGAACCATTTTACTATAAAAAAGGCCCTAATATCAGGCCTTTTAGTGAGCCAATCAATTCATCTGCTTTCCTCCAATTTTCAAGAGAGCTTGCAGCTGCTCTTAGGGAAAGCTAATTCCAGCTCACTCATACAGAAGTTGTTTATTGTCAGCCAGGAAATGAATGGCTCCTGTCAAAACCTCCAAAATATTGACCTGGGATTCCTTTTTGGGCCACTGTCAATCTTGTCTGTTGGTTCTGCCTTATATAGTAGCTGCTCATGCAAGTGGTGAACAGCACTAGCAAACTCCTGAAGAACTGTGGGAATTGGAGTACCAACGGTCTAGCAAGTCAAGAAGGGCAATGGAGGAGCTCATGGTTTTACCGGGCCTCTTCAAGTGAACTCAACCACTGGGCACTTAGTCATCTCTTATGTAAAGAAACTACTGTAGAATGGTCATGCACCCATTAGTCACATTTCCAGAAAAAAAAATCAATAAAACTAATGATGGTTCTAGAAGCAAGTGAAGAATCCTCCAAGTAATTAAAAATGTCATGCATTTTCCTCTGGATGAAAGGTAGTAACCTATTCTTGGATAAAAGGAGGGATTAGAGAGCTTTATGTAAGATGGAGAAGAAGTCAGTGATATATATAGTTGGTTATGTGTGTTTCTTGTTTTTCGAACAATAGAAAGTAGATTCAAAGCATCAAAGTTCTAGTGGGTGAAGGCACCAGCAAAACCCTTGTGCTTTCTAAACAAGTACGTCAAAACAAGAACAAGAAGAGCAAGCGTCAATTGACTACATTGTCATTTCTACAACCAGCCTGCTCCTTTCACTTTCACCACCAAACTGTTGGAACAAGCCGGCTTATAGTCATTTCAGCTGAAAGAACAACAGATTGAGAAGAGAAAACCTGCTTTAATTCGTAACGAATTACTCGTGTGCCGTGGGACAAGCCACTAGTCCTGGACACTATATAAAATAAGAGTACATTAGGCGTTAGGATTTTGAAGGGTTTGTAGTTGTTTTTGCCCCCCCCCCCCTTTTCTGTATCCCCAGTGCTAGGCAGAGCGCCTGGCGAAAAGGAGTAACTTGGTGCTTGGTGCTGGACTGACATTTTCTCATTAACTCTTATGATTGCTTTGAATTTAATTTCATTTTGTTTCATTTATTTTGTTGTCTGCCCTGGCATTCTTTGGCCTGCCAGACCCCCAGAGGTCATGTTCTGGGCTACAGAATCCACTTTTTGGGGGGAACACCTACTTGTGGGTGTCAGAGTGCATGCATATATATGTACATATATAAACATACATGTGTACATACATGTGATTATAATTTAGAGCAAGTCCAGTAACAGCTAAGGGGTGAGCTGTAAGGGGTTGGCCAGAAAGACACCCTCCCCATGCAGTGGCATAAATGGACCACAGACACGGACCTCAATGTTGGCTCAGCCTGCTAACTGACCCATTCCTGTATTTAGTCACACCATCTCAAATTGTAGGGGAAATCCAAGGGTATGTTTGGAAGTTCCCTCATTACTTAATAAAAATTCAACATCTCTCTCAATTTATAAACTTTACTCAGACCTTCTAGTCTAGTTCATCAACTATCAATCAAACTAGCAAGAGAGTAAGCGGTTATTATTTCATAGTGGCCAGATCTGTGCTTTTGATGCTAAGCAATAGGGATAATAACACAAGCATCCGGCCATCTGCAGAGCACAGCACAGACAAGGGCTTTGGGATGTCCATTTTATCTGTTTGAAAACGCGCGCACAATGTGAAGACGGTCACGAATGCCTGGCACACGAATAAATGTACACGTATTGGGAGTGAATCACAAAGCTGGTACTGATTAAGGGCGCACAGTTGAAAACATCCTGGAGAATTCTGTTTGGTAATTGTATTCTCCCTTCCACTGAGTTTTCCGTATGTTCACTTTCCTCCCATTAGACAGAAAGTTCTTTAGGGAAGGCTGTGGGAATCTTTCACTCCTCAAATTCTCATTGTTGAGCACTGTATCTTACATCTCCTTAATTAAATTGACTGATGATAAGTGAAAAGAAGGGATCCTGGGAGGATGAGAAAGACGTGTCAGCATGAAGAAGAGGAGGAGGAGGAGGAGAAAGAGTGGAAATAGCAGCAGCAGCAGCCGCAGGAGCAGCAGCAGTATCAGTAGTAATGGCTCTGTTAGTAGTAACAGTAGCAAGTAGTAGCTAGTATTTTTAAGGTACTTTAAGGTTTGCAAAGTGATTCAAATATATATCTCTGTGGAACCTTGCAACAACCCTGCAAAGTTGGTGTTATTATTATTCCCATTTTACTGATGACAAAATGGAGATTGAATGAAGTTAGGTGACTTGTCCAGAGTCACAGAGATAAGTAATTGTCTTAGGCAGGATTTAAACTCATGTCTTCCTAAATCCATATACAGCTCTCTATGCACTGCACAACTTAGCTGTTTATACCACCCCACAGGTTACAGTATTTTCCTCACAGTAACCTCACGGGGTGAATAGTGAACATATCTTGGGATTCTTTGTATCTCCATTTTACAGATGAGAACAGTAAGGCTCCAAGGTGACTGATCACACTAAGGTCTCTTAGTTGAGAAGTAGCATGCTGGATCTCTAACCCAGATCTTCATTAACTGCTCCCTATTAATTCTATTTGTATTGATTTTGCGCGTATGCATATGCTGAATTCCTGAGAGAATGTAAGCTCTTCACAAGGAGGGTTGGCAAGACCTGCTCACAGGACGTGCTTAATAAAAGACCTGGCTTTTTAGTGATAGTGTTCTCTGCAATAAGAGGGAAAATTTCAAATAACAGAGAACACAGAAGAAACAAAACAAGCCTTCCATGGTTTTATCATTTGATTTCTGGGAGGGGTACAGATCTGGGATGAGCATTGGTCTAATCTGGGGGGGAGGGGAGAAAAATCCCTGCTTTTACTCTCGGGTGGGAGTGAACCTGTGTTTGTGGAGAGGGAGAGAGAAAGGGGGGAGGTAGAGAGAAGGGGGGAGGGGGGAGAGAGAGAGGGAGAGGGAGACAGAGAGAGAGAGAGAGAGAGAAAGAGAGAAAGAGAGTGTGTGTGTGTTTCTGCAGTGTTAGTAACTGAGAATATCGCAGTGTAACCACCAAATTACTTTTAAACCTGGAGAAAAGAAGAAATCAGGAAAGGAGGCAGTAGCAGACGGGGGTTGATTTCAGGGAGTTTGTTCCTGAATACCACCTCCCTCACACCCCACCCTTCATTGTTATTCCAAGTGTACGTAAAGTGACAACTGGGCACTCAGCAGGGCCTCTTTGGGAAGGGGGTGACAGAACTGAGCCTGGCAGGGGGCTCCTGGTCCCAAACTGGAAAGTACAGAGGGAGTGCGTTCCAGGCTTGGTAGACAGCCTGGGTGTCATTTACAGGGAGCTGCGAGGAGAGCAGCCTGGCTAGAAAGTAGAATGTGTGAGGGGGGATGATGTGAAATCAGCCTGGGAAGAGGGGCTGGAGCTAGACTGTGAATGGCTTTAAATTCCAGACAGGAGAGATTGCATTTTATCCTAAAGGCAACTTGGACCCACCCCTGAGCAGACATCACTTTAGAAGAGAATCTAGGAACCCAGCTGAGAATGAGAAAATTCACTTTTCCTTGAAATTCACATCTGAGTGATTGTGCTATCCTCCACTGCGCCCAGAGCTGTGGCCCCTGGCAGTGTCCCTGTCTTAGACACAGCCTCCAGGACACTGTGCTTATGCCTGTCAGGCCAATGCCACCCTTAGTGCCAATCCTTGGCATTGCTTTGACTTCTAAGGATGATGATGAATAGTTTCATAGCATTTTAAGATACATGTGTGTGTGCATATACACACATACATACACATGAACTATTACATGTGTGTAAATATGTATATACACATATACATACAGATACACACATAAGGAGATAGGTAATCTCCTTTGAGCTGTCAACCTTGGGATGGAGTTAGTGCCAGAGAAAGAGGTCCGTTTATTTAACCTCAAACATAGCTTGAAAGCTCCCTAGACACCAAGGCACAAGAAACATTGATAACAATCATGACAAAGGCTTCCACAGAAAAAATAACGAGGGGACAAGCGTAAGGAGACGGAGGGTTTCGTGGTGGCTCTCCAGTAACTAGCCAGGCGATTTTGGACAAGGATAGAGCCTCCCCAGGCCTCAGTTTGTAAATCTGTCAAGCGGGAGGTTGGACTGCATCAGAGATTCCTCACATTTTCTGCATCCTGGACCCCACTGTCAATCTGGGGAAGTCTGTGGACCCCTCCTTCAAAATGGCATTTTTAAATAATTAAAGGAAATGTCAAATTTTAGGCAGAGGTCAGTGAAAAGAAAGAGGTATTTTTTTTCTCCATCCAGTTTCAGAGACCCTTTAAATTCATCCCAAGGATACCTTGTGAGTCCAAAAACTCCAGGTAAAAAAGGCCTGCATGAGATGATCTCAAAGTATTAGTCCAGTTCAGTTATTTTGGGGATTCATGTTTGTTATCTCCCTGAAGAAACAGTCTTATTGCTATTTCAACTGTTTTATTTTTAAAAAAATAATATTCAATATAAATAAAACTAACTCAACTTGCAGCTGGGACAATGAGGTGGTAAAGTTCATGGAGCACTAGGCCTGGAGTCAGGAAAACCTTCGTCTCTATAGCAACGAGATCAAGGTCATTGACTTATGCTTTGACGCAAGTCTCAACATGCAATGGAGTTCAATGGAAAGAAAGCAGATTCACCAAGTTAACCTTCAACTATGGGGGCAACTATGGGGGCTTCACAGAGCATGTTATCACATCTTGTATGTGACCAGAGCTGCAGGGAATGAGGCTGTTCCTGGCTCCCAATGGATAAATCTGAGATGGAACCTGTCAGGACTCAGGTTTCCTCTTCTTCTGACAATTATCTTGGAACCTCAAGGGATCAATGAGGTGAATAATGTCAAAAATATTTAAGAGCCCAACGGCAATGTAAAATGATCTAGAATTGCCCTACTGTGCTTAGCGTTTTTATATTACTATTATAGCAGAAAATTTGCTATCCATGTTTCCTATTAACTTCTCTACTGCCACTTTTTATGTTGGAAAAGTCATATGCTTCCTTTGCAGGTCTCAAAACATTAGGTAGTAGTATAGTGGTATATATGTATATATATGTATGCACACAGTACATGTACATATGTATATACGCATGGATATATACTGTTATTACTGTCTAACATTTTATCATACATAATAAAGTATTTTATCCTACATATTACTGCTTGGCATCCGAGTACAACATACATGTGATTATAGTAACATGTATTTAACATGTTATGCATACACATGTTACATGCACACATGTATATGTTGTGGTTATATATATACACATGCATAGATAGATAGATAGACAGATAGATAGATAGATAGATAGATAGATAGATAGATAGATAGATAGATAGATAGATAGATAGATAGTATATAAACAAACATGATAAGACATCAATTATCTAGAACTCCCAGGAAGACTTCCTGTCAACATACTGACATGAAATCACATGATGATGGTGATGATGATGATAGCTGACATTTACCTCATACTTTAACAATTGCTAGCACTTGCCTATGTTATCACCTCTGATCCTCACAACAACTCTGTGAGGTTTGTGATATTATTAAGCCCATTTTACAGATGGATAAATTGAGGCAGTGAGTGTAGGTTGATTTTTCTGATGGAGGCCCCTCTCTTCTTTACTCTCATTTTGCTTAGTCATTTTTCAGTCATGTCTGACTCATCATGACCCCATTTGGGGTTTTCTTGGCAGAGATACTGGAGTGGTTTGCCATTTCCTCCTCCAGCTCATTTAAAGATGAGGAAATTGAGGCAAATAGGGTTGAGTGATTTGTCTAGGGTCATTGAACTCAGGAAGATGAATCTTCCTGACTATAGGCCTGGCGCTCTATCTACCACGCCACCTAGCTACCCCTTAACTGTCAATGATTTTCTAAAGATGCTCCTTCCTTCTTTCAAAATGGTGTTTGTAATTTGCTGAGTGTTTGGAAGGAGGATAAACAAATGAGTGTCTTCAAGTGTTTGAAGAGCTACCCAATGGGTAAAGTGGGTGATTTCCCACTTTAGGTTCAGGAGATGACCTCAGGCCCTCCCTGAGGGATGTGTGGAATTCTTTCTCAGATTTTCTCTTTTTCCTGTTCTGTTCTAGATAACTAAGGTTCTTGTCTAGACAAATTCCAGAAAGTTGAAATAACCCTAAAATAGAGTCAGCTATTCTGAAACTCTTGCTTTTATTTTTGTTTGTTTGTTTGTTTGTTTTTGACTATCATCTCACCCTTAGAGAATGCAGTTAGACTTTTATAAACTAAAAATCTTTATCAATTATTATTTTCTTTTCAATGAACAAATATCGATTCTTTCACCCTCTATTGGAAAAAAACAAAACAAAACAAAACAAGTAAACAAAACAAACCAAACGAGAACAACAAAAAAACCACCACCCTCTTCTAAATAAGTTTGCAAAGTCAAGTAAAGCCAAGCCCTCTAGCAGCCACGTCTAAAAAGTATATTCCCTGTCTTCTCCTGAATCTGTCAGCTCTCTGTCATGATGACAGTAGCCTGTGTCACCACTGATCTTCATTGTTATTATTCTTTGGAGTGATTAGTGCTCTTAAACTCTCAAAACTATTTCTCTTTATAATTTAGCTGTGTAAATTGTTCTCTTGGATTCTGCTCACTTCCTTTTGAATCAATTCATATTAATCTTCCCATGTTTCTCTGAAACTTCCCTTTCTATCATTTCTTGCAACAAAGTAGCCGCTTTCCATTGCATTCATATGCCCTAATTTGTTTAGCGAAGCTGTTCCTCAATGGACACCTCTTTAATTTCCAATTCTTTGCCACCTCAAGAAGAATTCCTATAAATATTTTTGTATGTATGTCCTTTTTCTCTTTTTATTTTTTTATGTCTTTGTGGTAGTACCTGAATGGGGGGTACTTCTAGGGACTAAGGGTATATACAGGTTAGTATGTTTTGGGAGACAGCTCTCAACTGCTTTCCTGAGTGATTTGGAGCATGGATTGCCAATATGTTAAGGGAAAGGGGAAAGATGAAAAGAAAAAGGGAAGTTAAGAGAGGAAAGTAAGTAGAGAAAAAAGGAAAGGGAAAAGAGAAGGAAAAAGAGGGAAAGAAAGTAAAAAGGAAAGGAAAAGGGAAAGATTATGAAAGGAAAGAGAAGGGAAGCATTTGTCACTTCATTTCATAGGATAGCTTTTTATATGAGGGATGTAAAGAGCTTTCCAAAATGTGAAGGGCTATATACATGTGAGTTATAATTATTAGGTAAGAAAAGCCATAAAGATCATAAAGAGGAGACAGAAAGACAGAGAGAGACAGGGAGAGAGACAGAGAGAGAGAGAGACAGAGAGAAAAAGAGAGAGAGACAGAGAGACAGAGACAGAGACAAAGAAGGAGGGAAGGGGGAGAGAGAAAAGAGAGAGGGGGTGAGAGAGGGAGGGAGAGAGAGAGAGAGAGAGAGAGAGAGAGAGAGAGAGAGAGAGAGAGAGCACTCTGAATGCTGTTACTATTTATAATTACAATACATCTTTCCATGCTGATATTAAATATCTAACCATGTTTCCATTACAAACTGTTCTGTTAGGGGTTTCTAACTGGACAATAAAAAGTCACTTGAAGCACACATGAGGCCTGCAAAGGAGCCATTACAGCATCTGGGGGAAAAATAAGCATATTTATAGAATGTGCATATGTATGAAATATTGATATACTGTGTTTATATATTTTAGATGTCTTTGGGACAACAAATCTCTGTTATCAATTTGCTGAATCTTGTTACCCACCTCAGCACCATTAACCTAAAAGGGAAAATAAAATTAAATTCAATGTCCTTTCCATTGTTTCTAAATATGATGAATCTAGTGGCCACAAAAGATAACAGCACTTTCATGGTTTGCCAGCATGGTCTTAGAACATGAAGATGCTCTGGCAAATTTTCATCAAGAGAACATATACATATTTATTTAATCTAAAATGTGTGTGTTTTCGGTTGTGAATTTCTATGCCTCAAAGGATATGTGAATCAAAAGACTATCATTTCAAGGAAAGAAAATCTTTATTGAACTGGTCCATGACTTTACACAGGGGCCCTTAAGGGAGTGTTGGATCTAGCCTGGGGTGGAAGTGGGGTGAATAAAAAAGATTTGGAGCCTTTGGTAAAAAAAGGATTTGGGGGCCTTGAACCCCGACTCTCAATTATGATGGAAAGGTCCATTAAAGAAGATTGGCAACCGAGCCAGAAAGACCAACCTACTTTAAAGACCTTGAAAGAAGAGGCCATGCCCTCTGGCACCCTCCCTTTCTTTCCTTCCAGAAAGTGGAGATTCTGTAATCTTTTTTCTTGGAGTATTCACCTATATAAGATGTGGCAGAATTCCATTCTATGTTAGTTACAAGGGGAGAAAAAGCAAAGAGAGAGGAAAAGGAAGGAGGAGGAGAGGAGGAAGAGGAAGACAAAGATGAAAAAGAGGAAGAAGAAGAAGAAGAAGAAGAAGAAGAAGAAGAAGAAGAAGAAGA
>NW_020954577.1:16835022-16879728 GCF_900497805.2 Vombatus ursinus | reverse complement strand
GAAGAAGAAGAAGAAGAAGAAGAAGAAGAAGAAGAAGAAGAAGAAGAAGAAGAAGAAGACAACAATTTATTTTAAGTATTTCTATGCCAGCTATAGAATAGTTTAATTCTGTGGATTTTCTCTTCCCTTCTATAATTTTTCCCAGCTCTTCTGAACTGACAAACGTCTCTCCTTCAGTGGTATTGAGTGGCCTGGTGTCAGCCCTTATATCATGAGAGGCCTCCACAAATGTGCTGTGTCTCTGGTCATCAGCACCAGAAGGTCTATGGGGAAAGGCCAAAGACAAGACGTTTTCTTTTTTCTTTCTCCAAAAGGAGAGGATTTTAGTCATCAATTGGAATGCCTTTGGCTAATAGGTTGCCATACTGGTACAATCCAGTCTGAATTTTTTTTTTTTTTGAGAGAAGAGTTTTTTTCCTTAAAACTCCCTCTCAGAAAGAATAATGCTATTTACCTTTTGAGATAGGCAATGGAATATTAATTACATGAAAACTAATAAAAATATTTGACATTTAAGAAGTTTAAAACTGCATCATATCTCTTAGGCATTTCAGCCCACTTAAATATCATCTGGCCTGTAATTAGTACACAAGAGCTAATGAATCCAGGTACATATAAATTTTTGATTTCACTGTCCAATTACTGCTTAGTAGTTCATAAAATTGGTTTTTAAGCACATTTGGGAAGCCTTAGTAACAACCACATATCTATTTAGCTTCCTAACTTATTAGACAATACAGTAGTGTCTCACGCTTGCATTCATGATGGGAAAATATGCTTTAAGTGAAAAAATTATTTTCTTCATAAGTGAGTAAAGTATATCTTTTATCTGTTTATAACTATATTAATAAGCATAACTTTTAGGTTTCTTTACGTGTAAAATCACAGGGCTGGACTAGATCACCTCCAAGATCTCTGGAAACTGGAAATGGCATTATTTTATCAATCAGTATATCAACTAGCATTTATTAAGCATCAACTGTGTGTCAGACACTATGGCTAAAGATTGTGGATACAAACACAAAGAGAGACAGTCCCTGTCCTCAAGGGACTTACATTCTAATGAATATGAATCCCTAAATTAGAACAGATCCATTGGACGCTTCATTTAAAAGCATTCATAATCTTGGAAGTCATTTATGATATACTAAGAAAAAGCAAACCTAGGGGCTCTGTGTGCTGACCTTATAAAAGATCCCAGGATGACTTAGACACTGGCAAATTGGATTCTCTGTGGACGAGGTGGGATAATGAGTTCCAGAAATAATCATTTTAGATCAATTCAGTCAATAGGTTGTATCAAAGATTGAGATCTGGATGGGGTCCTTTAGTTCACTCTTCCTCTCTTCAGTTTACAGATTTAATTTAATTCAATTCAACCATCATATATTAAGCAGCTTACTCTATACCAGATACAGAAAGAGAAAACAGCACCTGTCTTCAGGTAGCCTCCATTCTTCCTATTGTGTATGAATGTGAGTGTGTATGTGTGTGGGTGGGTGTGAGTGTGTATCTGGTATATGGGAAGAGGTAATTTATGGATAAGGGAATTGGCCACAGAAGCAACACATTTGCTGTGGGTGGGAGAAAGGCAGATAGGAAAGCTGAGGCCCCAAGAAGTTCCAGGCCATGCCCAGGCTCATGAAGGCACTAGAAATCAGACTGATATTCACTCCCATGTCTTCTTTCGATTAAACTATGCTGACTATTTCATTAAACGATTATCACCTTGGCTACAGCTTGGCACCAATGCCTGGGACACAGGTCCCACCAAGGAATGGGGATTTGGAAATGGCCTCTTGCTATGATGTCTGAATTTCTGCCAGGCTAAGGACATGGAACTGCCCACCAGAGGATGGCTTAGAGGCCACTCTGCTCCAGCACTTCAGGGTTGAGGGGACTGTTCCGGGCGAGGGAAGCTTAGGAACAAAGGAAGAAGAGATGAAAAATCAAAGAATAGTAAGTTGTCTGATTTGACTATATAGAAAAGGGTACATATAGGGGAATAATTAGACCTAAGGGCAAAACTGGGTAGGAGAGCGGACTCTTAGCTCTACTGATAAAAACTCTGCCTTCAATTCATTCTGTAAGGCTTACCAAGTGCTTTCTTCCTAACAATCTTTAGAAGCTACTAATAGATAATCCCAATAGGAGTATTGTTACATTTGGCAAATGAAAAAAAAAAACTTATGTTCTAGGGCTTTAGGGACACGGCCATGGGCATTTGGCTGAGTTCCTGAAATTGGTTTCAAACACAAGGCTCCCGACTCCAGGTACCAGGAGTTTACTGGTCACTGCTACCTCTCTGCCCACACTGGGAGGCCACTGCCGCTGTGACTCAGCTCTCAGATTTCTGAGGAGGGAGCGAGCCCTTGCCCAACAGCCAATGAATGAATTGATTCACTGTTAAAGGCCTTCAACCATATTGCCCTATCTCCCCTCCCCGCACCCTGCCCCGGCCACCACGCACATTTGCATAAAGGTACATAGGTAAGATTGTGTATATTTGTGTGTGAACATGCAGGGTTGTGGTGAGAGCCAATCAAACCAGGTAGCATTGACTGATCGTAAAGTTTTCATTGTGAGCATTTACACCTTAGTGATAAGCGAAGACAAACCAGGGCATGATATATGGTCTTATTGATTTCTAAACTTAAGAAAATGATGGAGAAAAAATAATAATGCAAACTAAACTTAAAAGTATGTTGTGAATATGTTTTTTGGGGGGAGTTGTTAAACATTTACCAGAACACCTATGTGTTTATATAGACACACATATGCATGTCCAGAAGAAGAAAGGAAAGAACTTGAGGGGGTTAATTGCATATGGCCTCATGGGCAGCAGTTGTCAACACCAATAGCAGAATGACAGTGAAGAGGAATGACAAGGAAGAAGCTGAATTCGATTCAATACAAAATATGAGTCGTTTGGATTCGATCCAATATATTGTAAGAAGAATCATGAAACACTGAGCAAAGCATCAGGCCTTGTACCTCATTATTGCCAGGTCACAAAGAAGAGATCTCTCCTTAAGCCTTCTGGAAGTTCAAAGTAAATGATGTGACATGAGGGGACTCCCGTCCGCGCAGGTGTGTGGCCGCGGAGTCCCGTCCACGCAGGTGTGCGGCCGCGGAGTCCCGTTCGTGAAGGTGTAAGGTTCTTGGCTCCAGTCGTGCTTCCCCCCAACAGTGATGTGACTATATAATACATTGACATGACAGATTGCAGACACAGGCCACAGGAAGGATATCAGAACTGCATTTGGCTGTCATTTAGAAGGAAATCTGATGGTCATCCTTTCTTACCTCCCTTGGATCTCTACTGTTACTTCTGCTTATAGCAACGAGATTATTTTCATAGTATTTTGAACTTAATGATTGAATGGGACCCCAGGAACCATGGTTCTAAACTGGCTTTGCATGAATGAACTGGTTGCACAGCCTCGAACAATCAGCACAACTGTATAAGCCTCAGTGTTGTCCATCTGTAGAATGTGTGGATCAGATTTCTGATGGCATCTCTAAAATGCCATGATCAAGATGTTCAGGCTTAGAACAATGATTTAAAGAGAACCAAATACAACAAATGCATTTTAACAGGGCATAAAATTATGGCCATGAGGCCACAGGCAATTAGCCCCCTCAAGTTCTTTAGTCCTGATGGGACCTCAGAGGCAAAAGTCCCAGAGTCCTACTGGACAGTCATTTTAGACACTGTCCTATCCACAACGGGCTTGATATCATTTTTTGAGCTCATTCAAGGCACCTTTCCATTTTGGCTCTTTAAAACATCTCTTTTGCCTACTGTTGCTTTTGGGAAAGTTAGACCTCTATATGACTGATCACCAGGGAATACAGATGTGTTTCTAAGTCAGTCAGCCTGTAGGTACTTAGTGAGAGTCAGGAATGAAAGAGATGGCTAAAAATAAGCCTCTGTTTTTGTTCTGTCCAAATATAATCCTGAGATAAGAGGCATAACACACACAAGCTTATCCGGTGGCCAAGACAGCCACCCTGGTTTGGACACATCGGCCTCCTCTGGAAAGGTCCATTAAACTAAAAGCAATAATCTCATCATCAGTATTATATCTCAGGTCACTGAAATAGAACCCGGTGGCTGGATCAATATCTCCTGCTTTGAAAATAAGCGTTTCAGTTTTGCCTTCGAGTTGATGGAACAGCAGGAGAGAGAAGACAATGACCCACTAGCAGCATTCTGTGTATGTCATTGACATTATCTCGTAATCAACCTCACGGTAAATATGACTCCAAGTGTCTGTGGTGCCTAATCAGCACAGCCCCATGTCAGCAGACATTAAAAAAAAAAAAAAGGACGAAAGGAAGAAACATTTTTAGAATACTTGAGGCCAAGACTATCATTAACACTTTAGGGGCATTTTCTCCCCCAAAGAACAATGCCATCCAGTTTAGTTTTCAAATCTATAGTATTGTTATTATTGTTGTTACGTTGTTTCAGTTGTGTCTGACTTTTCATGGCCCCATTGGGGTTTTCCTGGAAGAGATAGATACTGGAATGGTTTGCCCTTTCCTTCTCCAGCTCACTTCACAGATGAGCGAAACTGAGGCAAACAGGGTGAAGTGACTTGCCCAGGGTCACATAGCTAGTAAGTGTCTGAAGGCAGATTTGAACTCCTGAGGATGAGTCTTCCTGATTCCAAGCCCAGTGCTCTATCCACTGTGCCCCCTAGCTGCCCCCAAACTAGTAATCATGAGAGAAATGTCAAAAATACCAGGATGATATTCAGAATGATATTTTACCAAGTTAAATCTGATCTTGGATTTTTGTTTTGGTTTGTGTGTGTATGTGTGTGTGTGTTTTAAACAGAAACAAGTTGTAGTAGAGTAGGAGCAGCTAAACATGAAGGATATTTGAATGCAATGTTGGTTGGTCAAAAAACACATCAGAGGATACCCACTACCTCTTCCAAGAGCAGCTTCAGTCAAATGGGATGGTGGAGATGGGCAGCGGGTGACAAGCTCTGAAGACAAAGGTGGGTCATGAAGCTTGGCACCTTTTCAACAAATTTTGACAGTGAAAAGAAGAGGAATGAGATGGGAGGTATTTGAAAGGGTTGAAATGGGCAGGGCAGGCTCTGGCTGGCATTTCTCTTTGTAAAGACCGGAACTGACCACAGTACCAAATCATTAACTCATACTGAGCTTATAGTCCACTAACAGGCTGTGATGTGGCATAGGAGATGGAGCATAGGACTTGTTGCCAAGAAGATGTGAGTTCAAATCCTGCTTCAGACACTTTCTAGCTGTGTGACTCCAGGCAAGTAATCAAGTCACTTAAACTTTCTTATCCTAGGTTTTGTTATCTGTGCAATGGAGATAAAAAGAATATCTTCCCCCCAGGGTTAATGTAAGAATCAAATGAGATTAGATATAGCTCTCTATATCTGTCTGTCTGTCTATATCTGTCATGCTGTGCAAAACTTAAAGTGTTTTACACATTAGCTATTATTATAACATTCATATTTTTTCGAACAAATTACTGTTTAATTCAATCAATAAACATTTATTAAACACCTATTATATGGAAGGCACTGTGCTTAGCACTAAGATAACTGTACCTTCCCCATCTTGTAAATATGAAAGTGATTTCTTGAACCCAAGTATAAAACTTTACATTGATCCCTATTCAGATGCATTTTCTTGGATTCCACCTACTGTTCTAGATCACCAATTCCTTTTTACATCTTGCCCATCAACTTCTTTGGACTCCATTAAACCACCCTCTTCTCTCTCTCCCTCTTTTTCACAAGAATACTGTGAGATATGTTATCAAACACTTTGCAAGATTCTGGACAAATTATATCCACAGTGTAATAAAGTAATATTTTTTTCCTCTTAGCTTATTCTCAGACCCTCTTCTCCAGATATTCTCTACCTTGGAAATCCCATCCAAACTCACAGCTTTCACTATCACATCTCCTTCAGGGTGGCTCCCCACTTTTTATCTCCAGTCCTGGTTTTCCTTCTGGCCACATCTAACACTCTCCACAGACCTGTTATGCTATGAACACCTAATACTCAACATGTCCCCAAATGAAGCTTTTATCTCATTCTCCCCCCTCCACCCCCATCTGCTCTTCATTATTCTGACTTCATTATTTCTGTAAGAGTCATGACCTTTCACCCGGGCTCCCATATAGGGATTATTATAATTTTTCTCTTTTCTCTCTTGCTCACTCCCAGTATCTAGGCGGGGGTCATGATAAGTTGATTCCTCCTTCATGATAGTCATCATTTCTATTCTCATTGCTACCAGACTGGTCTAGACTCCCATTAGAACCCATTTTGTTCTCTAGTTTCCATTTTCTCCCACCACATTCCAAATAATTTGTACTTCTGCCAGATCATCCTTAGACAAAGATCTGGTCATGCCATTGCTATGCTCAGAATTCTTCAGTGACTCCCTGATATTTATTAAAAGTTCAAATACCACAGCCAAAAATTTGAGGCCTTCTATGATGTGGTATCCCATTATTTATAGACCTATATCATACAACTTAGGTTATACCCATCTCCTTCTCCTCTAATCCCTGGTCAAATATGACCAACTACTCAACATCCCCCAGATATGTCCTCCTCATTCCTTCTTCCTTGCCTTTGTTTATTCTAATTAAATGAAGCTACCATGTTTCTAATGGATGCCAGCCATTTCAGACATTCCAAAGAATCCCTGCCCTGGAAGGATTTCTCTGTCATACCAACTGTGTAGAAGCATCTTGGGATGGTGGGTAGAAAAGGAAGGCAGTATGTATGGGCTAGGCTGGATGGCCTCTGGGCTCCCTTTCAGCTCTTCAATTCTGAGCTTTTGTGGGCGTTGAGCCTGGAGTCTGGAACACTTTGATTTCAAATCCCAAAGCCACCTTCCAATAATCATTAGGCTCTGGTGTATAATCAGTCACAAGGCTTCTACAGGGAGTATCCTGCCTAAATCCTGGATTTAAGTGGAAGTTGTCTCTTCTCCCTGGCCCACAGAGATGTTTGGCTGGTCAGTTTACACTGTATTAATGGGGCTGCCCCATTACATTTCTTTAGGCATGTGTTGCTCTACTGTGCCCTCTTTACATGGAACGTGTAAAAGATGTCAGAGTTTGCAAAAAATATCTTGGGATGGAGCAATTTTGTAAAGAGAACATCTCCTAAGTGACCTCCTTTAGGACAAAAGCCAAAAAAGTGCCTGTAGGCACTAGAATTACTTTTTTGAGGTTGGGAATACTGTATTCTCTCAGTGGATTATAAGTCCTTTGAAGTAACATTTGGTTCCCCACTTTTGTCTATGTATGTACACCACACTAAGCACAATGTCTCTGCACATAGTAGGTGTTTAAAGTATTTGTTGAATTGAATTTCATTGAATAGAAGTGAATCTGGAAGTAGCAAGGTGGCACAGTGGTTAGAGTGTTTTATTTGGATTTAGAAAGATCTAAATTCAAATTTTGCCTCAAATGCTTGATAGCTATGTGTTCCCATATAATACATTTACATTTTTTCTTGCTCGGTTTCCTCATCTGCAACATAAGGGTGCTGTTCTTGATTTTCTCTAAAGTCATACTCAGTTCTAAATTTATGATCCTTTAATTCATGCCATTTCAAATACGAGTCATTAAATGGAATGTATGATGTCAGACCTTTGATGCCATCTTGTTACTATACATATGAGAGAAACATAATGGGAACACGCTATAGAAATGAAGAACTCAGGGTCTGAATGAAGGTTATGAGAATTTAAGAAATATAGTGTCTTAGAGCAATGGGTAAGAGTTATGTGAAATCTGCAGGTTGCGAGCCATTTTTAATGTCTTGACATCTGAAATAGAATTATTTTAGAAATACAATTTAATTTTTAATAGCTTGAAAGGATAGACACATGATTATTGGTCTCTACAAGGATTTAACCTTGTTTTTTTTTCTTTTCATTGCTAATAAAACCATGTTCCTCATTGTAAAGTTAAAATTAGAAAATTCTGAGAAATTAAATCTAAAACTGTTTAATTCTCAGAAAGCATTGAAAATCTCAGAGCCTTACTAAATAATGGATATCATTTCACATTTTCAAATGGATCCTCTCTTTTAAACCATTGTGCTGTGTCTAAATGAGGTGACCAGCTTGTTCTGGAAC
This sequence comes from Vombatus ursinus, assembly GCF_900497805.2. NCBI lineage: Eukaryota > Metazoa > Chordata > Mammalia > Diprotodontia > Vombatidae > Vombatus > Vombatus ursinus. The sequence continues at coordinate 16,871,573 of NW_020954577.1, read as the reverse complement.
TAACAACTCTCAAGTTGTATAGAAAGTTAAATACACACACACACACACACACACACACACACACACACACACACACACCAGAAGAGGCTGAGTGACTGAATAAATAAATAAATGGAAAGTATCTATTAAATATTTACTAAGCAGAAGTGAGATGGTCCCTGCCTTCAAAGAGATTACATTCTAATGGGCAAGACTGGGAAGTCAGAGGGAAGGTGAGTCAAGCTCTGAGACAGTCTGCTGATGCACTCTTACCTGCAAAGATTTGATTACATTTCTCAGAGCATTAGGTGATAAGGTGGGGGTGAGGTGGGCAGGGAGGGTACGTGACATGGCAGAACAAAAAATGTCCAGGTAAAGAGGAGGACTTATAATGCCAGGAGGCCAGAGGAAGTTTGCTTAGCTCCTCTCAAGCAGGCACCTGGTTTGGAGAGTACAGGAAAAGTCTGAGCAAAGAAAAGTTCCTAATACAATTGACAAATGCTACGAGGTAAGAAAATGGTGAGAAAATTCTCTAAAACAAGGGAATAATTCTGCATCAGCTAGAACTAGAACTGTAGAAAAGGCAATGGAATAACTATGATAGTGATAGGAAAGTGCAAGTAAAAAGAATCAGAGATCTTAGCAATCTTAGGCTCTTGGTAAACCTGAGAATGAAGACTTAGCAGCTTAGAATGGAAGCTGACAAACTCATGAGGATGATAAGCACCTAAGAGGGCGGGAGGAGGATCATGGAGGAGGCCCGACTGAAAATTCAGTGAAACAAATTCAATATGAACCTGGGAGCTGGGAAAGGTGGTGGTGATCTCAGAAGAGATAGTGGCATTTATAAAAGGCAGGGATGGGTTTGTGGGAAAAAAATAATGATTTGGTTTTGGACATGCTGAGATTGAGCCATCTCTGGGACATCCAATTTTAAGAATTCAAGAGGAAATTGGTGATGAGGAACTCAAGCTCAGCAGAATGATGAGGGCTACACAGATAGGTCTAAGAGTCATCTGCATGATGATAAGCAAACATGTGGGAGCTCAAGTGGTCACTGAGTGAGAGGGTGTAGAGAGAAGAGGGTCCAAGATGGAGCCCTAAGTGACACCCACAATGAAGAGATGTAATAGAAGTAGTTATTCAGCAGAGGAGACAAACAGTGGTCAGACAGGTAAGATGGAACCAGGAGAAATCAATCCCACACAGATCCAGAGCAGAAAGAGTATCATCCAAGAGAAAAAAAAATAATCAAATACTGACAAGAGACTGAGAAAGACAAAAACTGTGAAAAAGGCCATGAGATTTGACAATTGAGAGATCATTGGTGATATTGGAGATGCTAATTTCTGTTGAGTACTGAAGTAAAAATCAAGCTTACAAAGGCTCGAAAAGAGGAAGGGAAGGCAGTGAATATAGAACATTTTTTCAGAAACTTTGGTAGAAAAGGGAAGAGAGGTATAGGTGTTGGTATGAGAGTACGGTGGGGTCTGGAAAGGGTTTTTTTAAATTTATTTTTGTTTTTGTTTCTAAGGATGGGAGAGACCTGGGTTGTCATTTGTAGGCATCAGGGAAGGAGCCAGTAGATAATTAGAGATTGAGGATAGGGAATGGTGAAGGGAAATGATCGTTGGGACATTTGACTGGACAAGATAGGAGGTGATGGGATCAAGCATACATGCAGTAGGCTTTGCATTGTAGAGGTGAAAGACCCCCTTTTCATCAGAAGTGACAATAAAAGAGGAAGAACAGAGGATAATGACAATGGACTCATGAGACAGAGGAAGGGAAGACGGGGAGCTCATAGGAAAAAAAAACATTTCTATTTTCTCAGTCAAGGACAAGTGAGGTCTTTAGCAAGGAGGATGTGAGAAGCTCCAGGAGACAAGAGAAGGCTTGTGCTAGATGCTGTGGGGAATGCTCTAGAAAATTAAGGGGGGGATAAGTACAGCCCAGTTGAGATTTGGAACTGGTCAGCTTCATGGCCTAAAATATATAATATATTTACATATGTAAAGTATATACCTTACAGTGCTATATAATTGCTAACTTTACCTTCATCACCGTCATCACCACCACCACCATCCAGCAGCATGTGAGAATTAATGGAGGAAATAGAAGGTGGGATTAATACAGAATTTAGGTTTGTCAAGGCATGTGATAAAACCAGGATTGGAGATGACAGGAAATAAAATAATAATGGTTGAACTAGATATGGTTGAACTAGATAACTACAGGGTCAAGACTAGGAAAAGGTAAAAGGGAATCCGGAGCAAGAGTGATAACTTGGGAAGGTCTGGAGCAGAGGAGTAATTGTAGTTCACAGTGAGGATGAAGACTTTGTTTAGGGGCAGTCAAGCACAGGGTGAGATGGACTCACTGGAAGGTGTAACCACACATAATGCAGAGCTCTTGATCATGGAAATAGACTAGTTTTGAGTAATGGCAATATTGGGGTAGGGGTGGGGTTGCCATCCCTGTGTGTAACAGATATTGAGCAGAAGGAAGGGTCATAGGAGTAGAATAGGTTGAGGAGCTGGAAGTTTAGAGTGTTTGAAGGCATGTCAACATGTATGCTCAAGTCCCCTTTCATGAGAGCAGGATTGTGGGACAAAAACTGACTCTGTGAGAAAGGAGGTAGAATGGAAGGGTTGCTAGATAAGAGGTGTGACTCTTCTGACCAGCTGATGCACTTGGGCAGCATGAACACCCAGGGTGGGAGCCCGTGAGTGATGGCAGATAGGAGAGAGCATGGAAGGGGCAATGTTGATGGAGGAGAATTATGACTGGGAACAGAGTGTCAGGGCTTATAAGAAAATGGGCATCCCCTACAGCAAAGGTGTTCAGGGAAGGAATGCTACTGGGGGGTGGCCACATCTTTGTGAGTGCCAGAAAATGTCAGGGACAAGAGAGGAGGAGGTACAACATGGGGAATTATAGAATAAAGACTCCAGAGGATGCAGAAATGAGACATTAGATTGACAGGCTTGAGGTGGATGGCATCACAGAATGCACAAGGGAACTGGGAAGAGGCTGGTTTGGTTTTGGGTAGTCAGGGATTCAGTAACATGTGGCTTGTGTGAGGAAGAGGTGGTGGATTTGCTGACCATTAGGGGAAAACCCATTTGCTCTGCTGACTTCTGATTTGTGTAGGTGAGTAGAACATTCTTTCTTTGCCTTGGCCCCACCTCAGGGTCTCAGTAGTAAAGCAGGTGCCTCTCTCTGCTCAGCAGTCATGCTAGACTTAATATGATAGCAATGAAATGATTAAAAGGATACTGAAACTAATCAGACAATATAAAAACAAAATTCCATTGGAGGAATAAAAGGTCAAGAATATCAAGTAACAAGGAATAGATAGAGGAAGAAGGAGAAGATAACAATAATGACAGCTGCAGCAATAGCACCCTCAGAGGGAAGGCAGCTCTTTCAGTCCTGTCCATCCTCTCTTCTATTCATGCTTCATGCATCAGCCAAAAATGATCTTACTAAACCACAGGTATCTGACCATGTTCCTCTCTGGATGATTCTGGAGCCTCCAAGCCACCCACCTGGGCAAGGGTTCACCATGCATCCAGAGTTCCTGCTCTTTGAGGAACTATTTCCTGTTCTGTCTCCAGTCTCAACACTCCCCCTCTGCATGGTTCACTCAATTGTGTCATGTACATACAAACTGTTCTGGGCTGTTAAAAATGTACGCTCCTTTTTTACAGCCTGACACATTCCATCACATTCATATACCATGACTCATTTGAAAAGGATGATTTCAAAAAGACATGAAAAGACTTATGTGAACTGATGAAGGGTGAAGCAAGCAGAACCAGGAGGATGATTTGTAGGATCAATATTACAAAAATGAGCAATTTTGAAGACTTTTGTAAAATGATGAAGAACAAAATGTTCAGAACCAGGAGAACACTGGCAACAGCATTGCAAAGGAACTTCGAAGGCTGTCACAACCATGATTAATGCGATGACTACCCACAATTCCTGAGGAAATGCTGAAATATATTATCCAACATCAAGAAGAGGAGATGGATTTAGGGTACAGAATGAGACACATACTTTGGTACAGAGCCAATGAGGGAATTTGCTCTGTCTGAATATGGATATATATTACACCAAAAAAAAAAAAGTTTTTCTTTTCCTTTTCAATGGAGTGTGGGGTGGGAGGGATAGAAAATAGATTTCTGTTCATTTAAAAAATAGAGAGGGCGTGTTATGAGTGTGGATTGCTGCATGCACTTTCAGAGAAGGACACTGGATTGCCAGTTTTGCTTGACCGATTTTCTTAGTTATGAGACCTCCCAGAGTAGGAATAATCTGGAAATGTTTGTGAAGTAAAAATAAAACATGTCAATATGCTTAAAAAGGGGATTCACTTATTTTCCTAACAATGTTCATAAGCCATGAGAGTGGGGTCCCTTCGAGTTACACTTTATTGCCACTGCCAACGATCCCACGTGAAGGGCCATTGGTTGTGTCCAGGTGCTTTGGGATGACAGGGTGACTGCTGGGGTGCACATGAGGATTTGTACGTATCCTCTAGGGAGAGCGTGCCCTCCTGGTGCCCAGACCCATGGTTCATGGTCCTCAATGGGGCTGCGCAGCTCACTAATTGATCTGGCTCTTAAGGGCGAGAGCTCTTCAGCCGGGTTCTACAGAACTCTTTAAATTATAACTGGACCAAAGGCACAAGCCCAGAATACTGGATGACCAACAGGCCGACAGAAGAGAAGCGTGACCCAGAGGAGCCTGTCCTCACTCTGACCCACCCAGACACATCTGTTCATGTTATTGAGAAAGAGGACTTGTCTACAGCTCCACATCTATTCATAAGCTTCACTAGCCAGCCCTGATGGTAAAGGGAGATAAGGCTCATGCCTGGAAATAATAACAGAAATACATCCCCCCAACCTATGCATAAGAATTGTATGTGGACCAATAAGAGGCCTCTTTTGCAGGCAGGTAGGCCCTCCTATATGTGTGCCCTTCATACTATAGCTCCAAGAGTCGGCTTCCTTGGCAACATTTGCAGTCCTGGACCTAGTGCACCTCTGGCCAAGGTACCATGTGGGAGAAAAAAGGAAAGAAATAGAAGAAATAAAAAGGAAAATAAATAAAATAAAGGGGGTGTGTGTGGGTGTTCCAGGAGGACTAGCACCTCTAGTATGGGGGCTTGCCAAGTCCTTTTCAGGGCTCTCATCCACCTTTGGTGTCTACCTTTCACCCAATTTTCACCTACGGCTCCGAGAAGCTGTAGCATGCCCAGTGACCACACCCTGGTAAAACCATCTCGGCAGATGGGCTAAACCAGGTTGAGGTTAACCCATAGGCCACAAATCCATTGGTGACTCAGAGGAATGTCTACCCCATGTGTGTGAAGACTCCCCACACCTCCATCGGAATGGGCAGATGAGGACAACTTAGTCCAACAGCCATGAAGGTGGCTGGAGTAGGTGTGGAGCACTCAGAGTTTGGTCATCCAAGGTCATCCATTGCATTGCCGACCATTGCTAGTCATCTCGACTTTCGCCCTGCCACCGGACTGCAATGACTCTAGAAGAGAGAGTGAGCAGATGACTTTGTGCAGCTCTGCCTCACTTCAAGCCAATTCCAGCACAAGTCAAGACACCGCTTGTGATGTCATTGGTCTTCTGTGTAAAGGAAGGAGAAACACCAAGATGACGGTTAATGTTCTCAGTGTGCATTGTCAGCATTATTAGTTGTTTCAGTTGTCTCTGACTCTCTGTGACCCCATTTGGAGTTGTTGTTGTTTTTGTTTTTTTTTTGGCAAAGACACTGGAGTGGTTTGTTATTTCTTTCTCCAGCTCATTTTATAGATGGGGAAACTGAGACAAAAGCAGTGACTTGCACAGGGTCACACAGCTAGTGTCTAAGGAGAGATTTGAACTCAGGGAGATGGTTCTTCCTGACTCCAGGCCTGGTGTTCTATGCACCATGGCATCACCTGTTAGCACTAACCTTCTAGGAGCAAGTGAATGCCCCTGGCCAAGGAAGCTTCATTGACCATCTCAGCAATAGAGGATGTGTATGAGCCCCTCTCCTAACCCTACATAGGCACCTTTCTAACAAGTCAGACAATGATACAGCAGAAAGCCTGTCTGGGTTCAGGGTCCAGCTCTGTGATTTCCTGTCTCTGGGACCTTGGAGATGCCCCCATCTCCTCTGGCTCTCTGTGAAACGAGGATTGGAGTGGCCTCTGAGCTCTCTAATGACTATCTATAATCCCATAATGTCAATAGATGTTTCTATGGTGTTTTAAAGCTTGCAGAGGACCTTACAGCCGTATCTTCTTGGGACCTTACTGATTTCCTGTGAGGTCAAAATTCTAAGCATTATCATTTACCCTTTTTAGCCTTTTGGAGAACTGAGCCCACGTGAGCCCAAGTGGGCCCATGTGTATAAAACTGGCGGCAGAGGGGAGATTCGAAGTCAGGGCCCCCCTGACTCTGTATTCAGGGCTCTCGCTACAAGCTTCTCCAGTCTGTCTGCTGCCCCTTTCCAACCCTTATCATACGAACCTACGCGTCTGAGTTCTTGTGTTTCTGCTTCACCCTCCTGCCAGGTAAGCACCATGAGAATCCTGACCCTTTCTCATAAACTCGGTTTCTCCCCAACGGTCTGGCTTTGTGTTATTGGGCACAGAGGGGGTACTGAACTTCCCGGAGCCCTCTTGAACTCACCCCGTCCCCAAACGAAGTCTTTCGTATTACCTGTTAGCGCGGACAGCTCCCCCTTCCTTCAGGCGCTCACATCTGGGGCCAGTCATCCCCACCTCCTCACTGTCTCTCACTCCATCCCCACAGCCCATCCATCCAAGGCCAAATCTTATTGTTTCTACCTTCACTCCTCTCCTGTTAGGGCTCATCATTGTCTCCTCTGACACAGCCAACGCCCCGGTGCCGCTCTCCATGGCAGCTGCCTTGTCCTGGGTCTCACTGCCTCCAGTCTCCCCCACCTCAAGCCCTGTCAGACTGATCGTCCTTCAGCCCAAATCTGATCATGTCAGCCACCTGCCTTCCCAATCAACGTCTCTTAGGTTCAGATACCACATCCTCTGCTGCTTTTCAATCCCTTCCCCACCTGACTCCTTGCTCCCTTTGGAAGCCTCTCACTTCTGATCCCCTGGCTCCCTCTCCCCTGGCACCCTGTGACCCAGAGACCCTGGCCACCTTTCTGGTCCCCACAGGAGACTCTCTGCCTGCCTACTGTCCCCTAGGCCCAGAGCGTGTTCCCTCCTGCTCACCCCTGCCTCTCAACTTCTTGGCTTCCTTCACATCCCGACCACGGCCACTCCCCCCTTCATTCTAGAGTCTCAGAGCTCTCTGAGCAGTTTGTATGTTGTCCCTCCATAGGGGTGGGGCCCCCATGGGAGCCTTCGTCTCCCCCATGCTCAGCACAGGGCCTGGCACACAGAAAGCACATACTCAAGGCTTGTTGAGTGACTGACTAAGGAACAGTACCTGAATTCATTTTAAAGAATCTCTCTTTAATTCCCATTTTCCTCTTCCTGACACATCAGGGCCTTTCTGCCCCTTGGAAGCACCTTTATCCCACAAAATTAATGAACTTTAATTACTTCTTTGCTTCAACCTGAGGTGCCTGACACTGGTTTCCATTAGTTGCACCATTAAAATTTTTATGCGTATTATTTTTTCAAATGGGAACTTTAAATAGGGGCTCTGACTGAGGCCCCTTTTAATGAACAGCACCGTTCACTTGCAGGAGTGAACTCCTAAAAGCCCAGATCCTCATTTCAGCTAGTCACTAATTAAGACAATTACATTTACTTTCCTTAATGAACTTAGTTCAATAGTTAGTTTGTATTTTTCTTTCTTTTTTGCTTATTTTCAGGTTTTAGCAGGAAATAGCTGCAAAATCAGCAAATTATACATGCATACCACACACACACACACACACACACATGCGTCTCAAAAGAGGAGAAAGTACCTATATATATATATACACAGAGAGAGAGAGGCATCATCTCTTCTTTTGTGTGTGTGTGTGTGTATATATATATATATATATATATACACATACACATGTACAGACAAATACAGATATATACACATATATTTGTGTATTTGCATATACATGCATGTGTATACACATGTATATATACATATATATACACACACATGTATACATACCTACATGTACATATGTGTACATGTTGTTTGCATTCTCCCTAAGATTAAGCACAGTCTTTTTTTCCTTTTCTTTCCATTTTAAAGTTAATACTCAGAGGCAGAATTAAGCCAAACATTCTTAGTGTCATTGGTAACAAAGGGCAGGATTTTCACCACCCACTCTGAGACAATCTGGGTGGGATATTCTGTGTGTGTTCTAGACTGAGTGATGACTTTAACTTTCTAGGAATCCTGAGACACAGAGTCACAGAAGCACATATTTAACTCTAGAAGGGACTTTGCCAAGCCAAAGGAGGATGGTGAGACCCAGAAGGTCCACAGCAAGCCAATGGCCAAGCTGAGGTTTAAAGCCAGGCTCTGCGTGCCCGGAGTAGGACTCTTTCTCCTGCCCTGCTCAGTCTCAGTCGAGGCCAGACCCAGGGAGCTAAGAGACAAGGGGTCTCAAACCTGCCTCTGGCTATTTGACCATGGGCAAGTCCAGTTGATCACTCTGGCCCCAGTTTACTCATTTCTCTCACGGGGGTTCTGACTCCTGCCATCTCTACCTCTGGGGCTAAGGTCACGCTCAGAGAAGATACCACATGTCAAGTGCTTTACAAAAATGCTAAAATCCTAAGTACCTTGACAGTAATTGGGATGATCATTTGTTCTTTATTACTGTTGGCAAAATAAGCATGGTGGTTTACCCTGTAATTTTAATAATATTTCAATAATTTGGGGGAATCAATCTTAGAACACATTTACCTCCTCCTTTTTTCTCCTAGGATTGGAAAAAAAAAAGAGGCCGGCAGAATGACCATGGCCCCAAGAGGTGAAGGGCCTGCTGCTGCACTGGAGGGCCCTGTGTCTACACGGGGACAAGCTCCCCATGGAATTTAAGAGGATGCGAAACAAAATCTTTTAAGTTTCTCATTAGAGATTATTCACTTACCCAATGTGATGATTGCATGTGGGGGCTTTATTTAACAGCGTTATTACTTTGATTGCATAACTCCTAAATATGTTTTCAGCTAAGGTAATTGTGTAATTTGCATCTTGAAAGGGCAGCTCTGAGAAAGCAGAGAATTGTCTTCAAAGTAATTTCTAATGAAGAATAATTAATAATAATAATAATAATAATAATAATAATAATAATGAAGCACCCAACTCAAATAATTATTCTCAATGATTATCTTTGTCCGGTTTTCACGTCAACCCCCTGCTTGGCTTGCTACCCTGATGCTCCCCTAGGACTCAATCCCCTCCCCCTGCTGGGATCTGACTTCCGTAAAATGAAACACTGTGAATGCCATGTAGGAAAAGACTCCACTGAACCTTAGAGAATTCTGAGGAAGGGGTTTTAAAGACAGGCCTCATCCCTGGCCTCTGAGCAATGGAAAGGCATCCTGGGTTGGAGCAGGGGGTCGAGGGAGGACGGTGAAAAAATAAGGCCATGAAAAACCAGTTGAAAAAGATGGTGGATGAAGGAACCCCTTGGCCCTGTCTGTGTTCCCAGTCTGCAGAGTGGGGAGCCCCAGCACCTAAATCTGATAGGTTCTTACAGATGTCTGGCTAAACCAAAGAGCTCTATCTCTCAGAATACTTATATATATGAAAATGTATTGCCAGGGTGTTGATCCCACCTGTCAGTGTAAGCAAACCTTCATCAATTTTTCTTTTCAATTTTTAGCAAGTAGGATAATATATGTATAGAACATTGCCAATCTTGAAGTGCCATTTACACATTAACTATTAATATTGTCTCCTCTGTGCTGGAAACTACATTAGGCACCAGAGAGTCAAAGAAAACAGGAAGCATGCCCTCACCTTAAGAAACCAACCTTCTGTGTAGGGAACAGGTGGCCAGGGCCAATCAGGGGATGGGCAAAGTAAACACAGATTGATCACAGCAGAGGGCCGGGCATTAAAACTTGGAGCATTGGGGCAGACTTCCTTTAGCACGACAAAGTCTTATTCATAACTGGCGAGAAAAATAATGCTGAGATGAATGTGTCTGCGCCATTGGAGAACATCCATGAGTGGTACCAGCTCTCACCTTGTATGACAAAGTGGGAATTATCAAAGCAATCTGGTACTGGATAAGAAATAGAGCATTGGATCAGTGGAATAGCTTAGGTGCACAATACACAGTCATGAATGACCATAGTAATGTGGTGTTTGACAAGCTCAAAGATACAAGCCTTTGGGACAAGTCCTCAACATCTGACAAAAAATGCTGGGAAAACTGGAACACAGTTTGGCAGAAACTAGGCATAGACCAATATCTCATACCATATATCAAGATAAGGTAAAAATGGAAAAATGATTTAGAGGTAAAGGGTGATGTCATAAGTAAATAAGGGAAGCATGGGAAAATGTCCCTATCAGATCTAAGGATAAGCAAAAAGTTTACGACCAAACAAGATATAGAGAGGATCACAGGAAGTAAAATTGATATTTTTGATTACATGACATGTAAAGAAGTTTTGCAAAACCAAAACTAATGCAACTGAAATTAGAAGGAAAGCAACAAACTAGGGAGGGGGGATTGCAGCAAGTTTCTCTGATAAAGGCCTCGTTTCTCAAATACATGGGGAACAGAGTCAAATTTACAAAAAATAAAAAAGCTATTCCTCACTTGATAAATGATTAGAAGATATGAATAGGTAGTATTCAGAAGAAAAAAATCAAAACTATCTAGTCCAACACGAGTCCAATAACATCAAAAAAACCCCAAAATGTTCTGAATCACTAATGATTAGAGAAATGCAAGTGAAAACAACTCTGAGGTACCATCTTACACCCATCAGATTGACTAACATGACAGAACAGGAAAATGATAAATACCAGAGGGGATATGGAAAAATTGAGACACTAAGGCACTGTTGGTAGAATTGTCAAGCAGTCCAACCATTCTGGAGAACAATATGGAACAATGCCCAAAGGGCTGTAAAACTGCAGATGAGGAAATGGCACTACTAGGTCTGTATTGCAAAGAGATAATATGGAAAAGGACTTATACATACAAAAGATATTTATAGCAGCTCTTTTTGTGGTGGCAAAGAATTGGAAATTGAAGTGGATGTCCAATAATTGGAGAATAGATCAACAAGTTGTGATGGAATATTATTATGCTATAAGAAATGACAAAGGGGATGGTTTCAGGAAAACCTGGGAAGATTTTTATAAACTGATGCAAAGTGAAGTGAGCAGAACTAGAAGAACATTGTACACAATAACAACAACATTGTCCGACGATCAAAAGTGAATGGCTTAGCTACTCTGATGAACTACAATCCAATGCAGTTGATCCAAAACAATTCTAAAGAACCTATGATGAAAAATTCTGTCTACCTCCAGAGAGAGAACTGATGAACTTCAAGTGCAGACTGAAACATACCATATTTTTCTTGCTTTTGTTTTTTTTTTTTTTTGCAACATGGCTAATATGGAGAATGTGTTTTGCATTTTGGCATGACCTCATATGTATAATAGATAGTATGTATTGCTTGCTTTCTCAATGGGGAGGGTTGAGAGGGAGGGAAATAATCTGGAAGTAATTTTTTTTTAAATGAATGTTAAAAGTAAATAAATTTTAAGTTTTAAAAAGAGTGGCAACATGACTTTTATCCTTTAAGGGGAAAGATAAAGACAACAAGACTTGAACAGTCTGGCATCCCTGGTGGATATAGTCCCGGCTTCTTAGCAAACTGTAATGGAGTTGTACTAGGAGCTTAAAAAAGCTGAGCTCTTCTATTTTTTACATTCTCATGACAATAGACACTTGGAGAAGGTCTTGCTCTTAGCAGATGAAACCCAATTGTGTGTATGTGCTTTTTTTCCCTTTTTTGTTAAAAAAAGAGGAAAATAAAATGAATACAAACTCTCTTATTAGAGGCAAGCTCTTCATGTCGGTCACTCATGTTTATTCTATATAATTTGTTGCCTTCCTCCTCAGTTTCTCTCTTCTCCCCCCTTCAAAGGCAAACATAATGATTTGGACAAAACCAGAAAGAAGAGTGCTCTGCATCTGGCTTCCTGGAGACAAAGGTTGTGCCACAGGTGAGATTTCAATGAATTATTCTGGTAAGTGGCCATGAATTATAGATGGCTGCATGGTTTGGTGCATTATTTTATCTCAAATTAGACTCAGGTTGTTGGGAAGGGAGGGGAGGCCCCCGAAGCAGGCCTATGCAAGTGTTGGCAGCCAGTGGTAGGCTGGGGCCGGTGAGATCTCCCTGGAAGAAACAGATAATTAAGTCCCACCTAATTGCCTTGCTTCTCTAGGCCTTTTTGAAAGGTTAGAGCTTACACATTTTAAAGTCCAGGTAATAAGAAAAAGATGTAGTGACCTGAATAAACCTCTAACCTTTATCATTATCCAAGTTCTTTTATTTTATTTTTTTTACATTCAAAATCCTATAATAAGAGAGCCAACTTTAATAATCTGGGCTTGTGAAGCCCAAACTCTTTCTTAAAATGGCTCATTTATCAACAATAATAATAATAATAATAATCATAGCTGACATTTATATCATATGTTGAATTCCCCATTTACTCGTATCAACAACCCTGTGAGGTAGGTACTAGAGGTACTACAGGTGTTATTATCCTTGTCTTACATATGAGGAAACTGAGGCTCAGAGTGGTTCAATGACTTGCCCTGGGTCACAGAACTGGTTTCAGTTAGAAATGGGATTGGGATTGGTCACCTTGATGAGGAGCCCTGCTCTCCACCACACGGCCGCTTTAGTACAAAATCAGCAGCCGGTTAAAAAGTCTCTGTCAAAGATGTGGACTGTGAAAAAAAGAGGAGAGGGTGCCCGAGGACTGCCAGCTGAATCTGAATTCCCCCCAGGGTCCATCGCCCACCTCTTCTCCCGTAGCCTGCTGATTCCCGGTGGCCCCTGAAGCTCTCCTTAAGCCTCACCTTTTCTCTCTGGGGAACGGACACGAGGTCCAAGCACAGCTGTGTTGAGCGACCTCAATGCCCACCTTTGGCAAACCTTATTTCTTCCTTCTCTGACTTTTCACAGAGTGATAGAAACATAAAAATTGGCTTCTCCTAAAATTGAAAATCAGTAAAATCCCATGACGTAGTGGATCGGGAAGACTTGGGCTCAAGGCCTGCCTGTCACACATCCTGGCTGTGTGTAATTTTGTCTTGGCAGAATTAGCGACTAATCAGGAGCTCCAATCAATAACGAGATCACAATGCCAGTGGGGCAAACGCCCTAAAGAAATGCAGTCCGAACAGTCACTACCATTGGGACATTGTAGTATGGTTTACGAAAGCGGTCACTTGACTGTCGCCTGAGACTTGGATTTCAAGAAGAGGACAATGGAAAGGTGATTCAGTGACCATAATCCCTGAGGAGGGGCCCTGTTTGCACGGGAAATTCCAGAACCAGCCGAGCCGAAGGACAGTTTGACTCTTGTGATCCGTGCGAGGGAAGCCTGGAGAACAAGGGGGAAGTGTCTGTCTCTGCCTGTCCTCACAAGCACAAAGCCCCAGCCTGCTCTGTCCCTTTAAAATCCCTGTCCGACCAGCTGTACCACTTTTGGACTTCTCTGGACTCTGCAGTATGCTGCCCTTCCCCAGAGACTCATCCCATTTCAATGGGAAATCTCACCATGTTACAAGATTGAACGTGCCTGGTCTTCACATCTCCTCAGAGCCCTCTGTCTCTCTGATCAGACCCTCTGGCTGCAGGGCAGGGGAGCTCAGAACAATCTTCACTTTTCCCACCAGCTACATGGCTTCTGGACTTCTCCGTCACGCCCCCATGTGGGTAGGTGCTTAATAAATGTTTACCGCCTGACTTATCCATAGCTCCAAGAAGGACCTCAGCATGTTGTCAAGGCCTGTCAAGTGGACAAGCTAATTTTTTCAGTAGTTCAGCTAAAACCCAAAGTATTCAATAGTGAGGATGTTGCTACAAGGAGGTAAATCGCTCCAGGGGTTTTAGCAACTCCTCCTCCATCATCTTTCATAGGTCCTTCCTGATCAGACAACAGGACCAGTCATTTACCTCCTGGTGGTGAACCAGGCTAGGATTTTCTCCTAAGCACCAGGGTCTGTGCCAAGACCACCTCATGTGGGCATCAAGTGCAGGCTATGAGATTTTATGTTTAAGTCAAATTCATAAAATGCTCCAAACACCTAGCTTCTAAATGCAAAGTTCCATAATTCAGTTTGTGTATGTGTGTGTGTTTGTGTTTTTCTTTTTTATTTGTGATTCGCCTTTCCCTAAGGGGTCTAGCTTGATGATGAAATGAATGAGAGGGGGGCATTTTTCCTTAATTTTTCCCTTTGATGATCTTGAAACTGCATGGTATAATAAATGATAAGAGACATTACAGGTATTGATTCAGTAAGTGGCTATTGCATGTATTGCACTAAAGAACACAAAACACCAAAAGGAAACCCCCTGCCTTCAAGGAGCTTACATTCTAAGGGGGAGGTAGGGCCAAAGTTTACTCACAAAAGTAAATACGAATTATGCAAGAAAGAAATAGCAAGTCTTGGTATAAAACACACACACACACACACACACACACACACACACACAAACTGTGCTTATCTTGCATGGGTGAGTGGGGTGGCATCAGGATAGGTTGCTTGCAGGAGGAGGGGCATCGTGGCCATGGGAAGCAGTCTGTGCTGGGCCACCTGTAGGGAATGACAAGGAGCCAAAGGACTGGAAAGAGGGGAAGTAACAGGAAATTCATCCAAGGGAGATAAATTGGAGCCAGACTGTGAAGGGCTGTAGATGCTAAACTGAGGAATCTTCATCTCATTCCAGAGGCCAGAGGAAGCCCCTGGAATTTATCAAGCAAGGGAGAGATGGAGTCTGGCCAGTGATTTAGGAATATCAATTTGGTAGCTGCATGGCAGAAGAATCAGAAGGTGGAGCATGACTGGAGGCAGTGATAATGATTAAGAGGTTACCAGGAAGGCCTGAATGAATTAGGGCCGTGGACATGGGAGCCTCCATCAGGAGAGGATTCACGTTCAAGATGCTGGGCCAAGGCTGGCAACTGAGTGGCTAGCGTGGCAAGGGCAGTGAAGAGCTGAAATGGGATGACTGGAAGAGGAATGGTCTCCTCTACAGATATACTGAACCAAGGAGGATTCCACTAGAATCCCAGCTCCAATCCATACAGCTGCATAACCCTGGACAAGTCATTCCAGTCCTCTGAACTTCAGTTTCCTCACCTCGAAAATGGGAATGTCATTACATGGAGTATAGCAGCTATCTTGGAGGTTCTTTGAAGGATTATAGGAGGTGGCACAGCATGTAATCGGCTGAACTTGAAGTCAGGTGGGTCTGAGTTTGAATCCTGCCTTGGGCATCTACAAGTTGGGTTTGACCCTGGGCATGTCACTTAACTTCTGCTGGCTTCAGTTTCTTCATTTGTAAAATGACTTCACAGGGTTGTTGTAAGAATCAAGTGTGATAAACATCTGGAATGCACTTTGAAGCCCATATACATGCTATTATTATTACTGCTGTTATTGTTGCTAATATATACAGTACTTTGAAAGCCTTAACATGCTAGAAAAATAGCCCTTATTAAAAACTGTTAGATGTGCAGCAGATGTCAACAAAAACTCTATAAAGGAGGAGCGCAAACCTCTGGAAAAAAGAATAAAATAAATTGCCCCATAAGCACTTCACTAAGCTTCCGAACTATAATCCCCAACTGGAGAAAGAAGAGAGGGAGATGAGAATTAATTGGATTAAAAACACAAAGGCCAGGAGTTTCTATTTCCAACTGCAGTCCCTGAGGGATCTCCAGCTCCACGTCAGGTCATCACACGCTCCAGAGAGCTGGACTAGGTCCTCTGTGCAAGAATTCTTTGAAGACATTGGTCAAAAGACAGATTGGTATCGGGAGGCTGTTATAATCCTAGTTAACAAAAAGATAAATTAAATGAATCCATGAATAATCGAGAAGGGCTAATTGGCAGACTTTAACAAATGACTCTTCATAGAGCAATGAAATATATATGTTTTTAAAGTAAAAGAGCTAAGAAAAAAGTGCTAAGATCTCCAAAGTGGGACATTTCTAGGATCGAAACGTTTGCAGACTTACAGTGTGGATAATGTTAGGTTGGAGAGGGAGGTGATGGTTCCCAAGTATTGAGCATAAGCTTTCTCACTCGATTTCACCATTCCCTCCTATTCTCTGCCGTGGCTCCCTCACTGGCCTTATAGTCCACAGTGGTAGAGTGGGCATAAGTTGATGCATCAGATGAATTTCTCTTTGTGGATTCCACAAAGAAAAGCTATGTCACCCCTCTTGCTGTCACATGAGAGAAATGATTAATTAGACAGAAATTATATCTCTCAAACCTTTTATCTCACACATATGTCTACTGATTACATCCTTCAAAATACTGCAGAATCCAGCCCAATACAAAGGCTTATTTGGGGGATCTCAAGCCACTAACCTAAGTAATTCTAAGGTATCTTATAAAGCTGAGCCCTGGGATAACCACTCCTGCTGTTGTCAGCATTATTTTCTGTCCTTTATTACAACTAGATGTTACATCTCATTGAATCGAAGGCATTAATTCCTAAGAAAATGAGTGACCACTAGCCATCCTACATATTCAGGGGCTTTGAGGATATGAGGTGGGGCAGCTGGGGAGGGGCCAGTATTCCTTGGGCCCAATCTAGATTCCAGCATGGGAAACAAAAGTAGGTAACTGTAACATTCTTTGGACACTGAAAGTAGAGTCTCTGCTCTCACTCCTGGAATCAGGATTCCTGGAATTTCAATAATGTTTTGAGTTTATATCAAAGTGGCATCTTACTGGAGCTACGGGGTAAACAATCCTATGAGATCAAGAACACAGTCATTGTTATCCTGATTTTAGAGATAAGGAAATAGAGGACCAGAGAAGCAGAATTATTTGAAACTAAACTTCTCCTGGTTCTGTGCCCCTATACTCCTACACCATCATCTCTTTTCTGGAAAGGACCAGAGACTCAGGACAAGATGAACTGAATCTATCTGCCTGGACATTTTGGGAAGGCTGTGGGACCTTTCCTCACCTGGATACTTTGCTGGACCACAGTCCCTGCTGTCCTCCATTTCTGATTTAACTCAGGACCCCTTTACCTGTTTTCTCAACACCTTCAAGCACATCTCACTTCAGCTCACTCTTAAGCAGGGGTGGGGAACCTGTGGCCTCGAGGCCACATGTGGCCCTCTAGGTTCTCAAGTGTGGCCCTTTGGGATTTGTTCTGTGAAGTTTGGATTCAGTCAAAGGGTCACACTTGAGGACCTAGAGGGACACATGTGGCCTCTAGGTCACAGATTCTCCACCCCTGGTCTTAAGTTTTGCCCTTTCCTGCTCACATTTATAGGAAAAGGATATTACTATACACACCAGGAAAGCCATTCTTCAGGCATTAACAAAAATGTCTTGTTCTCTGACCAGGAAGGCTCAGCGAGACACAGAATGTCCCTGCTATCAGAGAACAAAGCATTACAGAGCTGAAAAAGAACCCAGAGGCTCCTGGTCCAACTTGGATCAGAACAAGACCACCACCCCACTGCCCAGTCAGTGCCCACACAGCCTCTGCTCAAATGTCTTTAGTGATGAGGAACTTGCTTCCTTGTGACACCCCCTGCTCCACTCAATGACAGCTTTGCTGGTCAGGAAGGGTCTCCCCACGGGGAGGAGGGGCTCCTAGTTCTGTCCCCTGGGGTCCAGAAGACCATAGCTGGTCCCTTTTCTTTGTGAGAGTCCTTCAAACCTTTGAAGGCAGCTATAATGTCCATCATCTTCTGTAGGATCACCATCTCCACGCCTTTAACAAAGCTTCCGATGCTGCGACCTCAAGGCTTTTTGCCATCCTGGCCATCTGTTGGATGACCTCCAGTTTTCCAACATCTTCCCTTAAATATTGGCTCAGGAACTAAAACAGATGCTCCCAATGTGGCTTGACCAGGACAGAGGAGAGATGGACTGTCACCTCTGGAGCCCTGGTCCCTCATCCTCTTTTAATGAAGTTTAGTTTGACACTGCCTTATTATGATACAACTCTGTACTTTTAGCTTCTGTTAAGTATGAGGTCCACTGAAACCCCCAGCTCTTCATGTACGAGAACACACTGGGAATCACACAGCCTAATTCAATGGGGTTAGCCCTTCTGGAGCAGGGCAGTCCTTCTGTCTTCACCATTAAATTTTGCATCAGTAACAGGTCCTAGCCTTCATCTGCCATGGCACCACCAATTTTGTGAGCACTTCTGTCTTGTAGAGACTTTCCCAGTAATTGCTCCTCCAACCCCTTTTCCCCAGTTATGAAAGGTCCAGTGTCGCCATCTTTGAACTATGCTCCCCACTTCATGTTCCCCACTTCCTTTGAAGTTCAGGAGTGGCCAGGCAAGAGGAAAAGAGGGAACTGCCAACACAGTTTCCCCACCTTTGGGCTCTTGCTGTGTTTGGAGAAGCAGCTACTTAACAAATATTCATTCACCACCAAGCTTGTCCTTTTGAGCGCAGTGTTTGCACATTCTCCAGTCTGCCAAGGGGGCTCTTCAGAAACCCTGTCCGATAGCTTAGGCAAACTGGATCTGCTTCTCCTTTCATCCAGCAGCCACCAAGTGGGGTCAAGGACTCAAGCAGAGTACAGGCCAAACTCTGATTACCTTTTATGGGAAGCCTCCTCCCTCCTTTACTCGTCAGATATCTACACCATCCTCTAAGCAAGCATGGGGGCCTAGTGAATGGCAGCCTCAAGTCGGCAGTGGGGACATGGCAGCAGTCATTACCCATAAGGGATTCAGACACTGATCATGATAAGGAAGAGAAGCCAGCTTGTGGTGGTGGATTCTGGGCTCCAAGGAGGCGGGGTTGCCTTTAATTTTAGCTTTTCTGCTCTTCTCCAGGATGCTTAACGACCAGGCCCTCGCGCATGCCCCTGCTTCATCCATGAGGAGGGAGCGTCCTGTTGACAATATTCAGTGATTCACTCAGGCAGATTCAGATTCTCCCCACTCCACCTCCTGCTTCTCCGAATTCATGAGATCCTTCGACTTATGTGCAGGAGAGAGATTCAGCCTCAGAACATGTGGGGATTCCACAGTGAAGCATAAAACCTCGACTTCACTAACACTGGCTCTTATCAACAAAGATGGCTGGAGAGTTAGGGAGAGTGAGTCCTCCAAGTGTTTTCCTCAAAGTTACTCTGTGAAAGACGTAGTCAGGCAGGCTTGTGCCCATCATACCCAAGAGGAAGCTTGGGCTCACATGGGCTCAGGGAGGGAGGGAAGAACTAGAACCTTAACCTAGGTCTTCTGGTCCCAAGCTCCTCACTCCTTCTATTCCCCAGGGCCACCAGTGGCTCCCACCTAGTGCTGCCCACGGGGGTCCTGGCCGCTGCTTTGTGAACCCCTCATAACTACCTGCCTCCGGGCACAGATATCATAGTACTTCTACTTCCGGTTTTGAAGCACCCTGAATCATTAAGTCTGGAACAAGCCAAGTCCTGAGAATGAGACTCTTAGTGAAATTATCCCCAAGCTGGGCTGGCTTCCAACACAGGCTGATCCCAAAAGTCCGTGACTACCCTCATTTTGTCAATGCACTGGGCCATCTAACTTTTGGGAAATATTTTTTTCACTTTATCAACTAAACTGGGATGTTTCTGGCACCTCAATCAGCAACTTGAAAACTTGAGAACAAAATGACTCCCTCAAGAGATTTGTAAACCAAGAGAATAAACTCTACATGTAATGTAAGGCTGCAGAACTTCCCTGACTCATTCATTCATTCATTTGACATTTTTTTCTTTTTCTCTTTCTTTCTTTCTTTTTTTTTAGCAAAAAAAAATGTCATAACTGTGTGCAAAGTACCACACCTGCCACCATGGGATATAAAAAGCAGTATAGGACTTTTTTTTTTAAATGCACTATAGGATATTGCAATATATTTAGGGAATTAACAAATCAAGACAAATATAAATCAATATGTGATGTGATAAAATGCATTCACAGGAGAGAAAACTCACTGGTACAAGGGTGTTCTGTACATTAGAGGACATTCACCATCTGAAGTCAGAGGACTCGAGTTTGAAACCTGGTTCTGCCATTTATGACCAGAGTGAACTTGGGTCAATCACACTGAGGCCTCTTCTCTGCCTCTGTTTCCTTATCTATAAAATGAGAGGTTTGGGCTGGAAGGGTGCTAATGTCATTGTTAGCTCTAAATTTCTGATCTATGATCATTGTCCACCAGGGCAACCTGAGAAGTCTTTAGGACAGAGAAGGGATGAACTGAAAATGAGAAGCTTGGGGAATGTGGTATAGAGGGTGTGCTACACCAAGTTGTGTTTGAGGGAAGAGGAGCAGTGGACACATTAGTCAGAGACTGGAAATGTGGGGCTGGAGCTTGGGAGAGACACTGGGATTTAGGATGTCTTCCACATTGAAGACACTGGAATGGGTGAGATCTCCAAGGCAGAGTTTGAGGATAGGGGCCAATGGTCGATGGCAAAACCATGCAGAGAAAGTGCTATCATTTTGAGGGAGAAGACACAGTCAAGGGGTTAGAGAAGCAGTGACCAAAGAGGGACACAGGCTGTGCCCAGAGGTCTTAACTTCAACAGCACAGGGTCCTGACTCTGCAATAGCTTTGCCCAGAAAATGATCCATAAAGTGAAGAACTATTGTAGAGAGCTAGACTATCTCCCTCACATGGATTACAATGATGACAAAGAACTGGCGCTTGTAGTCATGTGAGTGAGTAATGCCCTTCAGATGCATTACCTTGAAGAGACAGAATGCTAGACCTGGAATAAGGAAGACTGGAGTTCGAATCTAGCCCCATACACTTGTTAGCCATGTGACTCTAGACAGGTTGTTGCACCCATGTCAGCTTCAGTTTCCTCATCTATGAAATGGGGACAACAATAGCATCTTTCTTCTAGGGTTATTGTGAGGATAAAAATGAATTAATATTCATTTTTAATGAAAGGGTTCTATAAATACTAGTTTTTATTATTGTTGTTGCTGTTATTATTATTAAAATCTCAATTAATCCTTACAACCAGTCTGTGGGGTAGGTGCTTTTATTATCCCCATTTCACAGATAGAGGAACTAAGCCCGAGAGATTCTAAATAAATTTACCAAAGTCACAGAGATAGTAAGTTGGTCAACAGAGTCCTAATTTGTGGTGGTGGAAGATCATAATGTGGTCTCTTGCCCTCATTTCCCACTGTTCTTTTTTAAAAAAATATTTATGTATTGTTAGTTTCCAACATTCACTTTTATAAGATTTGAGTTTTAAATTTTCTCCCTCTTCTTCCCCTCCCCTCTCCCCAAGATGGTATGTAATCAGATGTAGGCTATACATGTACAATCACATTAATCATATTTCCACATTAGTCATGTTGTAAAGAAGAATCCACATTCAGACTACACAGATTTTTCTGGATGTGGATAGCATTTTCCATCATGAGTTTTTTGCAGTTGTCTTAGATCGTTGCATTGCTGAGAAGAGCTAAGTGAATCAAAGTTGGTTGTTGCACAATGTTGCTATTAGTATGTACAATGTTCTCCTGGTTCTGCTCACTTCACTCAGCATCAGTTCATGTAAGTCTTTCCAGGTTTTTCTGAAGTCTACCTGCTCATCATTTCTTATGGAACAATAGTATTCCATTACATTCATGTACCACAACTTGTTCAGCCATTCCCCAATTGATGGGCATCCCCTCAATTTCCAATTCTTTGCCACCACAAAGAGATGCTATAAATATTTTTGTACATGTGTGTCCTTTTCCAATTTGTATGATCTCTTAGGGATATGGACCTAGTTGTGATATTTTTGGATCAAAGGATATATGTACAGTTTTATAACCCATTGGGCATAGTTCCAAATTGCTCTCCAGAATGGTTGGATAAATTCACAACTCCACCAACAATGCATTAGTGTTCCAATTTTCCCATATCTTCTCCAACATTTATCATTTTCCTGTTTTGTTATATTAGCCAATCTAACAGGTGTGATGTAGTACCTGAGAGTTGTTTTAATTTGCATTTCTCTAATCAATAATGATTGAGAACATTTTTTTTCCCTATGACTATAGATAGCTTTGATTACTTTGTCTGAAAATTGCCTGTTCATGTCCTTTGACCATTTATCACTGGTCATTTCCCACAGATCTTGCAGCCTCTCAGGACTTCTCCCTGAGACAGTCAAGCTCTGCTACCCACTGTTGGATGATGAACCCCAGAACGTCCAGCTTTCAAACTAGTACAGGTCAGATTTTTTGATGCCACATCCAGGGTTTTTTTGACAATACCACAAGTAACAGAGAAACACTGGTGCTCAATAAACACTTGATGATTGATTGATTGATGGTGTTAGAGCCTGATCACAACCTTTCTGCTTACTGCCTGTGCCAATGTGGGTCAATCATTCAATCTCTCTGAGTCTCTTAATAGGAAGGTGCTGAGCAAAATGATCACTCTACCCTGTGGTAGCTTGAGCCCTGTAATGCAACAATCCTAGGAACCTAGGACTATGTTGCTTCTCTGATTCAAGAGATGTTTCAGATGGCAAGTTCTGCCTGAGTGGGGCAGTGAAGCCAGAATCTAGATTTCTGAGGCTGGAAGTTTGAGGAGAAAGTGACTTCTGAGCCAATAACAAAATGGCAGCTGAGAAAAGACTGAATAAAGTGTTCTTACTAGTTAACTGAGGTTGACTATGTCTATAATGTGAGAGAGTAAGAGATAGCTAGAGGGGACACCAAGAACAAGGGGAATTTTTTCTCAAGATCATGGTGGCCTAGCTATGCTTGAAGGCAAAAAAAGAGATGCCTATCAAAAAGGAGAGATAAGTGATGCTGAAGAGCCTGAAGATAACTGAAGGAGATAAGTCCCAGTAGAATGCTAACTGAACTGGCCCATTGGTTGCCCCTTTACGTCTGAAACTGATTTGGGTGTCCACAATGTAGACTTAGGGCAGGTGAGAAGGAACCAGTGAGGGTCACAAAGGCTCTTTACCTGTCCCCTTGCTCTTTTATCCAAGAAGCGTCTGTTGCATTGAGTTGACTCTCTACAAAGGGGGATCTTCTACAGGAATAGGAGCCATGAAGCATTATTGCATCCTGGCTTTTTGAAATGCTTTGGGCAGCTTTGCTCTTTGGAAAAAAACAAAATCAGCAAGTTAGATTCCCTCACCCTCTCCTAATTAGAGCTCTTTGTGTTTGGCCAGTGGACAATAGTCAAGCATTCCAAGTTGAAAATACCGCCTGGCTGGGCTTGTTTTTCCTCTGCCATTTTCAATATTTGTTGTTAAACCCTGACACTTAACCAGTTTCTTGATGCCCCTCTCTGTACCATGCAGAGTGTGTTTGTGTGCATTGCCTCATTGCTTTCCGAGAAATAAATCTCAGGTTATTTAGAAATTCTACATGCTTATAGCATTCGCCCACTCAAGGCTTCAAGAATTTTTCTAAACCACCCCCCTCTACTTGGAACAGCCTCCTAATTAATATACATCAGGACACCTTGCTCTTCTCCTCTGAAAACTCCTAAAAAGCCATCTGTTCCAGAAGGCATTCCAGCTACCAGAGCCACTAACAGTTTGACTGTGCTCCTCTTCCCACCTCATCATTGCTACATGGACTACAGTGAGAATTTCTGGACTGACATCCAGCTCTGGGCATGTCAAGGTGGCATCCTACAATGTCTTTCTGATAGAAGTAGCCAAGTGTCCCAAAAAGCACCACTCGTTTCTCATGACATTCTAGTCTCATCTCCAAAGACAGCAGCAGCTTCCTTTGTAAAGCTGTACTAAAATGGATGTAGCAAATTTAACCAGCTGAACATTCACTCAGGACTGAACCACTGTGTCACAACAAAAATCTCTGCCATGGGTTCCCCAATCCAAGAACTCTCACAGGTAGGAGAACTCAACACAAGCAACCAGCATGGCACTTGTTTGGAAGATACCACTTTATGTTTAAAAGCAGGATCGTGTGGTCATTTACAGCGGATAGACTAATCTCGACCAGGTTTGGGGCGACTGAGTCTCTGATTTTGATCATGGAACTAATTTAGAAGAATTGTTCCATGGAATTGCAAGTGTCAGTATCCCTGTAGAGCTACTCAATCCCCATCTTTCAAAACTTGCAGACACATCGTGGTTAATTCTCCTGAGGTACCAGTGTAGACCAATAAGCTTAAGGACTCTGGCTGAGAGATGCTGGACCAAACTGTGGGTGCTTAGAGTGGATTCAGGGGAGCTTCCATCTAAAAAGAGCCTGGAGGCCTTGGACAATTTACATTTCCATTAGTCAATCATTTCTAACAATACTTCAAAAGACTTTGAAAAGTAGATGTTTTAGACTCTAATAGCTTAGGTTAATCAGTTCCTTTTGTGTTAGCAAGGTGATAGTGCTTCCTATGCTAAATAATGGGTATTAAAAAAAAAGTAAAATGATTCCTCCATAAACTCCCATTCGAGTGGGGAAGACAACATGCAAATAACTAGTGACATATAAATAAAAACAGCTTTGGGCCCAGAAGAGCCAATAGTTAAACATTCAACTTGATCATTGATACCTCAGAAATCAGCAAATGCTATGAATCAGGGCTTGATTTATTGCTTTGTTAATTGTCTAGAATTAAGACAGGAATGGAGAAAATGTAAATAATAGAGATTAAACTTAAAAGTGTACTGTGTGTACTTCCCCCTCCCCCAAAGAACCAGATGTTAGCCATGTCCCAGCATGCCTCTGGAGCACGGGAAGCCAACATTGGATGGCGAAGCCACAGTTGGGAGCCTGGGAACTTGGGGGAGGGTGGTGCCTCCGATAGCAAGAGAGAAGTTTGGGAAGAGAATAATTTCAAGTGAAAAAGAAGTGATTCTTTTTTGGACATATTCAGTTTTCAATGCCTTCAGGCCAGTCAGTTTCAATGTCCAAGAAGCAGCTGGAGATGCCTGACTGGAGCCTGGGAGAGAGACAAGGCTGGACATGCAGGTATGAGAGGCTCACTTGCATGGAGCTGGTAATTGAATTTACGGGAGCTTACAAAATGGCCAGGTAGATTATGGAGCAAAGAGTCGGAAGAAAAGGCTGAGATCTGGGGGCCACTCACAGGAGATGAATGTAGCATGGATGAAGAATCAGCAAAAGAGGTGAAGAAGGAGCAGTCATAGATATGGAAAGAGAGCCAAGAAAGAGCAGCATCAGGAATACCAGGCGCCGTGAATCTGGTCAGAAGAAGGGGATGGACTGAGTGAAATGCTGCAGAAAATGCAAAGAGGATCCGATCTGATTATCTTCATGACTTCAAATCCCACCTCAGACACTTACTAGCTGTGTGAACCTGGGCTAGTCACTTAACCCTGTCAGCCTCAGTTTCCTCATCTGTAAAATGAGCTGGAGAAGGAAATGGTAAGCCACTCCAGTGTCTCTGCCGAGAAAACTCCAAATGAGGTCACCAAGAATCAGACATGACTGAACTAGGATATTATTGGTAATTTCAGAAAGGGTAAGAATAATTGAATGAAGAGGTCAGAAGTCAAATAGGAAGAACAAGCCCCTGGTGCAGATGACATTCTAAAATTCAGCCAAGAAGGGGAGGAGAAATATGAGATGAGAGCTAGCAGGGATGGGTGGATTAAGGGAGGGTTTTTTTTTTAAGACAGAGAAATCATGGGAATATCTGCAGGCGGCAGAGAAGGATCCAGGAGAGAGAGAGAGAAGAGACAGACAGACAGACAGAGAGACAGAGAGAGAGAGAGACAGACAGACAGAGAGAGACAGAGACAAAGAGAGAGACAGAGACAGACAGACAGAGAGACAGAGACAGAGAGACAAGACAGAGAGAGGGGAGAGAGAGAGATTAGAGGCTCATCTAAAGGGTTGTGCCTTGGCAAGGAGATGAGGTATCCTCTGAGAGGTACATCTAAGAGCAGAGTTAAGGAAGAGGTAGTGAAAGATGGTGGAGTGATATGAGATGAGAAAGGGAAACTCCTAGCGAGGCTTCCACTTTTTTCGGGCAGGATGAAGTGGAGTCTTGGGATGGCAGGCTGATAAGACACGGGGTCGTGGGAAGCCAAGGAGGAATGAGTTGGCTTGGAGCAGCCCCTGTGGAGCGCTGGGCATCTCAGAGTCTGTGATTCTGCAAAACACGTGAACAATGAACAGAAGTGGAGGTGAGACCTTCCTCCTCTCCTGCATCGTCCCCAGTGCCGTCACCATCATCTCATCATCATCT
Organism: Vombatus ursinus; assembly: GCF_900497805.2. Taxonomy (NCBI): domain Eukaryota; kingdom Metazoa; phylum Chordata; class Mammalia; order Diprotodontia; family Vombatidae; genus Vombatus; species Vombatus ursinus. The sequence continues at coordinate 16,845,186 of NW_020954577.1, read as the reverse complement.
CTGCCACTGACATCATCTTTATAGACATTTAGACGAGGCCCCGTAAGTTATGAAAGACGATTTAGGACATTATCTCATTGCACATCCACTACAAACCTAGGCCTCAGTGCTACTATTATCGCTCCTATTTTAGAGATGAGGGATTCAGAGAAATGACATGACTTGCCTAGGGTCGTATAGTCAGGCAGTCAGAGGCAGGATTTGAACTCAGATCCTCCTGACTCCAGCTTCAGTGCCTTCTCCATTGCCCCATATTTTTCTGGAGGCCTCTCTCACAATGGAACTGACTTCCCACTTCTCCACTTGAAACCCCACCTCTGAATCTCCTATGTACCAAAACAAAAATTCTTCATCCTATTAAAACAATCCAGGAAGAACATTTCACCCATTGTATGTCCGCTGAAGGCAGACAGAGTATTCCATCTTTTGGTACAAGAAATAGATTTTAAGAAGTATCTTTTTTTTTTTAATATTGTCAGACTCTAAAGGAAAAAGATTTGCCCTTAGCTACGCAAACATAAAGCAGACAGGCTTTAAGAAATTACAGGATGGTTGAACAAATTCAGGGAATGTGCTCCCGCCAGCCCCCAGGCGATGAAAGGATCAGCCTTTTAAAAAAAATCACTTCATGTTTATTTTTTATAAACTGTGTTTCTACTGATCCAAATTAAAAACATTCTTATTATATGGTGCTCTTAGGCACTCAGATGTGGCGTCTATAAATGCATTTAATTCGTGTTTAATGTAAGGATGATATTGAAATGTAATCACTTGCAGTATCCTCAACGACATTTTGTGCTCTCAACAGCAATGAAAATTGAGGATGTTAATTTACACATACAAGATGATTTCATGCGACTTATCAAAGATTAAATGGTACAATCAGTAATGACAGTGGAAGAAATTAAATCAGGATATGAATGAGCCTGGGGTTGGCTTGTAGGTGTTCCAGCAAAGCCTAATCCTCCCGCTTTCACTGATGAGTTAATCACTCCTCATAGTCTTTGTCAAATGTTAACCTTTACAAGAGTCCTGTTGGCTTAAGACGACCGTGATAGCTTAGCAGGATTCATTTTAAAGACCATGTAGAGAAACCTTTTTTACAGGTTTTAATTATTTTGAAGTTTATCTAAAGGGGAAAATATATTTTAACAAGCATCCACCCAAGTGGTGGGAGCACATCATTCTAATCTGCAAAGCTAATTATCACCTTCTTATGGAACACAAGGAACAGCTTTGGAAGCAAATTAATGTAGCCTATTGGGACAGTTTGTCACTTTATTAAATAACCATCATCTTTGCAAATAAAATTGTGATAAGCTTCATTGTAGGAAGCAAAGAGAGAAGACCCCCTCACACCATTACACATGAAAATTAACTTCCCACAGTTTCTTGAACAGTTTATTAAGCGTTCATTGTGTTGGATCATAAAGTACAAATGGCAGAATTAAATGCTTTTTAACTGTAAGAAGCAAATATGTTTCATATCAATAGTTTTTTAAAAACCCTCCCACATGATGGACCATTCCAGAGAGGTGTCCAATGCATACCTCCAAGTAAGACAGAAAATGGACCAGTCAAGTGATTCTAAGAGGTAACTCCAGAGCACCCAAAACTATGGGTAAACAATTCTTTGTGAGAAATTATTAGACCATGTTATTAATTGTAGGATTTAAAACATGCAGTGTCGAATACGTCAAATTTTCATGCATAGAGAAGAGTAATTTCTAAATGTTCCAAACCTTGATAAGAATGTGAGGGGTAAATGAACCATCCTCAACCTGAATCATGAACCATTTGTTTGCCCTATGTTTTTGTACCACGATTCTACAAGGACATTTAAGTCCCTTAAACGAAGATCATAGAGTGATGAAGAGAAGAGTTTCATGGTCCTGAAGAGAGGTCAGGGGCCCACCTCATCTCTGGAAATGCACATTTTTGTTTTCCTCTATCTCAGACTCTCAGCCTGGGACCCAAGCTCATTAGCTGAGGACACATCCCTGGCTCCACATTTGGGTCACAATCTAGCAGATACGTTGGCACTGGTATTATTGGTAGTTAATGTGATTAAGCCAAGGCGGGACCTCTCTATTTGGAGTCTGCCCATAGCAAAATGCCTTTCAGATCCCAGATCCAAAGTGGGGAGTTCAGCAGATGGGATCGTAGGCTCTTTAATTAGTGCGCTCTGAGTGCACAGACGGCCTCTGACCTCCCCAGCACACATGCACGCACACACAGACACATATGCACATACATATATACATAGATCAGATTGAGGCACTTTCTCTTACAACCTTTTCTAGTCCGGGTGGCATTCAAAGGCAAGTGAAGCTCCACTTGGCAAAAAGAGGGATGATGAGTGTCAATATTTCCCCACTTGTCCATGATGAAATCCAGACTTAACAAGGATTTTGCCTCCTATAGGAAAGTCCCGCCATGCTCTTGGAACATGCCTTCATCACCTTAGTGGACATGAGCACCAGAGCCCTCTGCTGGCCCCCGCCTCAGATTTGCCTGAGGCGCCAAAGACAGAGATGCTGCCATCTGTCCCTCCCTGGTGTATTAGCCACAGCTCACAGGGGCCAGGCCTAGCTGGGCATCCCTGAGGGGGGCACATGTTCCAAGGTCTTCAGGGCCTGGGCCTCTGAGCAGTTCAGATTCTTCTTAGATTACTGCCTATGAAAGCCACAGTAAAACAAATTGCTAAGTTGCAATGACTTCATTTGGGCATGTTTCAAAGTTGGGGGAAAATAAAAAGCTTTATGAGAAAGGCACATGGAGAAATCATGACCAAATGCAAATTATGGAGGTCATTTTTTTTTTGGTATTTCTATGACAAAATATGCTTTGACCAGTCATAGCTGAGGCTCATTAAGCTTTCAACAATTACTCCAAATTCTCCTAGAACTCAGAGCACAGTAAATATTATTAAAAAAAGTCCTCACAAGACCTTTAGAGATGTCACTGCCTTGACCTTTTGTTCATTTAAAAAAATTAAATGTTTTATTAAATACTTAATATTGGACATCAAGACAAGCCAAGATGCTTTGTGAATATTTATGTGTCAATTAATTTCTGTGTTTAAAGAATTACAACTTTTCTGTCATTCCTTGCAAGTTCTCATCAGTTTTTTTTTCAATTCATTTGAATTGTTTTATTTATTTTATTTTTAATTTATGGAATAAAAAAAACATTTCCATAACACAGCATAATAAAAAAAGATGATTGCACATGAAACTGCAAATCTATTATGTACAACTTGCTATTATTTTAAATATATAATAAAGTTTTCATTTAAATTTTTTTTTCTTTTTTTTTTATTCCCCCACTACCACCCTAGAGATGGCTCCTATTAGACACAAATAGGTTCCTGATGTATGGTCTGTTATTGCGAACTCTGTTCTGATGACTCTGCCTTGCATATATGTTTGCATTATGTCACAAGCATTTTTCTGGAATTTTCTGTATTGATCACACTTGTCTACTTTGATGACATTATAGTGTTCCTCTCTTCTCCTTTCCCAGGGTCTCTTTCAGAGAGGAGGCCTTCTCCTTCTCAAGGCCAACCCTTCTACGTGCGTCCTTGGTCCCATCCCTTCCTGCCTCCTCCCCAAGTGTGGGCCTCAATCTTCCTCCTCTCTCTTGGGTTTCGACCATGAGCAGGTAACTTCCTTACTGCCCACTTCGAATATGCTCAGGTTTCCCTCATCCTTACAAAATAATTCATGTCCAGTCCCAGTTTCTGCCCTAAACTTCAGTCCTTACCTAGTGGACATTTTAGTTGGATGGATACACAGACACACACACACAGACACACACTCACACAAACACACATTTATTTCTATGTGTGTACATATGGAAGCATGAACATAAACACACATCCATTCTTTTCTGTTATATGCATACAACAATGTGGTGATTGTTTCACACTTTGATGCTTTGTACTTGTATCTCCAGTGCCCAGCACAATTGCTGGCACATGGATGGCTCTTACTAAATATTTATTTATTAATTAACGCACCACAAGTTTTGTTTTAATAATTCTGCTATTGTCAGGCACTTAGGTTACCTTGAGGGTTTGGGGTTGTTTTTGTTTTTCAATCATATAAAACACTGTTATAAAATTATTTGAACAGACTGTTTTCCCCATAACATTTCCAGGTTATATTCCTGTCAGGGAATTATTGGTTTAATGAGCTGGAATAATTTGTGGCTTTAGCTGTGGGTTACCCAGATGATTTCCAAAGATCTTCATGTTCTCAATTCCACTAGAACTCAATGAATATCCCCATTTCTCCTGAGCCCTGAGACCATGGATTTTGGTGCTTTTAACCATTTTTTGCCAATCTTATGGTCACAGAGTAATACTTCAAACTTCTTTTAATTTCATCTCTTTGATTATTAGTTGTTGAATTTTTTTCCCCAAGTGACTAATAAAAATTTATATTTCTTCTTTGAAAAATCACACTTTGACCATGCATCCATTGTGGTCTGGGGTTTCAGATGACCATTTTTGCAAATTTCCTATAAATTTTGGATACAAAATGTTATTTGTCATATTTTCCATAAATATTATTATTTGTTTTTAACTTTAAGCCCATTCTTACCATTGTACGAAGTTTTAATGTTTAGCTTATCTTAATACTTCTATTATTTTTATTTTAAAACTACTTACTCTTCAAAATGGAGATAAATGAATTTTTAAGTTCATTTCCAAATTTTATAATTCTTTGTAATCATTAAGTCCAATTACTGCTCTGATTCTGGCAGTTACTCCAATTTATAGACAAAGCCACCAAAACCTGAACTTAGCCCCTTGATGTAAGTTAGAGGAGAACAAAGCAGTAAGTGTGGAGAATTCTGCAGTCCATTTCTCCCTATTAGCCCGTGGCCACCCAGCCTGGGCTGTGCTGACAGAAGCCCTTCACTGGCCCAACTCCCCTATGCCCTAGCCCAGCACCCTGGGTTCCAGTGTGCATGAAAGAAAAAATGAAACAAGTCTTGGGACCAGGAAATAAAGATCTGGATAGATGTAGTGCTAAAGGAATGAACAAAATAAACTCACACGCCCAATTAAAGTCATACTTCCAATGTGGCGTGCACTGTGCTAAACACCAGGGGTAAAACATGATCCTTGTCTTTAGGGAGATTACATTCTAATGGGGAACCACAATACGGAATGGGGAGCTGAAGAGAGAGGAGACAGGAGGGCCTGGGCTCAGTGAGTTCTATTTCGTGAAGCTTCAGCACTGTTTCTTTTATAGTTCAATATAAAGAGCAACATATTTAGAGTCAGAAGACGTGGGCTTAAATCCCAGGTCTAGCAGTCATAAAATCTGTGACCTTAGGAAAGTCACTTCATTTTTGTGGTCCTCAGTTTCCTCATCTGTAAACTGGGGATACTAATCTCTATCTTACTCTATCTCAGAGAAAGGTCATGTGGAAAACTAAAATCAGTTAATGATATTTTTGGCAACAATTTTCTTCTTAATTCCAAGTTACTGGACTAACAAAACCAAATTTGACTACGCTAAAGTCCACATGAGTATGGAGAAGGGGACAGATGTCAGAGATGTCCAGTATTTGCGTAATGGTAGCACTGGGGGCAGGAAGAGAAAAGAACTATAAATAACTCTATAACTCCATTTTAGACCTGGGTGACTGGATATATGGTAGAGCTCTCAACACAAATAAGGATGTTCAGAGAATGTCTTTTAGGTAGGTAGGGGGTGAACCCGTATTTAGGGTAGAAGAATTCTATGATGACCTAGCAAGAGACCAGTTCTAAGAAGTTACAATGTTATAAGAAATATTGGGAAAGCCAAAATTCCTAAAATGGACTCAGAAACCAATCTATATAAAACTGGAGCTTCCAGCAAGGCAAAAGGTGACTAAGGATGGGAGAAGTTGGGAAGGGCAGGCAGGGTGCAGTGAAGCTAAGTAGGCCTTGAGTGTGAGGGCTAAGGAGCTCACTAGACGTGGTGGCAACGAGGAGTTACTGAAGGTTTTGAAGGAGAGGCATGACGTGAGGACTCATCACTGTGTGAGGACCTGCCTGAGGGCAGTGTAGGGTGGACAGGAGACAGGAGACAGGAAACAGGGGAGGGACATTTAGAAGGTCAGTGATAGGAGTCCAGTGCATGGCATAAGGTGGCAGAGCAATGGGCAGGAGATACAGAAGTGAGGGTGTGAAATACATAACAAAAATCTTGGGGTTGATTAAGTCAGTGAAAAGCAAAACCATTTAATTCTAGGGGTCTAGCAAGAACAATGAGACCACTCTGATAAAAATTAAAGAAAAAAATAATCAGAAGGGGTTGGGCTCGTTTGAGAATCAAGACGCTCAAAGTCCACAGGTCGACCTCGGAGTCATGGTCTCTGATGTGAACCCAGCTAGGATAACAGCAGAAAAACCAAACCAAACCTGGCCATTAAGTAGTATCGTCCGAGTAGAGTAGACTTCTTTGGATGGCAAAAGTGCTCTCATATTAGGGGTCTTTTGGCAGATGCTAGAGCTATTCCCTTGTGTGCATTACAGTGATCAAATCCCTTTTCTTTGTCTTTTTGGAATCCCCAGCAATGTTTACTGGATCAAATTGAATTGACTTGAACTAGATGGTGTCTGAAGTGTCTTCTCAATCTAAAGTGGTATAATACACGTCTTGAATCTTGACTGTTACTGTCCTTAGGTGCCATGGGCTGCCTGGCTCCAGCTGCCCTATTTGAGTACCTGTCAATGAAATGAAGTATCTCCCCTTGCTAAAAGGTCATACTCCTCCTCTAGTTACCTTGGACTGTATTCCTGCCGTCCTAGGTATAGCCTTGAATGGATGCCATTTAGATATTCTCTGAACCCAGCACAGAATCTCGTGTGCAATAGGTGCTTAACTAAGACTGGGGGGCATAGATGGGACCCACAACATTGTGTATCATTGGAGTGTCAGAAGCCAAGAAAATAATGTGTTATGGCTCTTAATTACCTCACAAGCATGCTATTGCAACAAAGATCTTTCCAAGTAAAGATGCTTAGGCCTCAAGTAAGCAAGAGGACTCAATACCCTTGCCCTAGGGTAGATACTGACGTGTCTTAACTTTCAAACTTGTTTCAGACCAGGGAAGGAGGAAGGGGAAGGAAGAAGTAGACATTTCAAAATCATAGAATCTTCAAGACAGAAGCGATCTTAGAGAATCTTCCTCATCCTTTCCCTTGCCCTCTTCCCCTCCTCCCACCTCCAGTCATCTCCACCCTTTTCTCTCTCTTTCTATTCATGTCTCTGTCTCTCTGAGTCTCTGTCTCTGTTTTTCTATGTCTCTCCCATTGATTCTGGGAGGTCTCCTCCAGCACCAAGATCCTATGATTTTGAAATCTATAATTATTTTATTCTAAAAAGCATGATTTAATAAAATAAAAATCAGCCCCTACAATATTTATTGAGCAGTCAGTATCTCAGGGTGTTGTGCTAGATGCCACATGGCCTCCTGAGATTGTTATTTCCATTAAAGAATAAGACACTAGGCATATATTAAGACATTGGTCAGTGCCAAAATAAATAAGCTAGCTAAGATTTCCATTCACTCGTGCATTGGACACACTCAGGGTCTTTGTGGATACCAGGAAGCAGTCCTGTTTTTCTTCCTTGAGGAACTATTCTCTGTGATCTAATAGCCTGTTAAATGTGACTTCAGTGAGAAAAGAGGGGATCAGCCCTTAGACAAATGAGAAGATTTAAATCCAGTTGCTCATAGAAACTGCTAAATGCTAAATGTGCAGCCAGCCATATGTGACCAAATCAAGGTTGGGACTGGACGATTTTTCTTCTGGTTCATAAAAAAGCATAGAATCCCAGAATGATAGCATTGGCCATTGACAGTGACCTTCCTGTTCATCTTTTCCCAACTTCTCTGAGTGTCAGTATCCCTGACAGGTGGTCCTCCAGCCTCTGCCTCCTGCCCCCAGTGGTGAAGTCTGTTACCCTATTATTGGAAACTCTATTTAGACAGTTATTTTAAGTCCGATTCCATCGGGTTTTTTTTTTCTTCAGTGAACATTTATTGAGGGCAGTGTAGGGTGGACTTAGTGGGTTCTATTTCATTAAGCTTCAGCACTGTTTCTTTTATAGCTCAATATAAAGAACAACATATTTAGAGTCAGAAGACAATTCTCAATACAATGCATGATAACTGGGTGCTGAGAGAGAAAGGATATTTGGAAAAGCAAGCTTGTAACAGCAGGCAGATAAGACCCAATGGAGATGAATCTAATGATCCTTATTACGTGGTAAGCACATTTATCTAATGCAAAGCAAAGGGTTCTACAAGGTCCAAGTCAGGGGCTCTCGACCTGGCTCTGTGAAATGTTTTTATTGTATGTTTTCATAACTCTAGTTGGTTTCCATTGTAATTCCATATACTTTAAGCATCTGAAAGCATTATTCTGAGAAAAAGGCAGAATAGTTTAATTGACCTGCCATCAGGGTCCATGACTCAAAACAGATTACATGCCCTGGTAGACTTTGTGGCGGAAGCAGCATTGGAGCTGGGATTATAATTCACACCTCGAGTCACTTCTACCATTGGTTTTTTGTTGTTTTCCCAAACCCCTCCCCCCTCCCGGACCCGGGACAACTTTGAAAATATGTTTGGTGACTTCCTTTAATATTCTCTCTTCTGCATTACATCCTCACTCTGACTGTCTGTCCGATCCTATTCTTTGATTCACTTAAAACTCTGGAAGCTCCAGCCAGAAGTTAGAAATACTAAGGTGATAGGTACGGATTCTACAGAACAGTAACTTGCTTGTTTCATCAACCATTCACTAAGCATTAACTAAATGACTACCATGTGGTGGGTGTCATGTTAAGTGTTGGGAATAGAAAGACCAAAAATGATCTGGTCCCTGTCTTCAGGGAACTTACAGTCTACCAGGGAGATGTCATATCAGTACATAGAACGCCCGTAATGACTCTCAGAAGCGTTGTCCAGCACCATGATGGCCAACCTTGCTGTCCTCATTGTCCTCCTCTCTGTACTCTGCCATTTGATGATCATCTTAAAATTAGGCAGCCAGAACTGAACATAACATTCTAGCTCTAGTGTGACCAGCCTAGACTACAGAGGGAATAGGATTTCCCGCAATCTGAACCACCAGGACAACTGCTTGGTAACCCCTAATGTTTTCAGTTACTAAGATTTTGCAGGTAACTGTCTTCTTAACAGACAGTGTATTTGTTTGTGTGTGTGTGTGTGTGTGTGTGTGTGTGAGTGAGTGAAGTGTGAGTGGACAGATGAAATGTTCACCAAGAAGCCGAGAGTATCCAAAATGGGAGATATGTCAGAGCCATCAAAGGAAGTCACCCGAGATGAGTTCACTTGGATTCATTTTACTTTATGCCAATTAGGAGGAATCTCATTTTTCACAAGGGCTGATGTGTTGTTATTGGGTAAAGCTGCCTTATTTTCAAAAAGGATGATTTTGCATTGTTATTATTATTATTATTATTTAGTATAACAAACCTATTTTGCCTTTGTAGTAAAAATCTCGATTGACTTGGGTTCTGGAGAGGCCCAACTAGGAATCTCATATGTCATAAATAGTAGAATGGAGCAAGTCACTTTTTTCCTCCAGGTCTCAGTTTACTCATCTTTAAAATGGGAATAATATTATTTGCTGGGTCTTCTTCACCTTCTAAATCTTTAAATGTCATAGAAATGTGAGAGATTCATATGTCTCTTTGCAAGTCAAAGGAAGCAAAGCCTTTCTAATCTGGTCAGTAACTCTGGGTAATGTGAAGATTTCTGTCAGAATTCTAGGATGGCAGAATTCAAGTCCACACTTGAAACAACAATCCAGCCTTATGAATAAATAATCTCATCTCAAAATAATATTCCAGATAAGTATTCTATGACCTTAGACATGAAAGCTTATAGGAAAAAGGACCTGGTAAGCCACGTGGAGGACTGGAGAAAACATGGCACTTCAAGTCACAATGGCACCCGCATTTGCCAGGCCCCGACGTTTGCCACCTTGGACTCGTCCTTGATTCCTCCATCACCAGTTGGAGGACTGTACTCTCTGTTCCCCACTTCTCTGGCTTTCACGTGTTTGTGTTTCTGCTGTATGCCCCTCAAGAGAATACGAGACCCCTGAGGGCCGGGACTATTTCA
>NW_020954577.1:16821682-16835012 GCF_900497805.2 Vombatus ursinus | reverse complement strand
TTTCTTTTCTTTTCTTTTCTTTTCTTTTCTTTTCTTTTCTTTTCTTTTCTTACAAATGGTTACTACCACTTTAAGTAACATCTTAATCCCTACAACAAAATGTGTATTTTTACATTACATTACAGATATTTACATTCTTATGTATTAAAAGCCAGGACAAAAATAAGTCCTTTATATATCTCATATAAAAATCCCATTTTTGATATAGTTTCTTAATTATGTTAACTTTTCTGATCAGCAACTTAGGATAAATAGTATAGAGTTAGTTAGTTACAAAACATTTTGTGAGGGTACATAAAGTGCGCTCATATGGAGATGAGTGTAAGGGAACTATCACACAAAAATCAGGACAAAGGATATTTAGCCTGCAAGGGAGAACCCATGGGGAGGGTAGAGTGAATACAATCCATGTCTTCAATTATTTATCCAGCTCTTTTGTAGAAAAGACATTCATTTTTTTCTCGTTGGTCCCAAGGTCATTGCTGGGACAGATGTGTAGAAGTAACAGGGAAGGAAAGTGGGGTACAGTTTAAAGAGACAGTTTTGAAATGACTGGACCTGTCCAAGATGTAACAAACTGAGTTGGGAAAAAGTGACTTTCGCACCCCTAGAAATATTGAAGCAGAGATTGGATGGCCCCATTGAAGGGAGTGCTGTAGAGGAGATTCAGGTTGCAGGCAAGAATTGGGCAAAATCGTTTCAGCAGTACATGCGAAGCCTGAGATTTTAAGGAGCAGTAGTGGAGAGGGGAGTAGTTGTTCTGTTCCACTGATTCTATGAAATACTTGTATGATAGCAAGGGTCCACCTTTCCAATCCTCAATTAAACTGAAGGGATGAATTCTTGTTCTCATACCAGCATTACTGTGGAGCAATGAGATAGGGTGCAACATGGTCACAAGAAAAAAAAAACAAAAAACAAAAAACAAAACAAAACAAAACAAACAAACAAAAAACAGGGGCTTCCCAGGGGATGAAAGAGGTGATGTGAGATGTGGGATGTGAGCGACTGCAACATAGAACCAACAAGGAACTCCAAAGAAGAGGAGCAAAGGATGACGTTAAGGGACTGTGAGAGGAAGAGAAAATGGGCTGGTCCTGGGGCAATAAGAAAAGACAGCCAGAATTCTGGAGAGCTTCATTGGTACCCACGTGACACAGGGAGAAAGTGAGGAAGGCTTCTAGCGTGTGCATGTGTGCTTGAGGGTGTGTGTGCGTGTGGATCGCCTGTGGTAAATGTGTGGGTGGACATGGGCAAGAGTCACATGCAATGTGCAGATGGGTTGAGGGATGGGTAGAGACAGGGATGGGTTGAGATCTGCACCACTGCAGGGGATGCAGAATTAAGGAGGTCCCAGGGCCGCTGGAGAATGAGCATCACATGATCCATGCTCTAAGTTTAACTTTTCTACTTAGGTTTCTTTCTTTTTTAAAACTAGGAATTTGCTTTTTTGAATCCTGTAGCACTATGATGATGAGGATGATTATATTATTATCAGTAGCAGTAATAATAACAATAATAGAAGTTAGCACTTTAAGTTTATAAAATAATTTATATTATCTCATTTTATCTTGTCACAGAGATAAGAGTAATTTCCCTCTTATGATAAGTTTCTACTAGCCTCTCCTTGAGGTTTCTTGTTCAGAAAAAAAAAAAACAAAACAAAACATCCCAGAAGACCCTGTGGGGACACTAACAGTATTTTCCTAGAGTATAAGGCTACTCTCCACCAGGGGCACAGAGTTGCTTGGTACATGAGATGAGAGCTCCAATCCCCGCAACACACACATACATATTCCCAATTGCTTATAGATGGTTCAGCACATGAGTAATTAGAAATGTGGAATGTGGGTGGGGCCCTGCTGGACTGCAGATTCAGGACCGGCTGTGGCCACATCCACCAGGGCCAGAGGCTGCTACATGACACAGACTCCTTTCTTACCTTGTGATAAATAAGTTTCCACAACAGTTAAGTTTCTAGTGAAGTCACCTCATGAGGGCTGATTGGCTTCTCTAAGCGGCTATGACAAATAGTCTTCCAAGGAGAGAGTGCCCACCAAGTCAATACAAAATTATTCATACAGAATCATGGAGCAGAGAACATTAGTCCAGATGGCCACCAAGGCACTGTTTCATGTGTCTTTTCATTACTCCCACCATGAGTAAGTGAATCAGCTGCTGAAATTTTGGGCTTTAAAATTAATTATGGTCAATGGAAAAAAATAACCCAGAGCATATAGTATTGTCATAGATTCACTTGCAAAGAAGAGCTGTTGCTTGGTGCCCCAGAGGTAGAAAGAATAACGACATTGATCCAATTAGTAATTAGACCCAATTATCCATGCCATGGGATCACCTGAGAGCAGAGACTAGCTTATAGTAATTAGCCTCTGTGGAGGGATTATAAGCCTGGCCCAGCTCACTCTGAAATCTGTTCTATGCCATCTAGAGTATCGTAGAAGCATAGAATTTAATCGATGGCAGAGAACTTGGAGTCATTCAGTCCGGCCCATACATGAAAATGAAGCAATGTCTCTACATTTCAGCCAACAGGGCACCATCCTGTCTTTGTCTGAGGATCTCCAATGAGCAGGAACTCACTGCCTTTCAAAGGTAGCCATTCCATTTTGGCAAAACCTTAATTGTTAGGGTTTCCCTTTTGTTAATTCCAAATTACCTATTTAGAGCTTCCCATATACCATGAACTCCAGCGCCTTCCCATAAGCACCCATATTGAAGATAAAGGTCACTGCTTGACACTTAGACATTTCTGGGCTTCCTACACCATATTTTTCTCCGAGGTCCTACCATGCAACTCTTCCAACAACCTTGCCATTCCTCCACAGAGTGCTTTCTCCGTTCTCTCTCCTTGCCTCCAGCTCTTAGTTTCCCTAGCTTCTGCCAGAAGTCAGCTCACTCCTACCTTCCACAAGGGACCTTTCCCAATTTCCCTCTTCCCTCACCACCTCTAATGTCTTCTTTCTGAAATCACCTTTCATTTGTCCTGCACACCTCTTGTGTGTAGTTATTTACACAGTGTCTGCACACTAGAATGTCATAAGATCATAGATGGAGAGCTGGAAGGGTCAGGCACCCTTGAGTCTAACTCCCTGGTTTTGCAATGAGGAAATGGAAGCCAAATCATTTGCCCAGGGTCACAACTACACAACTAGTAAGTCTTTGAGGGAGGATTTGACCTCAGATCTTCCTGCCTCTAATTTCAGAACTCTACATTTACTCTCCCACCCAGTGGTCAGTTGCTTGAGAGCAGGAACAGCGTTTACTGTTGTTGTTTTCTCTTTTCATTGTATCTCTGGAGGTTAGTGCAGGGCCTGGAACATAGAAACTACTTAAAAATGCTTGGTTCCTTACTGATCACCCCCTTTCTCCCAATGCGTGAAGCCCTTCACCGTCCTGGTGGACTTCCTCTGACAATCTTCCACTTACTCAGAACTTCCCTAAACTGTAGCACCAGAAGAGTAGCTCACTTCTTCAGATGCAGTTTAACTAAGGCGTGAGAACTATGGCCTTTTAATTCCTGGAAGCCACACCTCTTGACATAGCCCTAATTCTCCTTGTTTATATGTTTACTTTCTGGCCTCCACACCACATGACTGACTCTTCTGCAGAGCAGTCACTTGGTCTGAACTTTGATGTTTCTGGTGGAACAGGTTGGCTGCATCCTAAGGCCTCTATAGCAACTGGAGATATTGTGATCTCCAACCAACCAGCTATTCAATATATGCATTTATGTTCTTTCATGGGAAAGTGGTCAACTCCCAAGTGTCCTTTAGGGGAATTACCTATATTCATTCCAATTTGATCTTCCTGCTAAAAGGTTTCTTGACAAAATATACCCAGGGTACTAATCCTCCTCCTCATCGATTAAGCGGCTAGTCCTTTCCACTCTGCAGAACACTAGAAAAGCCATTTCTGAGAAATGGTGGTGGGAGAAGTAGTTTGGAAGAAGGGAATGGACCTTGGCTGAAAATGGAGCCGAGGCTATAACAGATTCAGGGGAAATCTTATGAGAATCACTCAAGCCCATCACTCTCCTTCTTAAATCCTTTTTGTGCCTCCCAATTGCCTCTAAGATAAAATACAACCCCCTCAGCCTGGCAAATAATTGGGTTCTCACTCATGTTTCCACCTTTATTCATTCCCTACTAGTTCTTCTCACATGTCTGATGTTAGAGTCAAAATCAACTGGAAGGTGTTCTCTGACCTTGGCCCTCCATCTCCCATCTTGATGCATTTGTACGGGCAGTCCCTTGCTTCTGCAACGTCTCCTTCACCTCCCCTCTACCTCTTAGAATCCAGAGTTTCCTTCAAAGCTTAGCTCAGGTATTTCGTTCTTCACAATGGCTTTCTTGACCACCACAGTGCTTAGCACTGTCTGGCTCGACATACGGATTTTATTTATTGTGTACAGTCTGACTTCTCCAAGAGAAGATAAGCTCCTTGAAGGCAAAGACTAATTTATGTTTTTATCTTCATAGCATCGGGACCTGGTACACAGTAGGTGCTTTATAAATGCTTCTGTAATTTAAACATCATTCTTGACTGAGGAGTGTGGCTGATATGTTGTCTGTGACTCATTTACACACCTGGATTCTTCCACTAGGACTAATTATTTTGTCAACCAATTGAAGGGCAGTAATGACACATTCCTGACATATAAATAAGGGGTAATAGTTTCATTTGCTTTTTAAAAGAACTTTCATGACTATTGTCCTAAAGTGTTAATGCCTAGACAGCACCATTGATTATGTATGAAGACGTGATGTCTTCCCTGTATAGGACAGTCTAAAGCAGTGGCACCTAACATGGGGCCTGCGCCAACCCCCCCCCCCAAAAAAAAAATCCACACACAACCTGCAGACATCCTGATGGCCAGCTGAGTGATCCTTCTTTCTACTGGAGGTGGACCCCATTGGTTGAAAGCCTGGGAGTCAGAAAGTAGGTGGGATTATGAGAAAACCTGGATTCTGCTACCGATTAGCTGTGTGACCTTAAACATGCTACCTCCCCACTCTATGTCTCAATTTCCTCATTTCAGATATTTTAGATGGATTTGGGGGACTGATCTCAAAGGACCCTCTCATCTCAAGACCTCAGTGTGATCCTATGAGAGCCCCACAATTCACTGCTGATGGATGCTTCACCCCCAAGGTTCATTTGCTCCACATGGAAACATTTCCCCTCTGGCATACATCACACATGCAAAGTCATGTAAAATAATATGCAAACCCTGGCACTCAAAGTCCTCCTCAAGTGGAAGAAACATTGGGATGATTTGCATGGAGACGATATTTACATACTATAAGCAAGTGACTTAAAAATTAAATGACAAATAGAGCCCATCGCAGAAGTGGAGGAAAGATAATGGAACACAACATGTCCCCCTCTTTTTCAGGGGTGGGAACTATGGGAGTTGAATACTGCATATTTTATCAGATACAGTCACCATATTGGTAAAATGTTTATCTGCTTTTTTCGGTGTTACGTGGGATGGCTCAATTTTGGGACCAGAGAGTTTGAGTTTTAACTAGAAAAGACTATGATAAAAATACAAAATGTATCAATAAATATATTTTAAAAGACCCCACAACTAGAACTTTTCTCTAAAGATATCTCACAGTTATCTCTCCTTTCTATACATCTTTCCAGCTCCTCGAAGGCAGACACTGGGTACTGTCTTTTGCCTTTCTTTTTATCCCCAGCACCCAGCACAGTGCCAGGCATATAACAGGGGCTTAATACACATGTGTTGACTTGACATTTATATGATTTCTTACAGTTCCCAAAGGGTGATACTTGTATTATCTCCTTTGAGCCTTGTCACACAGCAGGGCTGTGCAGTGGCTTAAGTGTGGAGCTAGAGTCAGGAAGAAAGAGTTCAAGTTGAACCTCAAACACAGAAGTTCTGTGACCTTCAATTCACTCGGTCTCTGGATTTCAGTTTCCTCATTGGCTATGACAGCGCTGACCTCTGATGGCAGTTGGGAGGCTCAAATAAGATAATATTCATAAAGTGCTTTGCAAATCTTGAAGCACTATATAAATGCAATCATCTTCATCATCACCATCATCATCATCACCACCACCATCAGATCAAGTAAGTGTGGCATGATCATAGCCAGGCTTTATAAATGACAGTTTGTTAGCTGTGTGGAAGATGGGTCACCTATGGGAGTGACTCAAGAATATTCCCTTTATCATGCTCAAACTACCATGTATTTCATTGTTCTTGAGCAAAAATGTACTCTAAATGATTAATTTACAAGGTAGAGTTTTAGATCACCTTCTTAAGTTACAACTTGATCCTTTGAAGCTTGAGGATGGAAGACAGGCAGGCAAATCCTCTCCTGTTCAGCAAGGTCTTCTGTGACCCTACCCTTTTCTTCTGGCTGCCACAAGCTACCCACCTGGGTTTGTGAGGAGCCCTGCTGTCTCTGGAGTTAGAAGGACCTACCATGCCATGGAAGACAAACAGTGGGGTGGGGGTTGGGAGTGATGAATTAGGTGGTCTGCTCTCCCAGGAGGTTATTCAAAATAGAATAAATATTGTCAGTGTTTAACTTTCACATGAGCGGTATGGTTTATAAAAGGAGATTTTTTTTTTACATAATGGGGAAGTATGAAATGAATCAAAATAATTTACATTATTCAATAAGGGGGGGAAACTGTTTCCCTAACAAATATTAAGTTAATTGTGTTTATTGATGCAAAAGTAAGGTCAGGTGCCATAACAAAGTGATGGAAACAAAAGCTGTTTGGGGTTTCTTTGTCTTGTTTGGGTGGAGGTTAGCACATGTGCATACACATCTCACTATTTTAGGTTATCACTGAAAAAAAAATATATTCCTTGTCAGAAGAAACATTGATGCTGAGCATTCATGACTTTTGGTGAAAGCTAGAGATCTCTTCAAAGTATCCTGTTGTACAGAATAATATTCTGAGTAAAGTTGATTCCACATGTACTTTCTACAAAATTTGCAGAAGACAAAGTTGAATTGGTAGCCATGACTACAAAGTTTATATTTATTTGATATAAATATATTTGAGGTACTGTATATCAAATATACGTATGTATACACGTATATTTATAATACATATATACATCTCTCTATGTGTGTGTATGAGTATATGTGTGTATATATATATGTACATAGATGAACACACACATAGAAATAAAATAAAACCCAATGAAGTAGAAGGCAAGATAGCTTCTGTGTCCCAGTTTCAGACCCTCACAATGCCCCATGTAGTCTGTAGAGCACAGATGACAACTTTGAAACTGAGAGTTTTTCTAGGATTCTAAACTGCTCAAAAGTTCACCATGACCTAACTTTAGATTTGCAAGGCCTGTGAGAGGTCTTCCAGGCCCCTCCCCCTCCCCTGTTTTATAAATGAGGAAACTGTGAGACCCAGAGAGCAAAGGGTGTGTACAAGGCCAACCTGGCAGCAAGTGTGCGACAATATCTGAACTAGGTGTTCCCACTTGTAAGCACAAAAATCCATGATGCAATCCCCTCTTTCCACATTCTCTTACTAGACCAAATTAAAGGGATTTGTTACATGCTAAATGAAAATGTGCAGATCATCTTCCCTAGTTGAGAATGGGGGACTTTTCAGCCAGTATTGGAAGAGCTCATTCTTGACTTGGTGATTTCAGACAGGCTGGTCTTCAAGCATGTGAAGGGCTTTCCCAAGAAGGAATCCCACTTGCTCTGCTGGGTCAAGAGGACAGATGGAGGAGGAATGGGCAGAAAGTGAAGAAGCCGCTTTAGAATAAACATAAGGGGAAACCCAAACTGTAGCAAGTTCAAGGTCAAGTGGATGGAAGCAGAGAGTCAGTGGGCTCCCCCTTGCAGGTCTTCAATTAAAGGTTCAATATGCTGACCACTTGTCAGGATAATATAGTACCGAATCTTATTAGGACCACCCTGGATCAGATGGCCTCCTGAGCCTCCAGCTTTAACAATAAAAACAAAATAAAATGGTTTTTTTTTCATGATTACTTGACTCTGCTTCTTCTTTCCCCCTACTGTTACAAATAATTACTTTGATATGGCTTTCTTATCTTTCATTTTTTGGATGACCTTTTTGCTCCAAAATAAAGCAATATTGTTTTAATTAATTAAAGTTTGCGCAGTACACATAGTTTGCACTTCAAAACCCATAAAAAGGTTCATGACCTAATACAAGAAATAAAATATCCTACTGGGGGGGAGGGGCTATATTAGATCACCATCATTTAAAGAAAATTAGATTGTATTGACCTTGGCCCCCAGTTTAGAAGTACATGGAGAGGCCAGTGAGTAATCAGGAGATTGTACTTGGGGTGAATGAGGAAGCCATGGTCTCCATTCCAACATCATCACCCACTTAGTTTGTCTAAGTGACTAGGTGCTGCGTCCAGCCTATCACACACTCTTCTGAGTTAACAGGCAGACTTGACAATTACTGGTTGGAAACCAACCCATGACTAAGCCCATCCCCTTGACTGGAAGGGAAATCATTGCACCCCAAGGCCATCTTTAGAGAACTGATATGTGTATAATGTTTTCTAAATTGTTCAGGCATTTGGAAGCTACATTCACCCAGCTAGAGCCTAAACACAGAGAATTAAAAGGCTCATAGAACAGCTCCCATACAGGGTAGGATTGTGGCAGTTAATCCAGTTATAGATATAAAGTTGTTTGTTTTTCCCTAATTTGTCAGTACTACAAATGTCCTAAGTTGTGAGGCTAATCCCATATGGAGAAGAATAACAGATGGACTTATATTTCAATTTTTGTAAAGTAAATGAAATGTTGCACAAGTTGAAAAAATGAAAAAAAACTGCTTAGCACTTAACAGAAAAGTCTCTCAAGACGACTTCGGGGATCAGCTAAGGAGGTTTGTGGCAGGTGGGGACAAGCGAGAGCACATCGCAAACATGGAGATACACAAGGGAAAACAGGCAGAGGATGGGTCTTATAACCACAGTACAGAATCTAAAAACAAGAAGAGCTGGTTGCTCCACAGGAAAAGAGCTCCCCTGCACACTTCCCAGGCCAGCCAGGCTCACCCCTTCCCTCCTATCCTGGCTTCACTCTTTACTCTTTGGATTTCTCCACCATGCTCCAAAGCAGCCTGGGCATGTTGAAAGATCTCTTCTCATCTGTGCCCCCTTCTTCCAATTCAGGAGTCCCTCTCTGAACCTGCATTTTAAGAAAGTATCCAGACCAGCCATTTTTACTCCTTCACTCCTCCTGGATTTACTCCTGACTCCATCATTCCCTTTCCCCACATTTTTCAGGTCCCTTATACTTACATACATACATACATACATACATACAAACATGCATGCATGCATATAAAGTTATAGACAAATAGGGTACAGATAGAAATAGAGGAGTATAAACATAGATCTAGATATATGGTCAGTAAGATATAGAGAAAGTATGTAATAGGGAAAATATCCCTTCTAACACCCAAAAGATCATAGAGACAAAATACAAGAAGGGAGCCATGGCTATAAATAGCTATACAAAAATACCCAAGGATTAGGTAATGTCAAGACAATGAATGTTGTACTAGTTCACATTTATATATTGCTTTAAGGTTTACAAAGAGTCTTACAAATACTATCTCATTTGATCCCCACATCAACCCTCGGAAGTAGGTGCTATTAATACTCCCATTTTATAAATGAAAAAAAAAGCTGAAGAAGACCAAGATTATGTTACTTTTCTAGGGTCACACAGATAGTGTCTAAGGTAGGATTTGAACTCATGTCTTTCTGACTCCAGATCCAGTGTTCTATCACTGAGACTTGGTGACATGAAACCTATGACTGGAATGGACTTCTCTATATTTTCAATATATCTTTATATAAAAGAAACATAATATATAAAAGGCCTGGAGTGCATTACATATTAAGAAGGTATATACATATACACAGACACATGAGGAAATGCAAGAATCAGAGGGAAGAGGCATGACTGGGAATCTTAGGTTCAAACCAATGAAAAATGAACAGAAGTGATTTCACCACCATGGTCTACTAGAGAGCAAACATCTGCTTAGAAAGACAAGCTGATTTCAGGAATGAAATCAAAAGCCTGGCAGAGGAGTGAAGGGGGACTTTGGTGATCTAGTCATGTTAGAGTGCATTCTCTGTCTCTGTCTGTCTCCCTCAATTTTTCTCTGTCTCTCTTCTTTTATCCTTCCTTCTCTCTTTGTCTCCCTCCATCTCTCTCTGTTTCTCTCTCTGTCTCTCTCCCTCCATCTTTTTTTGTTTCCCTTCTTTATCCTTCTCTCTTTGTCTCCCTCCACCTCTCTCTGTCTCTGTCTCTCTCTAATAGAGAAGGTGAGAAAAACTGGACCCAATCTCCCATGTATCCTAGACTTTACAAGACCAGATTTCAAAGAGTTCATAGGAAGAAAAGTTGAATTCCATGGACCAAAATACCATAGGGGTATTTTAAATGAGGAGGGATGAGATGATCCGAAGGATAAAATTCAAGACATGTTACTCCTGTTCTCAGGTTACTTCCCCAAATTTCCATTTGAGAGCTGGATTTCAAGATTGGGATTACTCCCTCCCACCTCAGGGTTCCAGTGACACCCTTAAGGGACCTGGAATTGCAGCATGACTGTTCTGAGCTCCTCGTGAAGTTTCCCCTAAGTGTAGCTCTCTGCTCAGCTCTAGGGGTTGTTGCCTTTGTAGAATCCTGACAATGCATGTCTTGGTATGTCTGAGCTCCCACTTAGTAAACTGTTATCAGCCTGGCTCATTGTCTCTGATGACATAGTCATCGGTAGGGGAGATGCTGCACTCTTGCCGAGCTCACTCCCAATCACCGCTGCTCACAGTGGGTCCATCTGCCTCCTCGAGGAGCTCCCAGGGCCACGAAGCTGCTGAAATTTCATAGCTTGACCTTTGGACCATAAGCCTCTGAAGTGACATGCTGTCAGGATCTGGCAGTTTCAGCCAATCACAAAATAATTCCAATGTGACCTGGTCTGTTTTCCTTCAATGAACCAAGCATGAAATCCCTCTTCCCACCTTGATTCATGCCTTGGCTTAGTTTGCAACTTGCATGGATTGACCGTTTGAGCCAGAATTCTAGATCTTCTGTGTTAACATTGGTCAGGCAGGGCTATAACCCCATACCCTCACCATTTCAGAAAGTAAAAATCATTCTGAATATGAAGGAAAATGGGAAGGAAGTGAAGAGTGTAATAATGTGTATAGACAAGACACACTTTAATTTTAAAAGCTTATATTACAAAAGTGGAAAGAAGTAAGGGAAGGTAACAGAAGATGAAAGTAACAGTATAGTGTGACTGTACAGATGGAATTGGGGGGGGCTAAAGCTCAGAAAGAGCTGAATCTGAGTGGAAATCCATCAATGAGCATTTATTAAGCACCTACTATATGCAAGGTAACTTGTGAAGGACTAAAGATACAAAGACAAAGCAAAATAGTCCCTGCCCTCAAGAAGCTTGTGTTCTAAAGGAGAAAACAACATGTATATTTACAGGCAAATTCAAAGCATATACATAGCAACCATCAGGGGAAAGGCACTAGAGCCAGAGGGAGTCAAGCAAGATCTCTTACAGAAGCTGGTACCTGAGTTGAGTTTTCAAGGAGGCCAAGGGTTTGAAAAGGCAGCAGTAAGGAATGACAGTTTTTATAGAGTCTCAGGGATGAGAAATGGAGAGTCACGTGTGAGAAGCAAGGCAAGGCTAATTCAGCTTCCCTGGGAGCAAAGGAGGCTCTTGGAAGGGAGGATGTTGCTGTCCAGCATGGGTGAGATGGTGATCACTGAAGATAAAACAGTGGCATTCCATGCTCCCTGGTTCTTTGGTTTATGTTCTTTCTGACAAATGGAATTGTGAGAAAGAATTCAACAAAATATAACAGGAAGCTGATAAAAGCAAAGATACTGTGAGGAGATTAGCTGCCCTTGATGAATTCAGGTCACTGGGCTAAGATGAATCATATCCCCAGGTATGAAAGAACAGGTAGGTGTGATGACTGAATCACTGTGGCATGGGAAAGATCATAAGAGGAAAAAAAAAGATACCTTGGGTCTAAATGAGACAGGTTGTCCTAATTAAAGAGAGAGAGAGAGAGACAGAGACAGAAAGACAGAAAGAGAGACAAAGAGGTACATACACAGAGACAGAAATGGAGAATGATAGAGACACAGAGACACAGAGAATGATAGAGACAGAGAGAAAATGCATTCTACAAACTAGAAGCCAACCACCTAGACGTTGTAGCACATTCTAAAATGTTTCTAGGACCCAGAGTAATAGACATTGACCCACTAGAATAGAAAGAAGTGGAATTTCCAGAAGAACAAGCTTTGGCAAAAATATTTTTTTTAAATAATTGTCAATCTGTTAGATGAACCCAAACTACAGATATAATTTTAGTCAAGTATTTCATCAAATATCCCATAATCTGGTAGAAAAGATGGTGAGGTGGTGACCAGATCTTGGACCATCCGGTAGATTCAGAACAGGAAGAGATACTTGATCCAGAACAGTCACTAATGCTTCAGTATTCCCTTGGAACCTTGGTTCCCATGGTGCTTGGCTATGTCCTATTACAAAAGTCTTTTTAATGAGGAATAATCTACAAGAGCTACATAAATGTTTCATTTTTATTCTTTTAAATTGAGCCAAGATTTAATAACATATATGTTGTTGTTGGAATGGTATATATTTTGGAAGACTTTGGTATTTTGTGATAATTTGGGGATTCTCTCACCTCTGAATGCCAAATTCTCCATGTCACATGAAAAATGAGCATTTTTATCAATGACTTAGACAAAGGGAGAGATGGCACATTTTCCATTGTTCTCCTAATACCAAGCTGAGTGGTATCACTAGCTCACTGCATGGCAGAATGAGAATCCAAAGAGATCTTCATAAGATTGAAATATAATAATGTTAAAGAAAATATCCCTATATCTGGGTTCAGGAAAAGGATGTCACAAGTACATGACTGAAATCATGGTTTTTAGGGAGTATGCAGGAAAAAGATCTTGTAAGCTCAGTAGGGTCATCAGTGTGAACTGGCCCTCCAAGAAAGCTGATAGGATGTGGTGCTGCACTGAGACCCTGGCTTTCAGGAATAAGCAAGTAGAGAGCTTGCCATGCCCACCCTCATTAGATGAACTCTGGAGCTCTGTGTTCCAATCTGGTTCTGGCAACACTTTTGAAGGTCATCTGTTACTTGGAGGGCATTCAGAGAAGGGGAGTAAGCCTCCTGTTCGACCTTAAATCCATCGGAAGTGATGGGGGATAGTAAATGTATAGAAGA
>NW_020954577.1:16751726-16821672 GCF_900497805.2 Vombatus ursinus | reverse complement strand
AACACGGTCCCTGGTACCAGAACTTTCCAGTTTAACTTTGGAGTCAAGTAAAACATGCTCAGAAAATCAATGGACTGGGAGGGAAGAAGACACTTCACAGGAGAGTTTTTATATGTGCAAAATTACTGAACTCTGGTCACTGGGTCCACAACATGTTTGTACTCTCACCAAATGATCTCATCTAGACCCTCTGTGCAGCAAGAACTTTGAATGCTCCTAATCAATTCACTGCCCCACAATGGTTTTTCCAAGTCTTTTCATTCTTCTCAAACCTCCCATTGTTCCTCAACCCCCCGCCCTCTCTGTTGAGGACCTTGCCTGATATTCCATTGAAAAAAAAAATAACAAAACCACTGAGGCCATTTGTCAAGAGAACCTTTTCTCCCCTCCTCCTCTTCTCAGGTTGCTCAGACATAATTACTGACTATCTCCTTCTACGCCCACATTTTGCATCAACAAGTTTTCCTTCTTCTTGCCAAGGCAAAGTCTTCTGCATGCACCTTGATCTGTTCTCTGGTCTTTTCTGGCAGAACGCCCTTTAAACAACCCCCATCTCTCTTTAGTCTTAATTTCTCCATGTCTACCGGGTCCTTCCCTGCTCCCTACAAACATGGCCACGAACCATCCATCATCACAAAAATGAATAAATGAATGAAGGAAAAAATAAATAAATAGCCCTTCATTTGATCCAATTGTTATTAGCTATTAGCTCTCATCCCACATCTCTTCTCTCTTTCATGCCTGAAGTCCTTGAGAAAGCTAAGTGCCTCCACTGCCTCAACTTTCTTTCTGCTCATTCTCTTGCAAATCCTGGGCAATCTACTTCCAACCTCAGCATTTAATTGAAATTGCTTTCTCCAAATTACCGATGATGCTTTAATCGACACATTTAATGGCCTTTTCTCAATCATCATCTCTACTGACCCTTCTGCACCCTCTGACAATGTCAATTACTCTCTCCTCCTAGAAACTTTCATCTCTAGGTTTTCGTGAAGCTGTTCTCCCCTTTTTTCTCCCCCCTGCTTATCCAACCACTCCTTTTCAGTTTCCTTTGGTGGATTTTCATCCAGGTGAAACCTACTAAGGGTGAATGACCTCCAAGGGCAGTCCTGGACTCTGGTCTCTTTTCCCAGCATATGTTCTCACTTGGTGATCTCGTTAGGTCCCAATGGTTCAATTATTTCTACGCATGTGATTCTCAGATTTATACTATCCAGCCCTAACCTTCCTGAACACGAGTTAGCCATGATCAACTGCCTCTCAGATATCTTGAAGCCAATGTCTTCTAGGCATCTCAAACTCATAATGTCCAAAAGAGAACTCATTTTCTTCCTTCCAAAATCTTCCATTTTACCCAGCTATATTATTATCATCAAGAGCACCATGACTCTTCCAGTCACCGGAGCTCACCACCATTGTGTTATCCTTGACTGCACATTCTTACCTCACATATACAATGTGGTCAAATCTTGTCATTTTTATGCCTGCAGCAATAAAATCAAGCAAGTACTTGCTATGTGTGAGGCATGGTACTAAGCACCGGAGATACAAAGAAAAGCAGAAACAGTCCTTGTTTTCAAGGAACTCATATCCTAAATGGGAGAAAACATGAAAAAAGTGTACATGCAAAAAACATGAAAAAAGTATGCATGCAAGGCACACATAGTGTAAGCAGGAGATGACATCAGAGGGCAGGCCCTAGCAATGGGGTGAACTGGGAAAGACCTCCGGCAGAAGGGGAGAGTTGAGCTGAGTCTCAGAAGCTTGCTTTTGGGGCTAAGGAGAGAAAGCACTGCAGGCATGGAGGGGAGCCGGGGAGAAGGCAGATGTGGAAGATGGAGCACCTTGTCCAAAGAACAGTGAGAAGGCCAGTGTGACTGTATGACAGGACATGGAGGGGAGGGAGGAGGAACAGCACTAGAAAGGCAGCATGAAGGAAGGATTCAGCTTTTCAAGCCAAGAAGACGATTTTCTATCTGATCCTGGAAGTAACAGGAACCTACGACTGCCATGTGTATGTCCTCTTTTCTCCACTCGAGTAGCCACCAACGTCTCCTCCCTTGGACTGCTCTAACTCCCTTCTAACTGGGCTTCTCACCTCAGGTGTCTCCTCTCTCCACTAAGCTGTCAAAGAGATTCCACCAAAGCACAGGTCTGACCAAGTCCCTGCTCTCCCTACTCATCACACTCCAACTACTCCCTAGCACCTCCAGGGCATTTAAAGTCCTTTACAATGGCAGCTGCCTTTCCAGTCTACTCCCACTTTATTCCCAGCTCCACAGTGCAGGCCACTGACGATTGCCCATTTGGGGCTCCTCACACAGGACACTCCCTCTTTCCATTTGTACTAATTGTCACCCATAACTAGGTGTGCCGTCTCCTCACCACCATGTCCTAGATTCTCTGGCTGCCTCCAAGACTCAGCTCACATATCACCTTCCTAAGGACCCTCCCCATCATGCTCCCAAATTCCCCAGCCCCTTCCCTCCTATATCATCTTCCAGATTCCCTCATGAATATATGCAGTTAGTTATGTGCTGGCTCTCTTATTAGAGTGTAAGCTCCTTGAAGGCAGGGAGCATACATCATGGGGAAGTCACATGGCCATCCTGAGCCTCAGTTGACCAGTCTGTAAGATAAACATCAAAATATTCATTTTACCTATCTCACAAAGTTTTTGTGAGTGAAGTTCACAATTGATACTGTGTGTAACATGCTTTGAAAATTTAAAGTATTTTATAAATATCAATTATCATTATAACACATTGCAAATTCACATTTCCCTCATGGCCTAAGTCTATCAAACATGCTTCAATAAGATTGACCTGGAGGTAATTCTTCCAAGCACATATTAGTTGGGTGCTGGTGGCAGGGTTACTGGCACTACAGAATGCCTTATCCCCAGATCCTGGGTGGTAAGGAGTCAGACATCACATGATCCCCATCAGATCTGTTGCCTGCAAAGCCTCTTCACCATAAACTCTCATTCATCATCCATCCAACAAATATCTAGTAAGCACCCACCAGGTACTAAATGCTAGGGGCACAAAGAATCGTGCCAGCACTTATATTTATAAAGATCTGGCCTCCTTTAAGGGAATGAAAATCTACTTGCTCTAACTCTTCATAGCATATCAGCATCATCTTTGAATATAGAGACAATCTTACACATCAATTTTATAGTTATACACTGAATGGAGGGATAACCAGTCAGTCAACCCACACTCATTAAGAACCTCCTATGTGAAAAAAGAACCTATTATGTGTCAGGCACTGTGCTAAGCACTGGCATAACTTAAACAATGAATGGCAACATCAAGATTCCAAAAGACCTTAACAGGCAAAATAATCAGGTTAACTCTAAGAAGATGAATAGGGAAGAATGTCAAGTCCTTTTGCTTAGTGTAGAAGATCAAGCTCCCACCTTTAAGGTAAAGGAGGCCTGGACAGAAGGCAGTTGTTCTAAAAAGATCTGAAAGGTCTTAGTGAACTGCAAACTTAGCATAGGTCAGCAGGGTGAGGAGTCAGCCCCCAAAAGTAATGAGATCATGGGCATCATTGAGAGGGTTATTTCTTCAAAGAATAGAGACATGATGATCCCACTGTACTTTGACCTCAGCAGACTCATATTGAGTCTTATTATGTTCAGTCATGGGCACCAGGATGGAAAGAGGGAGTTTATAAGCTAGAAAGTGTCCAGAAGAGGGTACCCAGGAGGAGGAAGTTCATGAAGACCTCAAATTCATGATAGATGAGGATCCATTAAAGGAAATGGGTATGTTTTTGCAAGCTCCTAGAGGGCAGTGACTTTCTTTTTATTTGTTGTGTCCCCAGTGCTTAGCACCAAGTCTGGCTCATAGTAGGTGCTTAATAAATGTTGCTTGGATTGGTTTGGATTAGACTGGAATAGATTGTTTTATGGGGAGAAGAGAAGACTCAGGCAGGACAAGGGAGAAGGCATAATGGAAGGGATGTGTTCTAGGGCCCCAAAGGGTAAAACCAGGAGCGATAAATGAACTGAGGCTGACCGTTGGGGAAAACTTCCTGATAATTAGAGGTGGATGGCCACTGAGGCCCTTTCCAACTTTCAAATTCTTTAAATCTAAGAATCAAATGATCCAGCATGGTGGGTACACAGACCCGTTCTGTATGGCTTGCTGCCACACATGTTCAGACATGTGACTTGCTAAGTCTGGTCACTATACAGCCAGCTTTGGTGCCATGGCTTGCTGTCCAGGCCAAGCCACCATATGCAGCTGGAGCTCCCCCCCTTCAGCCCCCTGGCATCCTCAGATAGCCTCTGCAGCAAATTATCTTCTACTCAATTCCACTGCTTTTTAGTGATAGTGGGGTCTGTGCCTACACTACAGCTGAGGTGTATTACCAAGCCAAAACTTCATTTCTAGATGGGCAATTAGACATTCTAAATGAAATCCTCAGCAAATGTTTTCAAATGTTCCTGATTCAAGTGACTAAGTGAAAACTTTTTAAATATCATGGATTATTTTACTGTGACGAACAGGAAACCAGTGTACCATCCCATAAAGTGATGATACATCTGAAAACGAGCTCCAAGTATCCCTTTGTGTTTGGTTTCTTCCAATTGGAAGACACCACAGCTTCCATTTATTTTCTGTAGAATTTTCCCCCATAGGTAAATTCCACTGGAAACTCATATAGAAACTTGGTAAGTGTACGCCCAAGCCCTGTAGTAATATTTCTACAGAAGGTAAAGCCTCTGTGTCTCATTTATTTAGATGTGAGAGTAAACCGCACCAAAGAACACTGATACCACTCTGACAGAGTATGCAGGTAGATAGATTGGTTAAGGATTCTCAGTCATATTCTATTACTGCAAATAAATGTCCCCAAATGTGCCCCAAGTATCAGTAACCACAGACATCTCAACTACAGGTAGGGAAAAAGGGCTCTGAGATGTCTCACCCGAAAACGTTCTCCAAAGGAAATCCAGACCCTGGACTAAAGTTTGTCCTTTAAATCAAAATTCACTATAGTATCTCTGTCAAAAGATAGAGTCCCCATCTATAGCCATCAATAGCAGTATAAATGCCAGATGTCTCAAAAGACTTAGTGCAGTTTAAAGATTCTGTAACTAGAAATATAGATATAGGTATAGGCATAGGTACAGACTTTCACACTTCACAGAAAATAATAAAGCAGACCCTGGAAGTGATGTAAACTGAGATGGTTAAAGCAAGAGACAAACTTCCTTGTTTCTGTCCAGCATGGACAGGAAGGTGCTCCCTTCTTGGTAAAGGAGAGAAATGGAGGAGACTGAGCCCGTGTCTTCCTTGTATTCTCCAGACAAAGCTCTGATTTCCTCTGAAAAGCCCGAGGTCCAGGAAAGAAGCCCCTGCAGCTCGTTTCTATCAACAGAGGCATCTGTCAACAAAGGGGGATGCTGACCCCTCCCCATTCTAGCAGTTCCCCCCAATATCCAACTGCCCCACAAACCACAGCAGAAGAGTTTAGGATACTGCTCAATTATGAAAACATTCACATAAGTGGAAAATCAAAGGCATCACTGTCTTCTTCCATCCATTTACAGACACAGACCCAGCTCCCCTCTCTCATTCACAAACATGCGGAGGCGTTTGGAACATTTGGTGTCTTCACCACTGCACAAAGGTTCAGCCACCATCATTTGGGCACCTACCGGCTGTTGAACTTCTCTGGGTGTTTCTCTCTCATAATGTGGAATCTGTGGGCGATGGAGGCATCCTAAGAGGGAAAAAAAAAATCTAAAGTTAAATACTGTTATCATGGAGAAATGACAGATTTAAAAGCCAGAGTCCTAGCTCCGGGATGCCACAGGGCACTCTTCTACCTTTGGACACTGGACAGGAAAGGATCAAACTCAGGATAAGATACTTTGCTTTTGTACACCTTTTTCAATGTTTTACAAAAGCCAGATTTTCAATCCTGAGACTCCTTCTGTTTCAAAAATAGCTCTAATTTCCATCCCTTTCAAAATTTGAACTTGTTTTCCAAATTGTAGCCAAGCACATGGACAAGCATATTTCTAAAAAGTATTTGAGGAGGTTGTTAAATGAATATTCACTGAATTGTCTAAGGGAGGGGAAGACCACATATGGAAACCTCTGGGTCTATACACACACACACACACATGCACACACACATCCATATGTATATATGTGTGTATATGTGTATAAATATGTATATATGTATATACACACATATATGTATGTGTATATACATGTGTATATATGTATTTATATATACACATATATGTATATACATATATGTATGTATATAAGTTCTTTAAGAACTTAATATATTTATATATATACATATATATAACTTAATTCTTAATATATATAACTTAAGTCTAAACAATTAAGTTCTTTAGAGATCCTATCTGAGGAACAATTACATAACCACCATTAGTATATCCGGGCTCTTAAATTGTTCTCTCCTTCCCACTAGAGTAACAGAAGACAAACTACTCTGATCCTTACAGAAGAGAGATATAATCAAAAACTGGACATGCTCATTGGGCCCCTAAGCTCTTGGCAAACAGAAGACTTTGACATTAAGAGGCACAGCTTCCAGTTCCCAATGGCACATCACGTTCTCAAATGGAGAGTGAAAGACACTTCCCCTTGTAGCTAACCTCAAATAGCTGCCAGAATCTCTTTGGAGACTTTCATCCACACTTTATTAAACACTACAGTCACAAATATTTCCACAATGGTGGCAGGGGGTGGTGGTGAGAAGGAACATTGTGGAAGGCTTAGTTATTAATTTACTTCCAGATAAAAGAGGACAGCAAAAGTTCATAGAAAGAGTAAAACAGAAAGCGTAATGAAATTAGGTATTTGAATAAACCCAGAAAATATAATTCAAGGATGACATGACATGTCTAGTGAATAAAATGAAGAGGCTAATGGTTGTACTTACATAATGCAAATGAATGGGCCCGACATGCATCAGATGAGATTGGTGCCCACCACAGATAGCAAAGGGATGCTTAATTCTCCATGCAAGTTTAAAGTGGTTGAAAATTTCCTCCAAAATGGACATTTTTTTCTTCCTCTAATTCTAACTCAATTAATAAATAATAAATGATATAATAAAATAATAAACAGTAAGCTAAATAAATAATTCAAGTACCTGAATGATACAAAAGTAAAAACGATGAATAATCAAGAGCCGAGACAGAGCTCAAAACAAGAAGGGGCGACTGTAGCCTCAACATTCAGAAGGAAGATCGAGCAAAATTATGATCTGATATTTGGACAAAGTCCTACCTTGCCCATCTACTGCCTGGCTTTATAGTTCATGATGTAACCATGGAAATTGTTTATGGTTTCTACAAAGGTATGAAATTAAGATAAACAAATGTGATTGGCCTGAAAATATTTAAGGCAAATCAGAAAGTTGCTTGTTTAAGTAATGAATAATGTTTGAAAAAACTCTCTCTGACATTGTACCATTAACAAATCAGATGAAAAATGTAAGTCAAGAAGAGTTGTCTCTATCACATTTTGCAGATGGAAATAGGGCTTGAGAGCATACTTAGGTTGGGTATTTAAAATACCATAAGGAATCAGCTTTTGTCCAGTCTGGAAAGGCAGAAAGGGTATGAATTAGTTCTATTTCTGGCTTGTTCTTTAAATGAAAGGAAAACACAATCCATTCTTCTAAAAGCTATTGGTTTGTATAGTGATACACAACACACACAAAATGAGTTAGCCTCAATATCCGGATGCAATTCAGGATTTCTTTTCTCTTCTAATAAACTTCCTCTGCCATTTTAATTAAGTTAGTCTATCCAAGCTGGTGATCAGGGCTGTTGAAATTACATTGTATTGCAGTCAAAAGGAAGGAATCTTGAGAGTAAATTAACTTGCATCCTGCCAAGGTACCCAGTGCTTGGTTATTCTCAATAACAGGGTGACCAAAGGGTTAAAGCATCTTCAAAAGCATCAGAGTGAACCCAGGTCCCATTTATCAACCAGCTTTCATTTCACCATTTTGATTAATATGGGTGTAGAGAGAAGGGCAGTCACTCAGTAAAACAGGACAGTTGTATTTGTTAAGTGACTACCTACATATGGCAATATGAGGAACCCTGGGAAATTCCTTCACAAAAGCAGACATACTTCTAGCAATAGGTCACTGATGCCCAAAGTCTGCCATTATCTCATGGCGTCTGGGGGCTCAGGTGGTATTTGTTTGAGGACAGATATTTCTGGGAAGGTAGGCTATTCCAGGCACTGAACCTGCCAAAGATAGGAGGCCTTTAAAAATTTTGTTGTGTTCTATAAATTAACTTCAAAACAATAAATCAACAATATTTATCAAGTGCTTACTATATTCCAGATACATAAAAGATAGAAGTAAACTGACTCCTGGTTTAAAGAAACTTGCATTCTGCAGATTGGGTGGGTGGGTGCATATAAACATATAATTAAACATTTAGTAATTTTTTGGGGGGAGGAAGAGTGATAGGAGACACTAGTAGCTGAGAAATCAGAAAAATCTTCATGTAGGAGGTAAAAGGGATACTAGAAGAATACCTTTTTATGTGCAGGGGAAGAGAATAAGCATTTATTTGGCACCTACTGTGTCAGGCACTGTGCTAAGTTCTTTACAAAATATTATCTCATCATGGCGGGGCAGACATCAATAAAAACCAACAGTTTTGTGAAGATATAAAAAAAAAATGTGATTTCTGAAGGGAACTTCCACTAATCAAAATTTCTCCACCAAACTAGCCCACAGCACTTTTAGAAATTAGGAAGTAAACCATAGGGAGTTATCTGAGACACACAGAGCTTAAGTGACTCACCCAGGGAGATCCAGTCAGCACATGCCAGTAGAGGATGTTGCCGATAACTAGGCCAAGACTATTGTCTGCTACATCAAACCCTAAAATTTATTACCCCCAATCACCAGGTCATGATGATAATTGTTTGATACCACTATCCCACCATCACAATTCTCAAATTCTTAGAGACACAAAACCTCTACTAGTCTGAGACTTGTTTCAAAATGACTTGAAGCCAGACATAAACATTGGGTGATAAAGTCTACTGACAGCGGCCACATAGCAAGCTGTTGAGAGATTCAAGACAAGAATCAGTCCTCTTTTCTCTCACTCCAGTGTTTTTTCCACCAGTCGCCCAACCAACCAATCAAAAAGCATTTCTGGGTAGAACTGTGTGCCAAGAACTGTGCCCGGTACTTGCTATCCAAAGACTGAAAGGCAAACCTGTCACACCCTGCTTGAGGGTGGGTTTGAAGTCATTTGCTGGAGGGAGAGGGACAAGCACCCGGGGTGACTGGGGTGGGTCCCAGAGGGACCTGCTAAGAGGAAAAGAAGCTTGAGGACAAATCTCCTTAACACCTAGGATTCGGCTGCCCCTTTTCCTTTCCAGCTTCCTCTCTGCATCTTCTGTCTTTTGTGTCTCAAACACACAACAAATACACATACACTCTTTTCCAATGGATATCGACATTATCAGAAAGAAATCTGCTACAGCCTCTACTCAGTGTTTGGGAATACATTGGGAATAAATGTTTGTAAGAATTAGTGCAGTCCTCTGCACCCAAGTCAAACCTTTCTGTGATCAACAGGTCCATTAATAATCAGAATCATTTTGTTCCACTGAACAAACCTAAATGGTCTGTGTATGTATTTATTGAAGAAAAACTGGCTAATTATCATACCCCTCTCCTCCTAGATGCTTACTTTGTGGAATATTATTTGAGACCAGGACCTAAGGCCAGTAACTCAGCAGGGCATGAGATTTAGAAGAACACCACAAACAAAATCTCAGTGATTCATAAGATTGTGGGTATGATGTGTGTTCCCAGAACACTGCTCAAACGTACTGAGGACAATGGGGGAGGGGTGCTGCCTTTGGTGGATTTGTCCTTGTATTTCCCTTATCTGGAAGAGGCACAAAAAAGCCAAAACAAAATATTATCCTCCTTGTGCACATGGAAAACCAAACATAATTTATCCAAGAAAACCTAACTCATCGCTCTTAATATGCACTCAATAAATGCTTATTGATGAAAAGAAAACAAAAGACCACGGACATGATGGTACCCACTTCCTCTGGGTTTCCATTTCAATCTCCGGACAATGAAGGGGCTGGATTATCAGATCTCTAAGGTCCCT
The DNA here is from genome assembly GCF_900497805.2 of Vombatus ursinus. Classification (NCBI taxonomy): domain Eukaryota; kingdom Metazoa; phylum Chordata; class Mammalia; order Diprotodontia; family Vombatidae; genus Vombatus; species Vombatus ursinus. The sequence continues at coordinate 16,811,498 of NW_020954577.1, read as the reverse complement.
CCCTGCTCAATGGCTTATGGCATCCTTTTGGTTTATTACAAGGAACATTTTACACACACACACACACACACACTCACTCACAAGAAAGGACAATTCAAAGCAGCGTTGGCTCCTGGGGTCAAATCGATAAAAGTGAGAACAGCTTTATTTAGGTAGCATATATGTACACACTTATGTTAGAGGCACTGTTCTAGGTTTGGGCTTCTTGAGGCCCTGTATTTTAATCTTGCCTCTGAGATAATCCCTGGGCCTCAGTTTTCTCATCTGTAAAATGAGTGGGTTGTCTTTGATGGTGTTGGATAAAACTTCCAGCCCAAAATCTGTGATCCTGTGACCTTGTGAGGCACAACCTGGCCAGCACCTGTCAAACCCAGAAAAGTCCAAGTCAGAACTATGTGATCTTACCCCAAATTACATTTAATCAAGAAGAGAATGAGGAATGATCACAACAAAAAAGTTTCCACTTTTGATAGAAAGCTGCTGGAGGGCCCTGAACCCAAGTGTGCCCACCCTGGGCAGGATGGGCGTGTTTATTAGTCAAAATGCCTCCTTTCTCTGAAGGTCATGCGTTATGAAAGACTGTCCAGAAGGAGGTTGGGAGCATCTCACAGGAAGCAGCTTTTTATAGCTGAAGGACAAAAGTAAATGTCTCTGACCAAAGGTCCCTGGCGTGGGACGATGCTGCCCATCGGTCATAATCCTCCTGTTTCCAGGATTCTGCCTCAGTCAGCTTCAAAGGAATCAGAGGGGTTAGAAAGAGAGAGCAAAGAAAACAGCCCGGGGCAGCTAGGTGGCACAGTGGATAGAGCACCAGCCTTGGAGTCAGGAGGACCTGAGTTCAAATTTGAATTTAGACACATAATACTCACTGGCTGTGTGACTCTGGGCAAGTCACTTAACCCCAATTGCCTCACCGGGGGGAAAAAAAAGAAAAGAAAGAAAGAAAGAAAACAGCCCAGTGCATTCAGAGCCTTGACCACTCGGAGAAGAGTTCTACGCTAGGCACAGGTCTCCCTGTAATAAGCTGTGGACATAAAAAATTTCTGGGTTTCCAGCAGGTTTTCATCTTCATTGTCTTTGTCCTCTGAGAGTTGCTCTGGAGGGAAAACCCAGTGGTCATTTCCCCAGGATTTCATCAGTTCTACAATTGGTGCCTCCGTAAATGTAAGCCCCCAGTATTCCATTCACCCACCCTGATTCCACAGTCATGAGCGCTCTCTCAGGAACTCCTCATCCAGGGGACACCTGTCCCAATACTAGGGTCCTTCACTTCTCTAGTTCAGTGAAAGTGGCCTTGGGTTACTGGTGGCAGCATCCAGTAAGGGAGTGGATTTCATTGGAAATCCCATGGCAGTGGGAGAGAGCAGAGCAAGTTCTAGACTTGGAGTTGTCCTCAGACATTTACTAACCTGGTCATGGACCAGGACATGTCAGTTCTGGCTGCTAAGACTCGGTTTCCTGTCATACCATCCGCAGCCTGCTCAGATTCTGAGAAGTTCGTCTCTCAGTCATTCAATGCATGGCATTTCTTAAATGCCCACCTTGTGCTGTTTGGTAGACACTGGGCAGATAAGTACAAAATGAAATGGCCTCTGCACTGAAGAAGTTTATATTCTATGGGGAGAGAAAGTAAGAGGGACCTATATCTATAAGGACATCGGTATATCTGTGCATCCAGATGTATTTAAGTATTTACACAATTTGTGCAATATAAAGATGAGAAGTCTTTATTTTGGGGGGCACCCAGGAAGGGTCTCACATGTGTGGTTTCTCATCACTGTGCAGTGGCTTTTGAGCTGAGGTCTGAACGGATCTAGGAATTCCAAGAGGAAAGGTGAGGAGGGAATGACTGCCCTATAAACATGGATGACAACCAGCGCAAAGGGTTAGAGATGGGAGATTAAATAGCGTATGTGAGGAAGAGCAGGAAGACCAAAGGAGCTGGACTGCATAGCACAGAGAGGAGTCATGCCCACCAAGGCTTTGGAAACCTTAAAGTCCTAGGGAGGGTCAGCTACTGTGTCCATGACTGTCTTCCCAACCTGTTAGCTTATGTCTTTTAACAGAAGGTTGCTGTCCTCCTTGGGGACTCTTCATACCCTAAAATAACACTTATGGAACCTGGAAAGAACACAAGGGCATCAGTTTAGAGCTGGAAGAGACCATAGAGGCCACACAGCCCAACACGGCCCTAATTTTACGGCTGAAGAAACTGAGCCCCAGAGAAGGAACCATGCTAAGGTTCACACAGCTAATGATGCCTGAGGTGAGAGCCTCACCAAGGTTGTCCTGACTCCAAACACAGTACTCTACCTACCTCCCACACCACCCTGTCTCTCCAGAGATGGAAGGAACCATGTTTAGAAATAGGAACACAAAGATGAACTGACAGTCTGCCTTCAAGGGGCTTACAATCTAAACAGGGAAAGAAGACAACCAAATATGATGGAAGACAGAGATCATTCATGTAAGGAGAGGCTCAGGTGAAGTGGGGAAGCCATTGTGGAGGGAGCAGCTCATGAACTGGGGCCTTTTGATTGAAAGCAAGACATCTACAAACATACATTAATCGCCTGCTGTGTACAAGGAGCTGTGGGTGGCTTTGGTAAAGGCGGGACTCCGAGAGGTAGAGACAGGAAGGAGACATTCTGTACCCAGGTTTGAAGGAGGAAGAAAAAGAGGGTGAGAACAGGGGAATCACGGCAGGAAATGAAGGATTCGTGAATGGGACCAAGTGAATGAGTAGGACGGTACAAAGCCCTGTGCTCCTTCTTTGGTTCCCAAGGCTAAACAAACATTGATTTTCAATGACATTTTTTATGATGACAGAACTTCAAAAGAAAGTTGCCATAAATAAGGAGTCAGGATGAGAACACAGAATTGACTAATTTGTCCTAGAGCTAAAGAAAGAAAACCTTGGCTCCAAAGCAGCTCAGGACACATATATTTCATGAGCAACATCAGAGCTCAGGAAGTTAGGGCAGACCTTGCCTGTCACTGAGCAGGGGCTCCCAGGGCCATAAAAACCTAAAAGGACTTCATTAAAAAGGAAGGGTAAAGTTATTCTAATCAAAGACTTCTGAGCTAAAACCACTTCAGTTCCATCAAGACTCCAACGGGTTCCATCACGACTCAGCGGAGACAGAACTCTGACAAGAAGACAAGAAGACCTGAGCTCAAATCCCGCCTCAGACACTTACTAGCTGGGTGACCTTGGAGAAGTCACTCAAAATGTCCACCTCAGCTTTTCCATTTTTAAAAATGGGGATAATAACAGCACCTACCTCCCAGGACTGTGGTGATGATCAAACGAGATGATATTTGTAAAGTGCTCATCACATAGGAATTTGATTGTTTTTATTAATTGTCTGATGGATTGACAGCAGTTCAGATGATAAAAAACAGTTTTGCTTGAAGAATAAAAAAAAAAAAAACAGATGTGCAACATCAACTCTTCCCACTGACCTAAAAGTCTACATGGCATGACTTTAGGAGATGAGCCCTAGGACACCCTGGGGGAGTGATTTGTTCAGGCTCTCACTGCTACCGTCAGTGGCAAGATGGAAGCTGGGTCAGACCGCTCCATATTCGAAACTCTATCCGCTACAGCCCAAGTCACTGCTTAAGGAATATTCTCTCATTCATGACAATTGTCTCCCTCCTAACCTGCAAACGTGGGTGTGATCCTTACAGCCAAAAGACGACCTAGGGCAGCCTTGTGTCGATACTCTTAATTGTGTCAACAGCACTTTCTTAGTAAAATCCTCCGTGGCTCCCTATTTCTATGCAGATGAGGTGCAGAATCTCCAGCTTGTCATTCAACCCCTCTACAAGTTGGCTTTCCAGATATTTCTCGTTAGTCTCCTTCATGCACCCTAGTGCCAATCTCAGCGGCCCATTGGATGTTTCCTCATCCTGTTCCGAATCCCTATAATCTTTCTTCTACACCAGCCACCCCTCAGAGACTTAATCCATCCCTCCCTCCTCCCTCCACGTGCGCACTGTTAAGGGTGCCTCTCAGAACCCATGTCTTCTTGTCCTTGTCTTTGTCCTCAGAACTTAGGAGCCACTTCCTCTGGGACACCTTTCCTCATCTTCCCTTCAGCACTTTTCTTCTCTCTTCACATTTCCTTGGCTTGGATGACGTCTCACTTGCTTTATTGCTGCCTACCATGGATTACCCCTTTCTATGTTCAGGTTCTGTCTCCCCAATATATTATAAAACCCTGCAGAAGTTCTTTCGATTCTGCCTTTCCCCAGTGCCTAATGCAGTGCCTGGCACACAGTAGCTATTTAATAAATGTCTGTTGATTCAAATTATTATTCACATTCTCCTCTAAAACAGACTTCTTTGGGATGCACAAAAAGAATGAATATGAGGATGGCTACTCGAATCCCTGCCTCCGATCAGTCTCTAAGCCCCTGAGAAGTGGATGTGCGAGAAGGAAGGCTTGGGGAATTTAACGGCACAGCAGCTTCACATATAAGATCATGCCACTCACATGCCTTCATTTGTATAGCAGTCAAAGAAAGCTATGATCGTGATCCCGGAGACAATGTACCTGACTTTGAATTCTTCATGTTCTATCCCAAGGAAATCAATCTATCATTTGGTCTTTGGGATTTGGCTTCACTCTTCACGATCCCATGCACCCACCCATAAGACTTTGCTCGAATCCATCTTTAAATGCTGGTCTCAGGACATCTGTCCTGCTTAATGATGGTGGGACAGCTGCAAACAGCACCTAACGTGACAGCAGAACATTTGGAGTTGGAAAATCATCTCTCTGGGTTTGTATTCCCTCTAAGGTTCAGATGAATGAAAAATCTTGGCTGTATATTTTTTTAAAAATCATTCAATTCTTTATCTTAGTGCTATGGAGAGTGATATAGAGGAGGTTGGAAGGACAAGGAGAAGCCTTTGGGATGCAGAGCTGCAAGGGATGCCAGACATCATTCAGTACAGAGCCCCCTTTTTAGAGGGGAGGTCACTGAGGCTTCAAGATGCTTCAGTGACTGGAACTCAGGTCTTCCAAGGACCTTTCCATGGCACCACACTGACCTCACCCAGTCAATGTGCAAATAATAATAACGAAAAATTACAAGAGGTTCTCTCAGGGAAGCTGCCACCGAACAGTGGAAAGTACAACTGAACTCAGAAGACTTGGGCCCAGATTGTGCTTCACCATTTGTTATCAGTATGACCTTAGGAATACTGCTTAATCTCTCTCTGCCCCTGTTGTAAATTGGGGGGAGGAGGAGGAGAAACATTTACACAGAGCTTACTATGGGCCAGGCACATTATCTCATTTGATCTTCATAATAATCCTGGGTGGGGGTAGGTGTTATGATGATCCCCATTTTACAGATGAGGAAACTGAGACAAAGAGAGATGAAAGGACTTGTCACTAGTAAGTGACAGGCTAGGTTTGAATTCAGGTCTTCCTGACTCCAGGCCCAGCACTCTCTCCCCTGCATCATGCTACCTGCCAAATGTATCTCAATTAGTTGTAGTGAGGCTCAAGTAAAATAATAAAAATGAGACTATTCATGCATTGTAAACCACCGAACTCACGTCAACTATCTGCATTTTCATGTGACTAACTACCAACAAGACTGATAGGACCTCCTTATAAAATGCACTTACCTATGGTAAAGCTCAAGGGCCTCCCTTGAGGCTGTGGCTTTAGAGTGTAGCTACAGTATAGTTTGTGGGAAATAAGGAATTATTTTTTTAATAAGTCACTTCAGAAATTAATATCCAATAAATAATATGAGTCAATTTTGTATTAAGTTTCAGAGAAACAATCCATCCCAGATCAACTTATAAGGGGAAAGCATTGTGGAGATCATCTTCTAACCCTCTAATTTTGCAGATGGATAAACTGAGGTCCAGAAATATTAAATACATTTGCCCAAGGTCACAAAGGTGACAAATTGTCACAAAGGTCACAAATTGGCAGAGCTGGGGTTCAAATCCAGGTTTTCTGACTCCAAGATCAGCAACTTTTTCAACTGTATAAAAAATTATGTATAGGAAAACACTTTAGGACTGCGGAAGGGAATGAGTTAAAGGTAGGTACAGCTGGAAAAAAACATTGTAAATGTTCTCCCCGGGTGCTGCACCGAATAGCAATACCAGTAGGCAATGTTTCCATAAAACTATTCATATGCACTTGTTGGAACAGAACCACCTTTCAGTATCTCTGATTTGAATAATTTAGACATGCAAACACTTCTTTAAAAAAATGGAGAGAGATGGGGAAGTTTCTATTTTTGTTGTAAAGTTTTGACATTAAAAAAAATTCTAGAAAAATCATATCTGTGTGCAGGCACATGTTAGTTGTCACAGGACAGACCAGTCTGATCCATGGGGGAGGGGTGGTCCTGTCAGGTACCAAAGGAGAGCACAAGATGGGTTCTTGTGTCCACAGTCATTCCTATCTCGGGGGGAAAAATCTTAAAAACCTTCCTCCTATCAAGGCACTATTAATTTCAATCATAAGACAAACACAAAGCAGTCAGAGCAGAATCCAGTGCTGTGATCTTGGCAATTAGCCAGACAAGAACCCCCTACTTCACCCGGGGCAACTTCAGGCAATTAACGGGTTAATCATAATCTCCTTGAGCTCCCCCCCCCCCCCCCCCCCAGGCAGATCCATGACAAAGTCTAGCTCCTCTGGGAGTCAGGTTCTCCCACCAAAGTCATCTTCTGAAGCACCTCCCCAGTGGTGATCTCCCCATCTTTACAGAGGACTGTGGCTAGACAGAGGAAGGGGAAATCATGGCGACTTGGGGCCAAGTTGGGTCAAGAAGCTTCTCTTTGGAGGCCACGCTCCTCGCTGTTCCCATTTCTTTATTTTATCAGGGCAGCCTGCGCTCCTCCTTTGAGACCTACGGCACACTGAAGGTGGGGCCCTGGAACAAGGGAATGAACCTCATTGGTTCAATCCAATAGTGTTATCTGTCTTTACTGTTTAATATTGGTCTTTGTGATTAAGCAAGGCTCTAAAACCTTGGGGCCGCTAGGTGGCACCATAGTGCATAGAGCACCAGGCCTGGAGTTTGGGAGACTCATCTGCTTGAGTTCAAATCTGACCCCAGAAACTCCTAGCTGTATGACCCTGGACAAGTCACTTAACCCTGTTTACTTCAGTTTCCTCATCTGTAAAATGAAGTGGAGAATGAAATGGCAAACCACTCCAGTATCCTTGCTAAGAAAACCCCAAATGGTGTCATGTAGAGTGGGCCACAACTCAACAACGAACCAAAAGAGGTTTTAAAATAATCTGGAGCAATCATAAGAAAAAGCTTACCCCAAACATTGGCCAAAAATTTCCAACAGTGGGAAAAGATGCCAGAGGAAAGCCAGAGCCTTTAGCAATCTCAATTCAAAGACTTTGTTAAATGGCTGTTTACTACATCCAAGGCCAGAGGTTAGGTTGGTATAGTTCATTTCCATCCTACTTTTCCTTAGGTCTGGTCAGGGGATATAAAGATAGGAGCAGAGTAGCCCTTGCCTTCAGGGAGCTGTCATTCTATGTCTACATCCATTAGTATGTAAGTCAATGTACGGGTTTATGCAAAGTGATGCGATGTAACTTTAACAGGGAGACTTAACTAACCACTGGGAGAAAGACTTTTGTAGCTTTTCATAGCTGGGAGCTGTGCTTTGAAGGAAGCCAGTAATCCAGTAGGTGAAGTAGGGGGAGGAGGGAGGGCATTTCCATGATGGGACAAAGCCAATAAAAAAGAGCAGATGTAGGAGACAGAAATTTCAGATATCCTCAGATTGGTGGCAAGTTCTACAATAGTCTGACCAAACAGCCAGTCGACTCTGCTATTCCTAATTATTCAGAATGAATTTTACTTAACACAGGGGAGGGCTGGGATGGGCTTTAATTAGCCGGGGGCTTCCTGCCCTGCTGACCCCCTTTCACAAAGGCATCTCTTCCTTGTTGTGATGGGATTGGCAACCACCTTTCCTTAAAGCCAGTAAGAAAATAGTCCGGGTCTGCTTGCTGCCTTAGTCAAAACACCTGACATCAAATATGCAAAACACCCCGAAGAGTGAGAGCTCCCATTACATCTTTAAAATATGCAAATATAAAACGCCAACTTGTAAAACACTCCTTTGCTTCCACGATGTAGTTAAATGATTTATTTCAGGTCGGATGATATTTCAGCCTCCTGCTCCACCAGAAGCTGGCGATTCGCAGTTCCTGGCCAATGCATTTTCTAGGACTCCATAATCCACTCTGGTCCAGACTGGACTCCCAAGAACTCTCATGAGCACCTTATTGTGCCTAACTCAAATCCTTTCAACAAGTCTTTGAATAATATGACCCCCAAACTCCAATAGAACCTTTGATCCTATGATGCCTACGTTCCCTCCCTGGCAAAGATGACAATCCAGCCTTCCCCATTCGGAGCGACTAAACATCAGCCCAATGTTACCACAGTGGGGCGGAGACCACCGAACATCCTGAGGCCCTTCCTTCTTTGTTTGTTTCTTTCTGACATCGAAAGAACAACAGTGGAGTCAATAAGCATCTGGATCTTGGTGTCGATTTGGTGATACTGATCATATTTGTTTTTTTTTTTAATTTTGGTTTTTTTATCCATTAAACTCAAAATGAAAATATCTTATTTTCTCATTTTACTGGTTTATTATTCATTAAGTCACCATTAAGGCAGCAGAAGTCAAGAGATCAGAGCAGGAAGAGCCACTTCTTACTGAAACAGACAATGGGAAAGTTCCAAATACAATGAATTCATAACTTCACAAATGAGAGACTTTCAGGCCGCTCTGCAGACATCTCCTAATGGGCAAAGAAGGCCTCTTGTTCATGCATTATTTGTCACTAAGTGCCTTGTCCACTGGAATAAAAAATCTTTTGTGCCTTAAAAGGCTATGTTTCTTTCAGTAAAATATTTATGCTTTTAAGGAATTACCAAATTGTATAGCTCATCTGCAACCATTTCCCTGTTGTTCCCTCAATTGTAAATCGTTTCCCCTAAATTATGAATGCAATTTTGAAAAAGGTTTTCTGGTTTATCATCCTCTGAAAGGACAGTAAAATGAATAAAAAGTGAGGATGACAATTTCAGCATTTAAAATCCACGTGTGATAATTCAAACAAATGTTATGACATTTAAGATAATGAAACCCTTAGTTCGTTCTTACATATCGTATGAGGCCTATTTCACATCGAAGGAGTTGGAACAGATGTCCAAATATCGGAATACCAACAGGAAAGTTGGGGCCCAAACATGATTTGTGTCTCCTGGAGAAGCCCGTAGTGTCTCTTTAAAACCAAATTGCATTCCTCTGAAACATCCCTTCATGAAGCCATTCTAGGAAACCCAGCTCACAAAGTGCTCCCCAGGCAGAGGGAGGAAGAGAGTCCTCAGTGAAACCCCTGGAGCACGGCAGCGAGCATTATTGACAGACCATTCATTGCAATCAGCAAATGATTAATTGCAAATCTGATGCTAAATTGATCACACACACAAAAAGACAAGCATAGGGTCCTGTTAAAGAGGACAAACTTCTGTTAAAAATGATCACGGACTTTGGGGAGTGGGTTAATTCCAATCAATAGCTGTGTTGACGCACTGGAATAATGCCTTCTTTAAATAGCTGATTTGCCCACTATTGGAGACATTCAAATGAATATTTATCCTCCTGCCTGGCATCTTTTTTAACCTGCTGAACTGGTCGTGTTCTTACCTCACCTCTGACGCATAGAAGATGCATCAATTTTCCAACAGAACATAGGCCAATGTTTGCACACGTGGAAATGGCGATGATCTGAGGGTCAGAGGTCAATGTTTCAGGTCTATCTCCTCCACACACACACACCTCCCCCGGCAGTTTCTTTTGTGATTCTTGAAGTCTATGTGTACGTGTGTGTAGAGGATGGGTTGGGATAGATTTTTTTAAAGACTATTAAAAAGACAAAGGGAGATAAGGAAATGAAGAGAATTTTTCTCTATTTCTCCAACTGGGGCCCAGGATGGATCTGTCCTTCTGCACAACCAACAATGCTGAAGCCTCCTTTAAATGGAACATTTGGATAAAAAAGTACTTGTGAATGCAGCTGTGTGTTGCGCTTCACTGAAAATTAATGCCACAATGTGCTGCAGGAAAGTCAAGGACAGAAAGCCCCCTGCCCACCAGGACACGCACTCCAAGTGTCCAGGGCGGCACTTTTTTTGTTGTAGCAAAGAACCGGAAACAAAGCAGATGTCCACTGATTGGATGATGGCCAAACACATGGTCCCATGTGAGTACAATGGACTGTTCTGCTGCTGGAAGAAATGAGGAGGCTGATGATTGCCCAGAAGCCTGGGAAGACTTCTAGGAACTGATGTAGAGTGAATTAAGCCACATCAGAAAAAAACATACATACACATATGTATGTGCATATGTGTGTATGTGTATGTATACATATATATACATCATATGTATGCTATATTATATATATTCAAAGCAATATTTATAAATATATCTACACACACACACACACACACACACTCAAAACAAAGCCAAAGCTGAGAATTGTAATCCTAATGACCAAGCTCAGCCCTAAAGGAAGGATTAGAAAATGTATCTCCCATTCTTCTTTGCAGAGGTAGAGGAACACGAGCATTAAATACAGCGCATATATTATCACACCTGGGTAATAGATAGGTTAGCTGTATCAAATTCCCTTTAAAAAAAAGCCTTTCCTTTTTATTCTGGAGAAATTCCAGACTCTCTTGGAACCTTACTTTCCTTTGGAGTTTGCATTGGGTGGCCTCCATCACTGTGGCTGACATCTTTGATGACCAAGTATTCAATCAAAAAGCATTTATTAGGTGCCTACTATGTGCCAAACCCTGTGCTAGTTACTAGGATGCAAAAACAGAAAAATAAATAAACAGCTGCTATTCTTAGGGAACTTCAACTCGATTCAATCTAACTAAATACATGTTATTAAGTACAAACTTGTGGCAATATATTATCCTCAAGGTTCAGGATCTACTGGCAAAAATGAAGCAATGACTGGTTTTGAGAAGCATACGTTTTTGTTTCTCGATGTATATGATTTTTTTTTTTCATCAAACCATCTCTGGGATCAAAGCTGCCAAGGATTCTTTTGGCATCTGAGACATGCAATGAGGGAGGTCCAGATCTCAGAGTTTGGATGACATGTGGACAATTGAGCAGCAGACTCAGTGATCCCATTTGAACCCAGAGGTCCATGGGGAGGCTGGGCAGTACCTCAGGGCCCTCCATCATCTCAGAAGATTCAGAATTGCAGATGACCCAAAGGGCAATGTTGAGAGGCACTCATGTGCACATGAGCTATAGCTTTTTTATGGGAGTTGATCCACACCCTCCAAAAATGGCATATCCCCAACTTTGATGTTATTCAGTTGTTTCAGTCATGGCCAAAGGCACTAGAGTGGTTTGCTATATCTTTCTCCAGATATTTTTACAGATGAGGAAACTGAGGCAAATAGAGTTAAATGACTTGCCCAGCCTCACACAACTAGTGTCTGAAGCTGGATTAGAACTCATGAAGTTGAGTTTTTCTGACTTCAGACTCCATCCCCTATCTACTGTGAGGTCATCTAGCTACCCATATATCCCCACTAGCTATTATCATAAATCTCTCCCTTTGTGGCTAAATGCCTTGACAAAGTCATCTACACTTGGTGTCTTTACATTCTCACCTGTACCTCTCTTCTAAACAATCTACATTCTGACTTCAAACCTCGTCATTCAACTAAAACTTTTTTTCTCCAAAGTTACCAATGATTCCTTAATTTGACATAGCCAATCACCTGACTTCTCCTTCCTCCTCCTCGTTCTTTCTCCCTCTCTGCCTATCTCTCCTATCCTTCCCTCTTGCCCTCACTCTTGTTCTAGCTTTCTCTTTCTCAATACACACACACATACACACACAGACATATATATATATATATATATACACACATATATGTATGTATATATGTATGTATATACACACATATACACATATACCTCCCAGGTGTTCCTTTCCATGCATTTATCCTCTCTGTGTCAATGATTGCCATAGCTTTATATCCAACCCTACCATTTCTCCTGAAATACAGTCCAACATCATTATGTACCTCTCAGATACCTAGAACCGGATTTTCCATAGACATCTTAAATTTAACATTTCCCAAAATGAACTCATTATACCACCGCCACCCCCCAATCAAAAAAAAAAAACCTTATCCTTTTCTGAACTTCCTTATTATTACTCAGGATACCACCAGCCTCCCAATTCCCCAGGTTTTCCAAATCAGAGCCATCCCCATGCCTCCTTCTCACCTAATACCTTCAATCCATTGCCAGATCTTGGCATATCTATTTTCTCATGTCTGTCCACTCATAGGAACGTCAGCCTAATAGAAGCTCGTAGCCCATGTCTCCTGCCCTACTAAAAAAATGTTTTCTAACAAGTCACCCACATCAATACTCTTTCTACTCTAATCCATCTGCCATGAAGCTGCCAATGTGATTTATCTAGAACATATATCTGATGCTGTCACATTCCTCCTTCTCCACTGCACCAAACACCATGGACTGCTTAGTTCCTATATAATCAAAGTCCTCCTTTGAACATACAAAACCCTTCACATGTTGACCTTTTCTTTGACTTCATTTCCCCTCCACATACCATACAATCTACCGACACTCATCTACTGGCTGTTATTCACACACAACTCTCATCTCCCAACTCTGCACATTCACACTGGCTACCTCCCATGCCTGAAGTACTCTTCCTTCTAGACTCAGCTCAAATGCTACCTTCTGTGAGAAGCCTTTCAAAGTCCTCACCACCCTGGCCCACCCACCCCCATTTCCAGGTGCTAGAATCTTCTCTACTGAGATAATCTCCCATTTATTCCATGTATACGGCTTTTGTGTTCATAGTTATTCACATGCCCCATTTGAATGTAAGCTCCTTGAGGGTAGGGACTGTTTCTGCTTTTCTCTTTATTGCTGATGCTTAACACAGTGCCTAGCACATAGTAGGTGCTTAATAGATGCTTCTTGGCTGCCTGACACGGTGATCTCTGTTCTATTGAGTATTTAGCAGCATTATTGAAAATCAGAGAACATGAAAGCCGGCAGTTGGCAAGGCTCAAGAGCCCTTTCTGAAATCAGTTGGAGAAAATGAAAATGTATTGTTGCCGGCATGACAACAAACAGCACAAAAATATGTTTTCCAAACTGAGAAATTATCATGTGTGGTGATGTTTGGTATCTGAATGCAAATTTTGTGTGTTGGCTGTACTTCCTGAAGAGATGAATACCGCCTCTGAATCCGCCATCATCCCAGAAACAAAACAAACTCACTTGTATTGGGCCCAGCAATGATCAGTCCTTTCAATTAAATCTTTATGCAGATTTGACTTCGTACTCTCAACTTTTCATGGGGGTCTCATGCAATTCTGCTGTGTGGCCCCACAAACCGATCCACAACGTGCATGATGGAGCTGATTGGGTGCCAGCTGGCTTGGCTGCGTGCCTTTCTGATGGTAATGAAGTCACACAGCTGCTAGGACAGTCAGCTGGAGTTCACATCATCACACATTAAATGGATATCCATTGACTGGTTTCTTAAGAGGACTCATTAAATGAAGTAGATTTATTTCCCTCTAGGATTTTGAATCATGAGATCACAAAAAATAGAGCAGAAAGGAATCCTAAAATTCATAGCTCCACCTCTTCATTTTATAGATGAGGAACTTAGGGACCAGAGAGTGACTGGTCCAAAATCACATAGCTAACAAGTGGCCAAAGCAGGATTGGAACCCAGGTCATTGGTAATCCACTATTCTGTCCTGCCTGATTGAATGTCATTCACCTCATTAGGTGTGATATTAACTCATATCTCATCCTCCACTATAAAAAACCATCCCATTTACAGTTTTGAAAAGCTGATCTGTTCTGAAGGAGCATGTATCTTTCTGAAGGTTTCTAACTTTCACAAAAAAACTAGTTTAGGAAAGAACAGCATTTAGCTTTAATGTTTCCTAAAAATGAAATGTAGTTGATTGAGGCTTGAGATGTGGGTCTAGCTAGAGGGCACTAATCTTTCTTTAAGGCATGGATCAGTCATGCTAGAAATAGAGCCTGTTAGCCTAAAGTATGTAACAAATGGCTTCTCTCCTCAGATCAGAAGAAGGCGAAAATATTTTCTAGGCATCAGTCAATTCACCAGTCATCCTTTGATGGCGCTAGAATTAGTCCCAACCTAATGGTGAGCAAAGTATGCATCTCCAAGCATTTCACAGAATCCATCAAGAGAAGCTCAGAGTTAGAAGCCTATCAGAAGCCAGTTAATCCCGTCTGAACCAAGAGCCTCCTATCCACCATTTGTGTAAAGAGGCTGCACAATCTTTTCTTCAAGGCCTCTAGTGTGGAGGACTGGCTCCCTCCCAAGGTGGCCCATTCAGTTTGGGGAGAGCTGAGATTCCCCCTTAAATCTGGCCTGCGTTTGCCTCCTTGCAACATCTTACCCATCATCCCTAGTTCTTCCCTTTGGGGTAAGTAAAATAAGCGTAGAATGTCTTCCATATGACATCCCCATAAACACCTGATGACAGCTACTGTGTGCCCCAGGAATCCTTCCCTTTTCCTAGCAAAACACACTCAGGTCCATCAAGTGATCATCTCTGTGGCATGGACTTAATGCCCTTCTCTACAATAGCCTCCTTCCTCTGGACAATCTCCAGTTTAGCAGCAGGATTCATAAAATGTGGTGCTCAGAGATACGGACAACACTTTTAATGTGGTCTGATCAAAACATCTCCTTCCTCCTGAACCCTGGGCTGCTCTTAATGCAATCCAAGATCGCCTTTGCTTTTCAGGATGCCACCCCTCCCCATGTTGGATTTCCCTTGAGCACATGGGCCACTAAATCCCCCAAGCCTCCCCCCACCCCACATAAACAGGAGTCTAGCCATGGACTCCCCCAATCTGAGGCTCATGAAACTGATTTGTGAATCGCACAGTGAGCTTTCTCATGTCTCCTCTATTGAATCCCATGTTATTAAACTCAGCCTACGCTGGCCGGCCTGCTTAGGGGCATGGGGCCGTGGCTCAGTGATCCAGCATGTGAACAATTGCTCCTACCCTGATGTTACCTGTGCGTCTGATGATGGCCCCAGATCATCGCTGTAGATAAGTTGTCTCTCCTCACTGCCTCATCCTCTGACTTTGCCCAGTTGTCAGCTCCAGACACAGAGTTCTCTCCCTCTTCTATTTATTAGCTCCTTCTCCTCATGAGAGTAAGGCTTCCTTATCTTTTCTAAGTGGGTCCTGTTGCTTCCATACTCTTCCTGCTGCTTCAGTGGGCTCATTACCCACTTTTCTTTCTTCCAACTCAGGACACGGCTTATTCTATGCGCGGAGCTTTAGACTAGATTCGATGCCACAGACCGTTTCTCTCCATCTCAAACTGACCAGCAGACTGAGCTCTCCCTGTGTGAATGTATTCTTAACCGTATTAAACTTCAACTCCAAGTGTGGGACACTCTTCCTTTTGTCCTGCTCTGTTCTGGCCTGGATCTAAGTGTCAGCTCAGAAGCCCACGTGCCAAGAAAAGTGGAAGGAAAGAGGGTAGTGGTCATATAATCTGTTGATGTTACCTGGATAATCGGGCAACTTTGGCGCTCAAAGGTACATGGCATGCAACAGCTTATCAAATTCCATTCAATAAACATTTGTGAAGTCCCTCCTTTATACAAGACATTATACTAGGAATTCAACAGCTAATGACTTAGTGACTGGGACAAGAGAGGGGCAGGGCAAGAACCATGATGATATGGCAAAGGAAAAGAAGCCACAATGATATGGCAGTCTGACCATGTCAAGTGAAGCATACAGATTTCATGTAAGTTTCTCTTTTGTCGTCATAATTTTTAGAATACACATTGAAGGCAGGTTGGCAGAATGCCATACGTATATGTACGGTGTCTAAATTCCTGTGGGTACAGAGGAACCATAACATGCAAACACTCAAAAAACTTGGAATCTCAGGCTGAAGATTTTGGCAGCCGCTTCTGATCAGAGATGAGCAAAATTCTACACTGCCCCTGAACTGAGAAAGGAAAAGTGGCTCCTGCGAGTGTCGGAATCCTGACTCAGCTCAAGAGGCTTCAGCCATGGACACAGATTTGGGGTGGAGGAACTTCTCAGAGGCCAAATCACCAAGGGCATATGATGAATGCTATTTGAGTTCCATGTACTGTTTCCTGGAATACAATGTACTTCAAACTATAGCAATCCAGGAATCCTGAGATTCACTTCCAAGTTTTTCTGTACACATAATTTTACATACTACTGTACATGGTGTTTGTGAATTTCCCTAGGGGATGTAAGCTCTTTGAGGTGGCACAGACTCTTTTGGTTTTGTCTTTGTATTCCCGGAAAATAGTATGGTGCCTAGGACATTGGCAAGCACTTAATATGTGTTGATTGGTTGATAAACTTGGCCAGCATTTAGCTACCAATCACTTCCTTCTCTAGGCACCAATGGGGTCAGATGATCTCTAAGCATCACTCTAAGTAACCCTTAGAGTCCTTGCTCCTTCTGAAATCTCTGGATCTCATTGATGTGACTATTCCCTCAAATGATACATAATGAATGCTATCCATCAAGCATACCATGGAGTAGGGTGTTCCCAAGGTGTTAAACACAGGCAACAGTTAAGTGATGCAGTGAATAGAGTACTTTGCCTGGGGTAAAGAAGATCTGAGTTCAAATCAGATCTCAAACACTTACTGGCTGTGTGACCCTCAACAAATCACTTAAACTCTGTCTGCCTCAGTTTTCTTCATTTGTAAAATTCGGATAATAATACCTACTTCACAGGGTTGTTGTGAGGATCTGATTAAATGAGGTTGATATTTGTGAAGTGCTTGGTATACTGCCTGGCACACAGTAGGTGCTATATAAATATTAGCATTATAATTATTGATTATAGACCTTTTTTGAGTTCTCTAGATATGATAAGAACCCCTGTGGATTAAAAAGACTATTCATTAGCCACTCCTCACTCTCATTACATGCTTACCCCATTTTCTTTTTCAATCATACATTTCAGGGTTCTCCTACAGTATGCCAGTTCTCCCTCATAGTTCCTTGTACATTACACATTTTAACCTATGTGTGCCTGCTAAGTTCTACTCCATTATCCTCCTAGAGACGGGCGATTTTCATTCCTTAAAGATGCTGTGGTTCCAGAACTGTATTTGTATATCATCATATACCAGGATGCACAAACTCCTCTCCATAGGATGTTCTCTCCCGTGCCATATAAACCCCTTCACCCTGGGAGCTCCTTCTACTCACATCACAAGTCCCCTCCTACCCCAGGTCCTCTCCCTCTGATTAGCGGCTTCTTCACAGGACCTCCATTTTAAGAAGGCCTAGTCCAAGACCATTTTCATTCCTCCCCAAACTAAACAGCCGAGTTCCTGGACTTTCTCTGCCATGCTGCCTTGCAGGTACCTTCAATCCTCCCCCAGCCCTACTCCCAGTTTCCTGCTGTCTTTTGGATATTACCTTTCCCCAATACAATGTAAGCTCCTTGAGGGCAGCAACTGTTTGTTTGTTTGTTTGTTTTCTGCTTGTAGTTTTGATTCTCAGTGCTTACTTGGTAAACATTCGTTGAACTATAATTATGGAGTTAATAAACTCTTTATTAAACTATGTTGCAGACACTGTGCTAAACATTGGAGATACAAAAAGAGACAAAAGACAGTCCCTGCCCTCAAGGCACTTACATTCTACTGGGGGAGACAGCAAGCAACCAAATACATACAAAACTAGCTTTCTATAGAATGAATAGGAAAGTGTTAAGAGAGGAAAGGTACTAGAATTGATGAATCAATGAACACTTATCAAGCACCTCCTATGTGCCAGGGACTATGCTAAGTTCTACAAAAAGAGGCAAAAGATAGTCCCTGCCCTCAGTGAGCTTACAATCTATGGGGGGAACAACAGGAAAACCTATACAAACAAAGTGAGCTATATAAAGGATAAAGAAGAAATAACCAACAGAGGGGAGGCATTGGAATTAAGAAAGGTTGGTGAAGGCTTCCTGTACAAGATGGGGTTTTAGCTGGGCCTTGAAGGTTGCCAGCGAGGTCATTAGTCAGAGGAAAAGGAAAAGTGTTCCAGGCATGGAGGACAGCAGACAAAATGTCCAGAGCCAAGAGAAGGAGGGTCCTTTTTGTGGGACAGCCAGGAGGCTAGCATCACTGGGTCAAAGACAACGTGTTGAGGAGGAAGGTGTGTAGGGACTGGAAAGGTAGGAGGGAGTTAGCTTATGAAGGGCTTTGAATGCCAAACAAAGCATTTTGTGTCTGATCCTGGAGGCTATAGGGAGCCATCTGAGTTCATTGACTAGAGGGGTGACATAGTCAGACTTGGGCTTCAGGAAAATGACTTCAGTGACTGAATGGAGGAAGAGAGCTGAGGCAAGCACACCCATCAGCAGCTATTGCAAAGTCAAGGCATGAGACCATGCAGTGTCAGATGAGAGAAGGGAGCAGATCTGAGAGATGCTACTGAGGTGTAACTGACAGGTCTTGGCACCATGTTGGATGTGGGGGTGAGAGGAAAAGTGAGGTGCCTAGGACGACTCCTGTATTGTAAGATTAAGGGAATGGCAGGATGGCATTGCCCTCTAAGGGCAAGTAAGAGGGCTGAGGGGAGGGCTTAGGAGGAAAGCTGAAGAGTTCTAGTTTGGATATACTGAGTTTAAGAGTTAAGAGAGGTTGGGAGAGGCTTCTTGCAAAAGAAGGGATTTTAGACTTTCACACAGCAAGTAAGTACTTAATAAATGCTTGTTGACTGAATGAAGAGCCTTCATTTCGGGGAGAATTCTGCTATTTTAACTTAAAGGAGGCAACACAGCCTGCTTTTCTCTTTTTATTTAATTCTGGGCACAAGTCATTCATTATCTGTCCATGACAGATGTTCATATGGACAGGTAAACCCTATGGATTCAAAACATGAACTTAAACATATGTGTTCTTTCCCTCGATTATTCTGCCCTAGGTTAATTCTAGCATTTGGTACAGTGCCTGGCACGTAGTAGGTATGTTACTGATTTGATTTGAATTCACTAGTGAGTCTAAGTGCAGTCTAATTGTGAATTTCAGAAGTGGAGGCCATGAGATTGGGCACTGGATGTGACCTAAGAGATTATCTTAACTCCCTTGCCTTAGAGACGAGAGTCCAGAGTCCCGAAACGGGCAAGCCCTCACTCAACCCCAAAGGATGGCAGATGATGCAGTTCCTGGCACTCTTGGGCTTGGAGTTGTAACTCTTGGAAAAGGAGTCAGCCAGGATGAAAAGCCTACTGGGCTCCACAAAGCCTGATGTCAGGAGTTAACTGCCAGTGACTCCAGCCAAGGACGCCACACTTGACCTCAAAGCAGCTCAGCAGCCCATCCATGATGAAATAAACCAGAGAAGTGCCTCATCTAATTTAATGTTTTGCTCTGCCTGGTGATTGAAATGATGGCCTGGGCTTTATCTCAGCACTTTCTCCAAGGTCATTATCAATTGCCTGTCTCTGTGCCCTCTGGGAATACCTGAGAACTCTGGGTCTTTCTGTACTCTCTCTCTTCAGGTCTCTTGAAAGGCCATCCTGCATTGCTAGACCAATACGGCACCTTTTCTACCCCGCTTAAAGCCCCATCTAAAGTAGGTTCTCTCAATCACAATCATCTAGCCCCCAGTACTCGTCGTCCTACTCATCTATATTCCATCCTGCTGGCACTGTTCTGACCAACTTGGGGGTGGGCACCCTGCCAAGGGGACAGATGGCATGAGAGGAGTGAGCCAAGAAGCCATGTGCAGCCACTGCGGGCCCATGGCACGTTTCCCAGACGTGGAGGTCCAAACAGTTGTCCAGCCTGAGCTGAAGGGACATGTTTACAGTGAGAGGGATTTGTCATCAACAAGGTAGCTGCAAGCTGGATTATTAGGATTTTTTAAAAGTAATTTCTTAAAAAGAGCCCCCGGTGGGTGAAGACAGCGGCTGCGATGGTGCAGGTGACAGGAAGTGGAGGCTGGAAGCAAAGTCTTGCTCTTTGCCTCGGTGAGCTAATTGTCAAAACTCAGGCATGCAGAAAACTGCTGATTTTCATTTTTGCCTAAAGAATCTATGATAGTGCTCCAAGGAACAGCCCACAAATGTCACTCTCATTTCCAAATTTTCTCCACAAAAATCCCAAAACAAGGGATTATGGGAATAAATTTAAAATGGTGGAAGTAACATGTTTGGGCAACAAGGTTTAAGTTGAAGGTCTACTTAATCTGTTCCCTTGACCCTTGGATGGCTTGGCCTGTGGGAGTGAGGAGAGGGCCGTTTTAAACCCCAGCTCCAGCCACTCACTACCCATGGGGACTTCCCTTTTTTGGCCCTTTGTTTCCTCCTCCGTATAATGTGAAGTTTGGGCTAGGTGACTTTTATTGGGTCCTTAGCTATAAAATCACCTCTTCTTTCACTGAAATCAGCAGTATCTCTATGACTGAGGCACAGAGCCGACACCATCCCCATTTTATAGATGAAGAAAATAACACCCAGAAAATTTAGAAGGAGGACGTGTTTAGTCACAGGGTCAATGGTAAGATTTGGTTAGCCACACAATCCTGACTCCTGTTAGCCATCAGACAATCTTATCCAACTTTATCAATTTACAGATTAGGAAAAATGACTTGGCTTTAGTTACCTATCGGCAACATTTTACTAAAGCCCAGGTTCCTTGAGTCACAGTACAAAGCTGTTTCTATTAACTTATCATTTAGAGTATCTCACACAGCTGTCCTTCAAAGACTACAGAAAATCACCATCCATTTTTTGTAATAAAAAAAAGCTTTCCTATATATTTAAACAAATGGTGTTACAGAAGGAAGTTCCAGGTTCATATACAATCCTATTTTTAGTTTTTCTTGATGTATTTAAAATTTCTTGAAGAAAACATTTAAAAAGAGGAATGATATTGTAAAAGAGAAAGGAATGAAGCCTGCAACCACGGGACAGAAAACTTGTCTTTGATTCCTGGCAATGTTCTACAATGTATTTCTAGGCACACGCCACTAAGCTAGTCACATATGGATGTGAAAGACGGCAATGAGACAAAGGATTGAAGTGAAAGGTGGCACCCTCACAGTAGCTCCCTAAAAGAGATGGAGACAGGCATGTAGAGATGGAGAGAAGGATGGATAGACAGAGAGAGATGGAGAGAGAGAGATGGAGAGAGAAAGATGGAGAGAGAAAGAGAGACACGGAGAGAAAAAGAGACAGAAAGAAAGAGAAAAAGAGAGAGAGACAGAGACAGAGAAAGACAGAGAGAGAAATTATCTATCTATCTATCTATCTATCTATCTATCTATCTATCTATCTATCGAGATCTATCGCTGTGTATCAGTTCCTGGCTTCTTCCACCCACCATTTGCATATAGACACTGAGAGGCTGTTGGGTATTTGAAGGAAGGTAGGGTGTCTAAAGCCAACATAGCCTTGTGGGATTTTGCTGGATTGTGACCTGCCTAAATATAACAAAGAAGGATGCTGGCAATTAGAAGGGTTTTCTAGTCCATAAAGAGAGACTTGAGACTGATATGTTGAGCCTTTCAGCAGGAAGAAGTTAGTTTTAAAAAATAGATGAGATGTCTGTGGATCTATATTCCAAACATACTTAGTCTCTGGGAAAGACTCTAGGATTTAACAGATCTCTCTGTCTCTGAAAAAAAAAAAGTCATGTGAGATGTTGTTTTCCTTCTGTTGGTCCTCTGGGTAACTCTGGGGATATAGAGGAGGAATACCTTTGCATCGAATCATAGGATTATAGCTTAGAAGCTATAAGGTATCTTAAAGGTGGTCTTACCAAACTCCATGATTCTATATGTGAGAAAACCAAGCCCCAGGAGGATAAATGCTTTACCCAAGGTACTACAGGTAGTTAGTACAGAGGCTGACTTTGAATCCAGGTCCTTTATCCTGAGGCTGACCCCCACCACACACCCCAGCCCCTTGGCATCCCGTGGCATCAGATAACTGATGGAAAATACTTGTTTAATTACTGAATGGTGATAATGTAAATCAGGGCCCCATGGATTGATTGGTCGTCACTATAACCTGAAATGCCTTCCCCCAACCTCCACCAAACATCTCATGGATCAGTGAGCCTCACTGAAGGAATTCCACTGGACTGAAATGGAATGTGGTCAAAAGCAAAGCCTTTGGGGTACAATGTTCAGAATGAAAACGATTATGCAATCTCTACCTCAGCTTTTGTGAAGAATACTTGAAAGGAGATGAGATTCTCATTCTAGGCACAAAATGACATACATTATAACAGGTGCTATTAATAACAGCATCTTAATATTTAATAAAGCAGAGTGATTAAGACAGAACCTATACTTTATTATTCTATCTTCCACCTATATTAAAATGGTTCGGACACTTTTTTTGGCATTATATATAATTAAGAATCAAGCTAGAAGGGTTTTTGTATTATTCATATGAGATTTAGTAACTATTTCTTAAGTTTATACTGTCTCTTCTAATGACCTCCATCTTCATTTAATGGCTCAAGTGTGTTGCACACTAGGTCTGTTCTCCTTTCATGCATTTGGAGATTTTTTACTTACGAGCAGACAAAAAGGATAAACAGACATACAAAACCACCAGTAGAATAGAAATTCGTTTAGGGCAGAGACTTTTGCGTTTGGGGCTTTGTGTCTCCCACATCTGACCTAGTGCCTGGTGGACAGGCGATGATCACTAAATATTTGCTAACTTACTCTAAGTGTGAAGGGAGTGGGTGGGTTGGGTCACTGCCCTTCATATATGAAGGCAGCAGCATATCTGGGCCATTTCTGACAGATATGACTTATCCCTAGGGTAATGAGGTCCCCCATTAAATATGTATTTAACATGATCATGAGGTCCTTCCTTAGATCCTTTCATCATGCCATCACCTTGAATTACAGCCTTTTTTCTAGGATAGAATTGCAGGGCTACCTGATTTGTTTCGAAAGAAAGAGGCAGGAGACTACGGTGGTTAGAGAGCTGCCTTTAGAGTCATAGAGCCTGGATTCAGGTCTCACCCCAGCCACACACTGGCTGTGTGACCCTGGACAAGTCCTTTAAACTCTCCATCTACCCAGGTAATACTTTAAAACTATATTGCAGAGGACACATTTATCTTCTTTCATAGAGGAAATTCCTCAGGAGTCGGTCCCTACATCAATAAATTCACATCCTCTAAAAGAAAATAAAAATCTTAAGACATTCCTGTGATAAACAAATATTATTATCCTAATTTTTGCATGTGGACAAACAAACAAAAAGCTTAATTTTCCATGGTTATTGGATTAAGCCCTAGGGCCTACGTATTGTCTCCACCTCAATTTATACATTTCAAAAAGGATATTGACAACAGTATTAAGGTACAGGAGAAGTGACTCTGTTCTAGATTCCGTTAAAGACACTGAGCTACCATCTACTCTTTTGGGCACAGATGGTAGACAATGGGTATGAAGCATTGCATAGACTGGCAGGCTTTGTTGAAGTCTGGGTTAGTTTTGCCTATTTTTTTTTAAAATCTATGTCAGAAATTCTCAAACTTTCTGATCTCAGGACCCATCTGTACCCTTAAACATTATTGAGGACCACCCCTACCCTAAAAGCTTTTATGTAGATAATATATATTGATATTTACTGTAGAAATTAAAACATTTCAGTATCATTATGAGAATCATCTTGACCTCATGGACCTCTTCAAAGGGTCTCATGGATTCCCAGAGTTCTTTGGATTATACTTTAAGAACTCCTAGTCTATGTTATAAGAGACAGTTCTTTGAGTGGGGAGAGGAGGAAAGAATACATGGGAAAGTTAATGTAGTAGGAAAAAACAAAGTATTTATCCTTTAAAAAAAGGTAAAAGAAAATACCATTCTACCAATGTTTTAGACAACTAGATTTCTTTCTACAGTGCTTATGTGGGCAATTTGGATGGGTATCTAGGATATTAGGATCACCCAAGACCCTAATGGTAAAAAGATTCACAGTTTTAGGTCAGTTTTTCACAAGTGGAAGTGTGCACATAACAGAATAACCTTTTTTTTTTCAAAGTGATTTTAAAAATAAAATACATAATTGGATACTTGGTACTCTGCCTAGAAAACCCAGCACGCCAAGTCAAGGGCTTAAAATGGCCTCATCCCAGCAGGGCTATTGGGTTGATGTGTACGTTATGTCTAACAAGATTATTTGCACTTCATATAATATCACTGAAACCACAAAATATGTTGTGTGTTTTTTTTTCTTGGTAGATTCGAAGCTGATTAAATTACCACATTTTGATTTAAGTCAAAATCAAGTGACGAAATGCAAATATTTTCTGCTCTCACTAGACCAGATGCCTACGGAATCACCAACAAACATTTCTTATGAATGTAATATGTTCATTGCACTGTTCATTTCATTTAACAACTACTCTGGTTCCCTACATAAAAGTCATATTTTGATATTTCATCATGGAATGGAGTTTATACTGACTTCTTAGGCTATGCCAGTGGACCATAATCACGGAGGGATTTTTGCTGAAAAGCTTCAAGGATCATCTTGGTGATTTTGCCTGCTGCCTGAGGACCAGCTGAGTAAAGCACAGAAAGGGCCGCTCTCACAGGCTTTTCATAAGGTCATGAGC
Organism: Vombatus ursinus; assembly: GCF_900497805.2. Taxonomy (NCBI): domain Eukaryota; kingdom Metazoa; phylum Chordata; class Mammalia; order Diprotodontia; family Vombatidae; genus Vombatus; species Vombatus ursinus. Next base: position 16,786,732 of record NW_020954577.1, on the reverse strand, counting down.
ATCTTGGCCATCCATAGCTCTTCCCTTCTACATCTGAAATGGCTTTACAGCAGAGTACCCAAAAGGGGTAACAGAGAGCAGAAAGGGTCATGTTGTGTTTCAACCATCTAGAAACATTCATTTAATTTGCTTCTAGTAGTCTCAGTGTGAGTTATTTGTCTGATTGCCACCGAGTTTAAATAGGGCCATATCTCTTCTTTTTTTCCCTCAATGCTAATGAAAGTAGAAGACTTAAATAAGTTGCAGCCAATGGGATGGTCATTGCCCTGATTTTCTCAATACTGATGGAAGACAAAGGATTTGAAGTAAAAGGTGGCACCATCATAATAGCTCCATGGATAGATAGGTAGAGGTACAAATATCTATCTGAAGACATCCATCGCTATATATCAATGCCTGGCTTTCCCATCTACTCATTTGCATACGGACACCCAAAAGATGTTGGATATATGAAGAAAGATATGGTGTTTAAGACCAATATAGCCGTGTGGGGTGTCGCTGTATTGTGAGCTGCCTAAATATAATAAAGAAGAATGCTGGTAATGAAAAGGATTTTCTAGCCCTTACTCAGACAGAGACTTAAGAGTGATATGTTAATCATTTTAGCAGGAAGAAGTGAGTTCTAAAAACAGAAGTTAGTTTAAAAAAAATACCTGGTTTTCTCAATAGTGATGAAAGCAGAATTAAATAAATTGCAGTCAAAAGGGGTGGTAGTTGCCCCCAAAGAGCCAAATCAAGGGGGTGGTTTCATTCTGAACAAAAGGAAACCAACTAACAAACAAAAATATTGTTTCATGGGGAAGCAGGTCAACCTTTCATGCCATGCTCACAATAAGCTTTAGAAATGGGAAAGTTTCATATATATATATATATATATATATATATATATATGTACACACATATACATATATACACACATATACATACACATACATATATATATAGAGAGAGAGATATAGATGTATATATGAGAGAGAGAGAGAGAAAGAGAGTTGCTTACTTGCTACTTTTGTAGTAAGGAACTACAAACTGAAGAGATGCCCATCAACTAGGTCATGGCTGAACCGACTATGGTATTTGAATGTAATGGGATACAACTGAGCCACAGGGGGGAGAAAAGAGAAGGAGATGATTTGGAAAGAAAAACCAACAGCTTGAAAAAGTGAGCAGAATACAGAGAACAACTGATACAACACTGAAAAACAACTTTGAAAGACTTCTTTAAAAAGTTAAATCAATGCTATGATGACACACAAAGGCTGCAAACAAATCGTGTCACCTACCGGCTGAGAATGGACTCAAGAGACAGAACATGTATGTTGTAGCAGGACGTATGTTGTGGACACTGCAGTTGCAGACACTTGTTTTGCTTCATCATACCTATTTTAAAGATCGTTATTTTTCCTTTCAACAAAAGATTGATACGAGGGAGAGGAAATCAATGATTATTAATTTGAAAAAATGTTACACTAAAAGTAAAATCAGATCATCAGCTGGTTATAGCAAAAGTCAAAATTAACACCAAATCAGAAGAAAGGGAAAATATTTAAAGATGACATTGTCTACAGTGACAATAGGACCAATCTGATCCTGCTGACTCTGAAAACTGGGCACTGGCTGAGCATAAAGGTAGCACGTCTGCTTGGCCTTTATTCTAGGGGGGTTTTAACTGAGGGAAAGCAATTACCACAATGAAAGCACCCAAAGAACTCAGCCAGGAAACGCTTTATTTTTTTGTAACATGCAGAAATATAGCAGCCAATGGCAATACTGGCTTAACATAGAAGCTCTTTTGCAAAATGTTACAGAAGGCAAAAAATAAAATAAAATTAATAGTATTGCCTTCAGAAACAGTGAGAAGCATTGTGTTTGGGGCAATGGAGACTCAAGTTATCCAGATCAAACCAGAAGTACCTATAAAGGAGTATGGAAGAAGGTCAACAAATAGATGTGAAACAGAAACAGAGCTGCCATTGTTTCTATTAAGCACTAATCCCTTCATGTAAGACTGAGGCACCACTTTATTTGAACCCTAATACCTCAATAGCTGATTTTCAACATGAGGAATTAGAATTAGTACAAAAGAAAATGAAATCAGGAAGGGTGACAGGAGCTGGCAAGGGAAAAATAACTGTCAAGTTATTGTTTTGAAGATGTCAAACTATTTCCTTACATGATCTCATTTGATCCTCATAACAAACCTGAGGAGGGAAGAGTGCAGGGATTATTATTCCCTATTTGATAGATCTAAAAAAAATGGAGATGAGAAAGGGTACATGGAATCCTACAACCTCTAAGGATCAAAGGCAGTATTGGAACCCACAGTTCCGCTTATCAGTTGATAAGCTTATTTGTTGAAACAGAAGAAACCTATTCTGAAGGGAAATAATTTGGAAAAGACTCAGGAACTGATTGCCAAGAAGTACAAAAGAGAACAAACTTCCAAAAGGAAAAGAGAGATCACATCAGATATCAGCATCTCCCTAAACATGTGAGCAAGAAGACAGCAATAAATGACCTGCCAATCTGGTTTTTCAGAATTAAAAGAATCCCCAAACCCAACAACATACTTTATGGAATACGAAAAATCGGCCTACCTATGCAATGAGATCCATTTTGAGGGAACAATGAGAAAAGTGAGGACTTTTCCAGATAAATTATAGCACGCTAGATTGTCAGTCACAACATTGACTTTGAGCTGCCCTCATTTTTGGTTGATTCCAAAAAAAAAAAAAAAGACAAATCAAAATGCAGGATTTCACACAGGACATTTAGATTCCTTCCAATTTTTGGTTGTGGTTTCATTTTACTTTGTTCTTCAAATATGCTACTAAGAAAATAATTTAACAGACTTTTTTTTCTTTTTCTTTGCTTTTTATACCACTACTGTCAGTATATTTTCTTAATAAGGGAATGATTGGATCAAGAGGTATGCTCATTTCCTCAACCTTTACTGAACAGAACTAGATTGTTCTATAGAAAGATCCTACTTCCAGGAGCAGTGAACAAGCATACCCACAATCCCAATAGCATGAACTTCCATTGCTTTTAATGAGTTTTTGCCATTGTCGCCCTGTTGGCTACAACCAAACTCACAATAATTCTACTCAAAGGCTGGGTCCTTGGTGGGATGATGGATCCCTCAGGAAATCCTCATTACTACATTAGAGTTCATAAGCTCCAAATGATAAACTTCTTTTTAAGAGCCTGAACACACAATTAGACTAGCTCAAACCAAAGGCAGTTTTCTAAGATAGCATAGTAAAAACAGTAGTTACAAACAACCTCCACCTCCATGAACCTTTGACATCTCTCCCACAAGCAACACAAAGGGTTAGTGGGAGGAGAGGGCATGAACTTAGTGAGGAACACATAGGAAACAAATGGAAAAAGTGACTGAGGGCCCCAGGACCCTTCGGCACCAGGGTTCCTTCTCTTCCCATAGAAGCCTCATGTAATATCACAGCCCCCATTGTTCTCTCCCCTTGGATGCCAGGTTACTTCTGGGCAGGTCACTTCACTCAACTTTCTGGACCTGCTTCTCTTGAAGGTTCAACTTTAAACTGCGAAGTTTGGTCCTCTCTCGAATACTCAGTCAGTTCTCTTCTCTGCTTCCTGAGGTCTTAATCCTTGAAGGTGCTTCCTGCTACAAATATTGATTTTGTATCTGTGTCTTGTCTCTGAACTCCATTAGATGGAATATTTCCTACTGTAAATATTTAGATTCTGCGCAAGAAGTTGTGGTCAATGGGGGTGAAAAAAAATCACTTTTGTCCTCACCTCTTGCTACCCTTTGGTCCAATGGCTGGGGTAACACTCCACAAAGCTGCCCCCTACTTTAAAACCAGTTCAAAATAGCAAATTTTCTAACTATGCTCAAGACTTGAAATGCACAGCTTTGTAAAAGCCTCAGGGGTGGGGCACATCTTCATCCAGCCAATAGCAAGTTGCTTTTCTACTTCAGAGAACTCCTCCACCTTTTATAAATGCGGCCTAGATTGGTTACACCTGGTTATCATATTAGTAAGTGATTATCTCTTTTATCTGCCCCTTATTTTCTGTGGTTACATCTACTAGCTGGTAGAAGGGTCATATGCCTCCCCTCCCCCATATCACTATGATGGGCGGGAGGGATACCTCAAAGTTGTGTTGCTTTGCAAGTAATTCTTAATGATGTTGATCATGTGAGGTAGGTTTTGTTTTTTAGCATATTTCTCATCTTTTCCAAATTATCTGTTCATATCCATTAGACCATTATCCATAGTGTACTAGAAGTTACCACTATGACTTGTTAACATTTTCTTATACATTGTAGATGCCAAATTTTTAATCTGTCGTATTTGCCATAAACATACTCCCAATCTGTTATTTTTCCTTTTTTTATTATATTTCTTTGAGTTCCACAGAAGTTTGTCTCTTTTATTTTATGATACTTCAGCAAATCTATCTTGTGCCCAATAATCCTTTTGATTTGTTGAATTGAAAGAAACGTCTCTCCACAAGTGAGATAAATATTTGCATTTTCTTCCATCTTTTAGAGAATTCATTTTTTTCAATGTTTAAGACATGCCTCCAGCTGGAATTCAGAAGGCTATATGTCTTAAGATGTGGGTCCAAATTCTTTTCCTGCCAAAATCATTTTGACAATGAATTTCCTGAAGTCCATTTGTTAAATAATGAATTCTTTCCCCAATTTTTATCTTCAAACATTTCATCAGACACAAATCTTTTGTATACATTTGTTTGAACGCCTGGTACATCCGCTCTATCCCATTGATATGTTTCTCCATCTTTCTGGCTAGGACAGACAGTTTTGATCCTAACTGCTCTGTTCTCTCTCTGAGGGGCAGAAGTGGGAAGTGGAATGGGCAGGGTGTGGGGTGCCCCTGGCAAGAGATTTGCTTTTGAATGGGCCCTTTCAGCGTCTTTCTGGCTTCTTTTTTCCAAATAAACATTTTCATAATTTTGTTTAATTCTATAAAGAATCCTCTTTGGATTTTGATTGGTAGTGAATTATATTAATTCCTTTGGGGAATATTATCATTTTTATTGTATTCATTTGAACTAGCCAGGAACCCCAGATATCCCCCTGCCAACACACATACATACACATTCACAAACACACTAACACACGATTGTTAGTTCCTCCTTTGGGGGGAATGGGGGAGTGTTAAAATTTTATTATTTTCCTTAGAAAAGTAGACTATCGAATATTTGATTTTTGTTGTCATGGTAAATGGCATTTTCACCATATATTCTCCTGCTTTTACCAGGAAATGAGAGTGCGAATGATTTGTTTGGATCACTTGTATGTCTGGTGACTGTTGAAGCTGAAGTCCTTTAACTTTTGAGGTGAGGTTGTTGGTCTTTCTTGAACTACTAGAATGTCTATGAGTTGTTGAAGGTGAAACTGTCCAGATGTTATTGTTTTCTATGGTAGGGCCTCAGTTGGTAAACTCAAGTTCACACAAAAAAAGTCAGTCTAGCAATCTACAAGGGCAAAATCAAGTGTTTGAAGGACACACAATACCTAGATTAATACATTCAGGAAGGTGAAAACTCTCTGTCTCTGTTCCCCTCACCTCTCTCCCTCTGTTCCTGTCTTTCCCTCTCTCCTTCTCTCTCTCTCCTTCTCTCTCTCTCTCTCTCTTTCTCCTTCTCTCTCTCTCTCCCTCTCTCTCTCTCTCTCTCTCTCTCTCTCTCTCTCTCTCTCTCTCTCTATCTCCCAGTTTCTCTTCTACTTTGTTTTTATCTTTTCTACAACAATTCTCAGGTTTCCTCAATCTAACCCCCCAAATAAAGGCTCCTCATTGACCTTTCTATCACCCCAAGTTATTCACCCCATGTCTTTCTTCCTCTCTTTTGCTGCATATCATCTTGATCATGATTCTGGACTGATTCTCCCACATTTTCACTATTCACTCTTGCTTCAATGCCTTGCGATCTAATTTCCTCCCCACCATTCTGATGAAATTGTTCTCACAAAGGACATCAATGACCTTCAACTCATTAAATCCTGCAAGTTTTTCTCTGCCTTCATATTCTTTTACCTGTTTGAAGTTATAGACCTACTTCCCCCACCTTCCTACAGCATGCCCTCTTCACTCTGAAATTTGGTAAAACCAAGCCCCCAGAGGTCTCCTCCTATTTCTGTAACATGGCCTTGGGAGGCTGCTCACCCTCCTCCTTGGGGTTCCCCCAAACTGGTCTTTGGCTCAGCTCTGGTCTGCTCTCTTTGCACTCTCCTGTTTGGTCACTTCATTTACTTCACTAGTTTATTGCTAGCTCCATGCAGATGCCTCTCAGAGCTTAATTTCCTTCCCTGTCTTCTCTGACCTCAAGTCTTCCGTAAGTATAGATGTTCCCAGGACATCTCTTCCTGGCTGTCCCAGTGGCTCTTCAGAACTAATACTGTCTGCGACCAAGATGACTTACAACTCCTCCCATTAACTTTCCCGATTCTGTGACTTTCACTATTGATGTCTATGGTGCAGCTCTCCATACCAAACATTAACTTTGTCAAGACATACAAGTGACCATCCATATGATCTAGATTACAGCTATCAATGAAGAACTGAACAGATCAGGGGCAAGTGGCAACGTGGAAAGAGCTCTCTAATGGGGAAGGATGTGGGTTTGAATTACAGTTTTACTACTTACTACCTTCATGACTGTAAGCCAGTCTCTCAACATCCTTGGGGCTCACTCTACTCTTCAATAAAATGAAAGGGTTGGATTGGATGAACGCTTGGGTCCCTTCCCATTCTCAATGCATCTTACAATTCTGTGGCCCTTACTCATGAGTTGGCCAAGCTCATTCATTAAAACTCTAAAAACTAATTTCTAGATTAAATACCATCTCAATCAAAATACCAATAGTGCACTTCATTGAATTAGATAAAGTTGTCGCAAACTCATATGGAAAAGCAGATGGCCACGAATATGATATATTCTGAAAAAAAGAAGAAGAAGAAGAAGAGAGAGAGAGCCTAAGAGAATGAGAGCTTGCTCTGACAGATTTCCAAATTATGAAACAATACACAAGTGCGGGTGCATATATGTGCGTATTTATATTTTGTCTTTAATAACATCCTCAATTTGAGTGAGAGCTACTTCACACCTGAGCCAAAGTATTCTATTTTTTTTTTCTCTTTCCTTGTGTGGGGTTCAAAGACAATGGCAGCAACAACAACTTTTTAAACTACTGAGATCCTTTAAGCTCATTGAAGTATACAGTGAGAAGTAAGGTTCCAAATGTAACCTTTGTCCCTTCAGGTATACAATTTTTCCAGCAGCTCTTATTTATTTTTATTTTAATATTTTATTTTTTTCAATTACATGTAAAAATAATTTTTAAACTCTGTATTTTTTTAGAATTGAGTTTCAAATTCTCTCCCACTCTCTCTCCCTTCCCTTCTCATTGAGAAGGCAAGCAATTTGATAAAGGTTATACATGTGCAGTCATGCAAATCATATTTCCATATTAGTCACATTGTGAAAGAAAACACAGAAAAAAAAAGAAAAAAGAAAGTTAAAAAAAACACCACAGTATGCTTTGATCAGTAGTTCTTATTAAATAGCAATTCTATTCTCTAGTATGGCTGTTTTGTTTTTTTTTTTTCTCTTGGATTTATTTTATATTCATTTTGAATTTTTAAGTTCTTCTATGTTGACCTATTATCATTATTTAATAATCATAAGCATCATAATAATGTTGTTATATAATTGTATAAAATATGTGATAACTGACATAGAGATATAGCTATATTCTATGTTAATATTAGTCTCCCTATTTTGTTTCTTTTTCTCTTTTTTCCCATAAATATATACATGAGAAGCAGATTGGGATTTTAGCCTCAAGGGCAGGAAGACCTGGATGGAAGTCAGGTCTTGTGTCTCCTGCCAATTGCTCCAACTTTCAGTGCTCTGACCAACTCTCCAAGGCCCCAGTTACATAGAATGTGCCAATCTGCATTGGTGGAGGAAGTTTCCTCACCTGGGAGGTCCTTACAATAATGAAATGACTAGGACAATCCCACTTGTACCCACCTATTAGCTGCAGCTGAATTGCATCCACTTTGCTCTAGAAGGAGTCACCCAGTTTTCTTTCCAAAGAGAAATGGTAGGCATGAGATAGATACTCAACTGCAGGACTTGCCTTATTCTCTTTGGCTGAAAACATTGTTTAAAAATGTTTATAACTGATGCGCCTATCATGTTCTGCCCTCTCTGGAACATTCTCAGAGACTCTTCCTCAAGACTGGAACGAGCTTCCTCATCTTTACCCACTGAAATATTTATCTTCGTTCAAGGCTCAAACTGTGTCCTCCATACCATGCCCCACCAAAACAACCACCAAAACAAAGAAAAAAAATGCTGTCTTCACAGCTGAAAACAACCTTGCATAGAACACTCTGCCTGGACTTCTCTACCTCCCTTCTGTCAGCCTTCCCATTCTGACTTCCCATTCCCTTGACTTGACTTGACTCCCTGGCTTTGACCACCATTTTAATGGGTCCCAGGCCATGCTAACTTCATTCCTGGTTCAAGTCACCCTCTAAGACTTCAATGCCCACATGGCATCATCCCTTCCCTCAGCTTACCAGTAACTTGTTTTCTTTTTTTTTACACATATGGGTCCTTTCCCTCTTTCCTTGATCTTTAGTGGGCATAGACATAGCAGTAGTAGTATTTCTGGTTTGAAGGCTGTGTGTGTGGCTGTGTGCACGTGCACATACACACACACACAATTTCATAGCTTTGGGGGCATGGTATCAAATTTCTCTTCAGAATGACTATAGCAATACAGAGCTCCAAGAACAATGTGATACTGTGCCTGTTTTCTCATAGTCCCTCCGATATTTATCTTTTTCTCTCTTTGTCTCTTTTTTCTTTCTTTCCATCCCTCCCTCCTGCCTCTTCCTTCACTAGTTTGTTTCTTCATTCCTTCCTTCCTTCCTTCCCTCCTTCCTTCCTTCCTATCTTCCTTTCTCAGAGTAACAAGGGTGTGGTGGAACCTCATTGTTGTTTTAATTTGCATTTCTCTAATTATTAGTGAGTTGGATTTGTTGTTGTTGTTCTTGTTATACATGGTTATGGATAGCTTGGGTTTCCAGCTTAGAAAATGGCCTGTCCAAATCCCTTTACAGTTTATCAGTTGGGGATTATCAGACCTCCTTTTCCAGCCCAATTTCTTCTTCCTCTTCCTCACAGACCCTACAATCCAAGCAAATAGATTCCTGAAATCCATATAGGACTCTGCCTCCAGCCTCTGTGTTTGGTCCCCCCATGTCTGGAATGGCCTTCCTCACCTTCACATTGGAGAATTCCTAAGTTCCTCCAGAGCACAGCTCAAGTCTTGCCTTTTTCCCCCACCCATCCCAAATTCTTGGGGTTTGCTACTACTTGGATTTCTTTTGCACATTGTTTGTATTTGTTTCTCTGTGTGTCTGTCACATGCCTTAGTCAAATGCAGGCTCAGTCTAATATACAGAGCCCCAAACTTGAGTCAGGAAGAGCTAGATCCAAACCCAGTCGCTGACATTTAAGAGCTATGTGATATTGGGCAAATCACCTTCCTTCTTGGACTTTTATTTTCTTCTTCTGTCAAATGTGGCTAGCCACAAGACCTATCTCACAGGGTTGTTGTGAGGACCAAGCAATATGTGAGTGACAGATTTTGAAAATCGTTATTGAAATATGACATTACTGGGGGCTTGGATTATTTTTGAGATCAGGGATGGTTTCATTTTCTTCCCTTAGTTAAACTCAGTGCCTTACACTGAGCCTTATATAGAATAATTAATAAATATTTGCTGAATTGAATTCAAGTGAATCAAATTCCACACAAATGTACGGAATATAAATATGCTTTTCCCAGAGGCTTGTTTCCCTGATACTGTCATTCATTCACTCATTCATTCATCCATTCACTCATTCATTCCACTTAAATAAGATACCCCACTGTGGCCTGACTGCTCCCAAAGATTTTACAGAAACACACGCAAGGCAATGTCTGCTCCTACTAAGCTTTGCATGGCTTGGTTCAATATTCTAATTGTCTCCCAGAGAAGGACAAATCAAAAAGGAAAAAAGAACAAAGACATGATTCAAGGGAATGAGCAGAGGGCATTGGAGCCAGAGGTGGTCACAGCATTCAAAGCTTGGCTTTCGTGGGTTGGCTTTGTGGCCCAACAGTGCAGGTATGAACATCTGTGCAGTGGTGTCAATGTCTCCCACTGCCTCCCCTTTGACAACATGGCATACCTGTGTATGGATGGGAGCCTTGTATCATCGCTTTCACTCCCAATCTAATCTTCGTGAAACCTAAATCATTCCCAGTCACAGATCCTAATCCAAGAACAAATGTGAGCATTTCCTCCTACACAACCAGGGTGCTAGAGGAGACAAAACTACCTGTATCACGTGAAGTCACTCTCCTCATAGGCTAGGCATATTCTCATTTGGTCCTCAAATGTTCTTTGTTAAAAGTGAAGTAATGAGGACAAGCATACTTTGGCCAGACCAGTGACACAATGAAATTAAACAGCAACCAACCAATGGTGTAACTGGCAAAATTATTTTGATCATTCCGACTGCAGTAAACCCTAACCTGAAGGTAAATTAAGTTCAGATTTAAAAGGCAAAGAAAGGATGTTCTAACTGACCCTAGAGGCAGTAATCAGATGCCACTGGGATTGCCTGAGTGAAGGAGTCATGCAGTCAAACTGGTGCTGGAGAAAGATGCCTTTGGCAGCAATGCACAGGATGGACTGGAGGGTGGGGAGGATAGGGGCTGGAAGCTCTATGAGGTTACTGTTGCCATAATGTAGGCAAGAGGTGATGAGGGTCTGAGGTGGGAGCTAGTTCTCAGTGAATTCCTTGAATGATTTGCTTCTTAGCATCTCTACCAGAGGCTGGTGGGGGAAAGAAGAAGACAGGGAAACATAATGGCTCTTTAAAAGCCTTTGAAAGAAGTGAATTGGGCTAGGGGTTGCCAGGGCATAACTAAGACTAATGTTTGAATAAACTTAATTAGGAATTTCAGTTCAATCGAACAAGCATATACTAAGTGACCGATATGATCAGCCCTGCCAGGTATCATCGGGGACCAACCAAAGCAAAGGGCAGCACCTTCACCTTCAAGGAGGTCATAAGTCAGGTGAAATCACTTTAGATCAGAGTTCATAGTATCTAGCGGTCAGCAAACTCAGAATCATCTTACAGGGGAGCTTTCCTTGTATGACAGAACCCCAGCACTGGCAGGACCTTGGGCCGCCTGACTGAGCATCTCTCCCCTAACAGCCTGGCTAAACGGTCAATCAGCTAGAGGATCTCCATGGACCGGGAACCCACCACCCTTTAGGATAGTGCATTTGACTTTGGGGAAGCACATATTTTTAACCACTTCTTCCTTACTGAGGCTCAGACATTAGTATCTGCCTTTCACATCTAGTTTCAATAACTCTAAAGAAGAACTAGAGGAACTATCTAAAACCCAAGAGTCGGACACGACTGGACGACAATGTCGTATGCTGGGGGCATAGTTCACTAAGGAACGACAGCAATATAAATACCATTCTTTGAAGCGGCAACCTTTATTTAGTTCTATGAGTGGGAAATCATCATTCTTGCCATGTAACAACAGCGAGAAAAAATGTGCTAACCCAGATCTTTAGTTGAGGCGCCAGGTGCTGGCACCGAATGCCTCTTGGGATGTGGAAGCGAGACGGGATTTTATTTTTTTTTTATGGTGTGAAGACTGGCTGCACTGTGTGCTTTCTAAAGGGCCCACTGGCAACCAGGAAAATCAGCTCCATCCTTGGTTGGCGAGGGAAGGGATGCAGACACATCTCTGGAGAGACAATGGCTTGGTTGGAAAGAGCATCCACTCCCCTTCCAAGTATTCTGGTGGATCTAAGCAGAGGGCTGGCAATCCCACCATCCCACTGTGCTCCGGCCTCCCCAGGACCCTGCACAGCATCTCGGGCAGAGGAGATGCTGAAAAAATGTTTCTTGGCTTAGATTGTCTTGGAAGTCAGCCTTACAAAATATGCTAAATTTCTTAAAAAAAAAAAAACAAAACCTGACTTTCTTCCCTCATGGTTCTTTCTTTTCCTACCTTTAAACAATGCTTCCCGTTGGCAGAGTGGGTTTGCCCTGGTGCAGGCTGGAGTGACCTTCTGTGACTGAGTCAGAAAGCCCTAAACATAGGGGATGTATTCACTGACACTGACTTACATATGGCAGTGTGAATGCACTCCCATAATTGCTCTGCAATTACGTGGTAATTATTGACCATTTAAGGACATTTAAGAACAGGGTGAGTGTGGTACAATCAAAGCATAATTATCTGATTATTTCTGTCTTTTAAACTGCGGCCCTATGAGATATAAAAATTGCAAGTAACATGGCAATTAGTCACTGAACTACATAGTAACTTCAAGTATAATTACGAAGGAATCTGCTAGAAAATGTATTTGTATTGTCGTTGTCCTGTACAGTAATTACAGAGTAGCTACATTATAATACAAATGCTGTATAGAGTGGTAACAGTGAGAAAAAATGCTATCATTACACTGTGCTAATAAAGAAGACTCAGGTTTACCACAAAAATCTACACAATTCATTACAGAAGAGGAAGAAGAGGAATCTCTATTTTGCAAAAAAAAAAAACTAGAGCAGGAGTGGGGAACCTGCAGCCTCCAGGTCCTCAAGTCCGACCCTGATTCAGTAAAAGGGCCGCACTTGAGGACCTAGAGGGCCTCATGTGGCCTTGAGGTCATAGGTTCTGTTCCCCACCCCAAGCCCCCAGGAGGCATGGGTTGCCACACGATGCCTAGTGGATGGTTCAAAGAGTACTTGGTCACTTCCTTGTTTAATCCTTTTGAGAAAACCGAGACCAGAAAATGGGGACATAGCCCCAGGAAGAGTTGGAAGGGTTCCCAGCAGCTACTGTGCTCCGGGGCTCACTGGATGGTGAATGGAGATGGGCTTCAGTGGAGGATTCTTGGCCCAGTAGCATTATTGCCAGTTAGTTAGGCCACGCTGAGCTCACCAATGGTGGCATTTCACTCAGTTTTCCCTAATAATGTATTAGTGAAATCCCCACATCATACATTTATTTGGGTGACTGTCCACTTGAATGCTTCGGAGGGGATAGCGTTTCATGATTCATACCCATACAACAACATCCAAAGCATGATGGTCAAAAGAAGGCCCTTTTTCTTAGAGTTTGGGGTCCTTCAAACAGCTGCAGTTGCATGGAGTCCATCTGTGATGCCCCCTCCTCTTGTTCAGTTCTGTGCAGCATCTACACCGGATATTGATGGATAGGCTCTATAGGCCATCCATATAACTGGATATTCACATCTATGCCAATGTGTTTTTCATCCCCTTGGTTTTTACCATGTGAATTGTTAGGTTGAACTTGATAGTGAAACTCGTTTAGGAAGCTTGGCCACATAATTTGGCTTAATGAAATCATAATAATGCCATGAGTAAACATGGACACAAATCGGGAGGCCTAAACCATCCATGAGGAATCCATCTTTGATTTGGACCGTGCACTGGAGATCATCTGTGCACATTAATATGCCTTTGATAAGCCTACTTCTTCTTGTGTGAACCTTTGTGTAACAGCAATGTCATCATCAACGACAATAATGATAATGGAATAATGCCATTCTATTGGAGTGCTACCTAGTACTGTCTTTCACCAATACCCATCTTACGTGACTTGGAAAGCAGCCCATTGGAAAAAGCAGTGGATATGCTCTAATTTTCATTTAACGGAAGAGGAAACTAAGTCACCGATTGATTCTGTAATTTGTCCACCTATCATAAGGTGGAAGAGCTGGTGTTTGAACCCAAGGCTTGAGACAGGAATTCTAGGGCTTTTCCCCTGGAAGTCCCATTTCTGATAAGTTCTAGAAGTAAGAAGTACCCATTTGAGATCTGAAGCAGATTGTAGAATTTATCAGCCTGTGCTGAAGAACCCTGGAAGTTATTAAAAGAGTTCTGGGCATAATGCCCAGTAGACCTGGTCAACAACATGCCATCATATGTGTTGTTGGTCTTTCAAAAAAATTCTTTTTGAGCAATTAACCAAATGTGTCCTGAGTCAGGAATGATTGAGGGCAAACTCTGTCAAAGAAGAGAAAGAGACTCCCTGACCCTGAACGTCTTCTCTTCATTTGGAAGGTTCAATATCATGTCACTGTTTGTCTCACCAACAATTCCAAGACAGTAATTCATTTTCAAGGGTTTCCCAAATGGTTTACTTTGTGTTAGTAATACTCATGGTTGCCTAATGTGGCATACTCCATCTCCACGGAAATTTTGGGATTGGTAGTTGGATGAAATTACACCGCAAAAGAGTTTCAGACATTGTCTTCTACAATTAGTCTGCGGTAATTACACAGACAAGTGAGAAAGGACTGGTAGTCATTTTCCATCTTGTTAACCTTTGAGCCTGAGCAGCTCCCCAGAAAGCAAAGGCATAACTGGACTAGAGTCCCCTTTCGTGAGCTAATATTTATGCATTCATGCGTCGTTCCCCAAATATTGCCTTTGATTGAGTTCTCATTAAAGGTCTCTGCCTTATATCAAAATGTCAATAACCCTCCTAAGACAGGAAATGTCATTTGACTCAAGCTACAGTTATTAATGGCATAACTTCCAAAATCAGCACAGTTGCTTGTTTCTGAGAGTGACATGTTCCTTATGTCCCAGTTGTCCTGTCTTTCTTTGGTTTCAGAAGCCAGAGTCTGTTCTCCAATAAGCCCTAACAACTGGGGGTTAGTCCCAGACCTGAAAGGAACTTTGATCACATTAGAGTGGATGGAGGGAGTTCTAGTAGCAGGAAGCCCATTTTGCCTCAGGCCCTAACCAGCTCTCTGAGATGTCTCATAGACATCTTAACCTCAATATGTTCAAAAGCGACCTCATCATCTTTCCTACAAACCCTCCCACCTTCTTATCTTCTCTATCGCTGTCAAGGTACTCAGGCTCACAAGCAGGGCGTCATCCTAGACTCTCTCTCTCATCCCCTACATTCAATCAGTTACCAAAGCCTGTGGTTAATCACTGCACACCTGGGCAATGGAGCAATGGCTCCTGGGGGTCTCTCTGCCCAAGTCTTTCCCCGTGCTGATCCTTCCTCCACTCAGCAGTGAGATTCAAGTCCAGCCTTCCTATCCAGTCACCTTCAGGGGCTCCCTCTTTTCCCATAGGCTCAAATACAGAATCATGTTTGGCTTTTTAAAGCCGTTCATAACCTGGCCCCTTTTACCTTTCCTTGCTTGTTACACCTTAAGTTTCTCATCCCCAACCACGTACTCTTCAGCCCTGGGACCCTGGGCTCCAGACCCTCCATCTCCCAATGGGAAGCCTTCTGATGTCTCTGCCCCAAGCGTAGCTGTTTGCACGATGTCTTCCTTCTTAGACTGGGAGCTCCCAGACAGCAGAGATGGCTTTATGCCTTCCTTTGTACTCCTGGGCAACTAACTAATGTTTGCTGACTGACTGTTTAAAGACTTCAATCTTCCATCTGCACCTGCCTGCCCCAACTCTATGGCTATTTTCTATGCACTATGATCTTTTATCCACTACATTTTGGGAAATGTAATAATAATTATGATGATGATGATGGTGATGTTGAACATTTATATAAATAACATTTTATATAACTAACAATATTTACATGAATAACATTTATACATTTCCTGCTATGTGCCAGGCACTGTGCTAAGTGCTTTACAAATGTTATTTTATTTGATCGTCACTACAGCCCTGGGAGGTAGGTGCTATTATTATCCCCATTTTACAGATGAGGAAACTGAGGTAAATGCAGTTAAGTGACTTGCTGAGGATCACTGAGCTAGTAAGTGTGTAGGCCAGATTTGAACTCAGGTCTTCCTGATTCCAGACCCAGAGCTCTACAGACCCTGTAACCTAGTTGCTCCTTTAGAAAAAAAAAAAAGTTTTCTAAATCATCTTAATAGGTCAGAAAGAAACAAGGGATTTCATTCATTTGTGAGGGCCCTGAGCATCAAGGGACAAAAAACAGAGTCAGAAACCCCAAGAAACAGAAGAGGACTTTTAGTCATTATCCAGGGAATGTATTCATTCATTCATTCACAGAATCACAGATTACTTTAGAACTTAAAGAGAGCTCTGCAGGCATCTAGTCCAACTTATACCTGTAAACACAGCCACCACAGCTTACTCAAAAGCAGGCCCCCAGTCTATGCGTAACAATGACCAGAAGAGAACACCTCCCCCCAGAACAACCTGCCTGCTTCTTGGTAGTTTTATCTTTGGTCATGCTGCCCTCACCTAGAGCCTTGATCTCCCTCTCTACAGGTTGGGGTCTGTCAGTCCAGAGCTGGGAAGCTCACACTGTCCTGTGACCTTCTTTTACACATGATGGAGCAGTGTCCCAGACAAGCGAAGTGTGCGCTGCCCAAGATCACACATGTTGATAGTGGTCGTCCATAAATTTGAACTCAGAGCCCCTTTTGAAAACTTCAGTCCCTCAAGGACTGGACTAAAGCTCTTTGGTCTCTGCTCTCCACCCCCGGCTTTGTCTTCTCCAGGATGCCTCTCCCCCCCATTCCTTCAGTGGACCCTCATCAGGCATAGACTCGTGACCCTCTCCAGTCTGGCAACATCCTTCCTAGAGGGCCCAGTGACCCTCCTAGCAATGTCTAACAGAGGAAGAGTCCAACAGGACAGCCATCTCTTTATTCTAGGGACTGATTCATCTCAATGGAGCCCAGGATCACATTAGCTTTCTTAGTGGCCACATTCCAAATATTTAGCAAGAACTAGCTAGGGAGTAGCAGAAGCCTCCACTGGTAGAGGAACCACCCCCAAGGAAAATGGGAAAGTGAATGATAGCTGTTTGGTCTAACACCGACACAGAGCTGACCACCCTTCCCCTTGTTGAATCATCTCTGGAATGATAGAATTTCTCAAAGCAAAGACTCTCACAGAAAAATCGTGGCCTAAACTTTTCTTTTTTTAAAAAAAAATATAGATTTTTGTAGCTAACAGTACTTCTTTTTTTCCTTTTATGAAGCAACCAGGCATGTCCTATAATTAACCAAACACTCTAAATTTGAACCCAAAAAATTAACCGCAAAGAACACAGAACCCAAGGTGACAATTTTCATCTGTTCTCCACAGATGGCACACAACACTATTGCCTAGGCACCTCTAGACATGAGGAAGAGATCAGAATACTCTCAGAAGATAAACATGATTCTTTCCATTTGGTTTCATATCTCACCCAGCACATTCTCGTAATTTGCTCTATTGCTCCTGAAGTGAAAGAGAGGTGTCTATATTGTGGACAGTGCCCTGGCACTGAATTATCTTCACTACATGAGAGAGCAATGCCTTCCATTAGACATGGGCTCCAATGTAGCCTGGTGGGGACCCTGGGTCTTCAGAATCACTGACTCAGTGGGACCTCAGGGACTATTTCATTGAACCTAAATGTGACATATAATCCCTTTGACAACACACCTGAGCAGTGTCAGAGACAGCCTCTGAAATCTCTCCCAATTCACAAGTTCGTGGATCTAGAGATTGAAGGGTACTCAGCAGCCCTCGGGGCCAACAGCCTCATTTTATACTTGAGGAACCTCAGGCTCAGGAGCTTCTGTGTCTTGCCCAAGGTCACTGGGACAGGAAACAGTGAAAGTGGAATTTGGATCCAGGTCCTATGAAGCCATTTTCTGTGACATGACTTACCAAGTCATTTGGCTTCTATCATATCCTACTTTAAATATAAACTGGAAGCTTCGTCAATAGAACATCAACTATTGGCCACAGTCATTGACCACAGTCCTGCTGGCTAGATCATGACTGGTAAAAGACCAAAGGTCAGTTGTGATGCCACTATAAGTCAGGTGGTCACTCAGTCAACAATTATTCTGTGCCAAGTGCTGGAGAAACTAAACAGAAAAAGAAAGAAAAAGAAAATAAACAAAATAAAAAATGATCCCCCCTGCTCTCCTAAGAAGCTCACATTTTAATGTGGGAGATAGTGTGCAAACATACATGATACAGAGATACAGAGGAGAGGAGAGAGGTAATCTCAGAGGAGAAAGCCCTGTGGTAGTTGGGGTGGATGGGGGTAGCAGGGGCTTTTACACAAAGTGGGTTTTGAGCAGAATCTTGAAGAAAGCCAAGGACCCTCGGAGGTGGAGGAGAGGATGGAGAACATTCCAATGCAAAGGCACCAAGGAGGAACATGCATTGCCATCTTTGAGGGACTGTGAGTAGACCAAAGTATGGGGATGGGGGAGTGTATGGGAGGGGGAGTAAGGTGTCAGAAGACTGGAAAGGCAGAGGGGGGTAGGTTGTGAAGACTTTAAATGCCATTAAGAAGATTTTACACTTGATCCCAAAGGTAATTGGAAGCTACTGGAGATTACTGAGGAGGGAAGGAGTGACATAGATTTGTGCTTCAGAAAAATGTGTCCTGGGGCCCTTGATGGAAAGAGGGTACCCCTCCACCCTTCCTCATTAGAATATAAGCCACTTGAGGATAGGAACTTGTATTCTTGTATCTGTATGCCCAGTGCATGGCCCCTACTAAACACTTACTAAATGCTAGTTGACTGACTGACTTTGGCAGCTGAGTGGAAAACATCTTGGACTGGGGAAAGGATAGTTAGATGACTATTGCTCTAGTCCAAAAGTAAGGTGAGAAGGGCTTGAACTCAGGTGACGCGGTGTGAGTGGTAAGAAGAGAAATGCCCTCCAGGTGATAATGACAAGATTGAGTGTGAATGGCAGTGAAGAACTGAGAACACCAAGAGTGCGAGGTGAGTCTAGGTAACAGAGAGAATAGGGGTGCCCCCAACAGTGACAGGCGTGTTTGCAAGGGGGAAGAGTTCTGCAGGAGCTATGAGGACCTCTGCTGAAGGCAGGACGCTGGTGATGGATTGACCAACCACTTTGCGAGCATGTGCCATGACTGCTTTATGACACCATGGCCTGGGCCCTGTGGGAGCAGAAAGGAATTACAGAAAATGGTTTTAACTTTCCAACAGGCAGATACGAGAGAGACCCATAAAAACTGGGTCTTGGAGGAAAGTCCCCATACAAAGCTGCTTCCAGACAGGGCCTGTTTCTTTGTTTCTAGCACCATCACCCAGCACAGCATCTCATATATAGCAGACACTTTAAGAACAATTATTGATTGGCTGATTGTACACCAGGGTGATAGATCAAACAATCCACAAGCATTGATTTAATACCAGCTATGTCCTGGGTATTGTGCTAACCACTGAAGAGGCAATTATGAAAAAAGAAGACCTCCTCTCCCCAGAGAACCCAGACAGAATTGCTCGTCATTGGAGGGAAGACAAGTGGATGGCTCAGTGCACGACGGGGAACCTAGCAAAAAGTCAAGTAAGTGTCCCCCCGATGGAGGGATGTCACCTTCTGAAATAGGGGACAGACAGTTTATTAAATGGCAGTCTGAAAGTCTTTGAGAATGGCCATGCTACTGAATTCTTTGTACCAGGGCAGACATAGTCTATCCCCAGCTTGGTGATTCTCCAGGGTGACCCCAATTATCGCTAAGGGTCTCATAAAGCTGAGACCACTAATGACCCATTAGTGAAATTTTAATTATTTCATTAATTCCACATTCTAGGATTAGGTGGCCAATCAGACCCAGTTCTGCTGACAAGCTGAGACACTGCCAGCTCCTTCTCATCTGACCACGTCTAACTCTCAGAGAGACCTAACAACCAGTAAGGGAAATACCAGTGAATTCAGTTCTGCACAATACAAGATTTGCACTGGTCACCAAGCTTAGCAATCTGCCAACTTCATTCCCAGGTCTTTGGTTGTTATTATTATTTTTTATTTCTTCCAATCCCTTCTCTGCCCAGTTCTCCCTCCCCAAACCCCAACCCTTTGATCACTATTAAGAGAGAATATGGGGATATCATGGAATGTGTCTCCACAATCCAGGTTCCAGGGACAGTGGGGTATTCTTTTAAAGAAAACAGAAGATGGCCTACAGTATAACATCAAGAAAGAAAAGATCTGAGGAGAGAGGGGAAACAGAAGCTGAGTCAGGAGAGAAGAGGGAGAAAGAATGTTACACAATCGGAAGCAAAGGACAACTGAATCCTTGGGGCTAAAGAACAAATGTGAGGAAGGGAATGATGCTGTGAGGTCTGGTATTCCACAGGAGCTGGGAGGAAGTCTGGTAGACAAGTTTGGCCACAAAGAGATGAAAAAAGATGCTTTGCTCCTTTTTTGTTGGGGGGGGGGACCATGGATATGGAATATTGTCCCTTCTCTCAGACTTAGCGGCAGCCTTCCCACCCATCCGTGTGGTAGTTGTCCTTGCTGTGGCTAATTTGTTATAAGGGATGGTTCTATGCATAGGGGAGAAGGCAGGGATATATTTGGAAATGACCGGGATGTGGAAATAAAAGATATCAATAGTTTTAAAAAGTACATCATGCAGTTAGCAATATTATTGAATGTTAAAGTCAAAAT
The DNA here is from genome assembly GCF_900497805.2 of Vombatus ursinus. Lineage (NCBI taxonomy): Eukaryota > Metazoa > Chordata > Mammalia > Diprotodontia > Vombatidae > Vombatus > Vombatus ursinus. The sequence goes on along the minus strand of NW_020954577.1, from coordinate 16,766,197 downwards.
GTGTAAACCAAGTGTCTCTATATGGTGAAGGATGAGTATAAATATTTAAACTTAAGAGAATGCAACATGGTCCATGCTTGTTCTACAACCCAGAGGTTCTTGCTCATTCAAAATGTCAGATTCTATCAGTCCAAATCAAGGATATGGGATTTCCAAAGGTGTAGTGAAGGGAAGGTAAAGGTTCTTAACTCACTCCCTTCAACCAATCACTTTCCTTTAGCGTAGGCAGTACCGTATATTCCAGAAAAGAGAGGGTCCCCAGAAAATCCGTGGGTGAAGGGCAGGGTGCTCCCCTCCCCCTCCTCCTTCTCTCCATATTGTAACAAAAAAAATAATAATAATAGGGCAGCTAGGTGGCGCAGTGGATAGAGCACTGGCCCTGAAGTCAGGAGGACCTGAGTTCAAATTCGGCCTCAGACTAAACACTTGACACGTACTAGCTGTGTGACCTTGGGCAAGTCACTAAACCTCAATTTCCTTACCAAAAAAAATATTAATAATAATAACATCTATTTCCACAAAAGACAGCAAGAGCTATATGCCTCCCTCTGCTGTGGAACCCCTGTTTCCAAGGACTGCCCATTTCTCCTCTAAGTCCCTTCTTTCCCAAACATTGTTCCTTGCTCCATCCTGCCTGCTTTTTTTTTTAATTTCTTCAGTAAGTGCCTTTAAAATCCTACGGCCACTTGTGGCTTTCAGAGGTAAAGAGCCTGTTGAATCAATATTGATTTTTATTTCTAAAATGTCCCTGTTAAAGCTCATGATGGTTTTTTTTTTTTGAGTTTCAGAATGATTTTGATTTTTCAGTAACAAGGTGCTCTTATGTTGTTTGTAAGTGTGTACAAAGAGGCCCATGAATGACTTTCCAAGAGTCCACATCACATTCTGTCCTCAGAATTCCCTTCCCTTGTTTTGAGAAATTATGTTTCGAAATTCTCATTTCTCCTTGGTGGGGAAGAGTGTTTACTATGCCCTGCACATGGCAAACCAGCCTCTCACAAAAGAAAAAATTCTATTATTACTCTGCAACCAAATTTGCCCCAATCAACATTGATTAAGTATCAATGATGGGCTATGCTCACTATGTCCAAGAAGATGGATACAACACAGACCCTACTCCCCAGAAATTTACAGCCTAATGGAGGAAATATAACATCTATGCATATAAGCATAGTGTAAGGTTGAATATGAGAGGGGAAAGGGTCATGTCTAGAAAACATGATATAAGATAGCTTAAGGAAAGAGATATCACTTTTGGGGGGGTGGATTGGAGGAAGTCAGGCAATAAACATTCATAAAGCACCTACTGTTTGCTAGGTACTGTACTAAGTGCTGAAGACACAAAGAAAAGCAAATGATCGTCCCCTCCCTCAAAGATATCACAGCCTAATGAGAGAGACAGCATGTGGACCATTATGAACAAGTTCTGAAATGATAAATTGGAAATAATCACCAGGGAGAAGATACTAGAAATAAGAGGGATTAGGAAAAGCTTCTTGTAGAAGGTGGGATTTTCATTGGGACTTAAAGGAAATCTGAGAAGTTGGGAGGTAGAGATGAGGAATTAGAGACAGTCAGGGAAAATGCCTGGAGTCAGGAGATGAGCCTTGTGCAAGAAATAGTGTGGAGGCCATTGTTACTGGCTGTTTGAATAACTAAAGGAGGAAGGTATGAGGTGGAGAAAGACTGGAAACAGGTGTGTGGGGAGTGGGAGTTACAGAGGGCATTAAATACCAGACGTTCATGGAAGAGGTGAGTGACTTCTGACTTGAGCCTTTAAGGAAAGGGAGTACTTCAAAGGAAGGGCTTGTGGGGCTCCCAGGAGTTGCCTGGGGGGGGGCTCCTTAGGGCTGCTGCATTCCAGGCAGAGGAGGCAGAAGGAGCTAAGGTGAAAAATGACAGCCAGATGAGTACAAGGGATGGACGATAACCCAGTTTGATTAGAAGCAAGAGTACATGAATGGGAGCGACATGAGGTCCAGCTGGACTAACGGGTTTCCATCCAACTCTGCATGGTTTGAGGAATCTGAAAATGTGCATTATGACACGTTGGGAGACCTCCCCATACTGGTGATGGGGAAATGCCAATTACGCTTTACACAGAATTATACCTGAAGTACCAGATGAAAACCAAAGTCTCCAAAGAGGACACCTCTGAACGTTTGGTTCTGCGGGTTCTCAATTTCCTCCAAAATAATAATCCAGAGTCAGATCAGTCAGTGAAGATTGTTGGGGTAATTAAACATGCTGTCGAGTGAATTGAGAGGAAAAAAAAAACCCACCACTTCCATGTGCTGATTCTTGGCAGGAAACCTTCCCAGGACAAGATGTGAAATTCCTGAGCAGTGCTGTGTCTTCTTTTAGACTAGTATCCCTCTCTGCTTTCCAGGCCCATCACACGGGTGTTTTTTTTTTCTTTCTTTCCACCAGTCTTTCCTTTTTTTTCCTCTTTCTGCTTTCTAGGCGTTCTCCCAAATGTCAGTTCTGCTCCCCCCACCACCCGCCTCACTCCCTCCCACTTCTATTTCTACTGTCAGATGCTACCTCTTTCCGATGCCAAGCTTCTTTTATGTCTAATTTTTCAGAACATTCTCACATTTTCTCATTCCCATTAGATTAGCAATCACTCACAATCAACCAACAAGTATTTATTAAGTACCTGCTGTATGCCATGCACCTTGTTAAATATTGGATGTACAAAGACAAAAATAAAACAATCCTTGCCTTCCAGGAGTTTATGGTCTATCTTCATCCTTATCACACTCACACACACACACACACACACACACACACACACACGCATCTTAATATTTGAACTGGAGAATACTTTCAAGACCATGTGGTCCCAAACCTTCATTTCACAAATAAAGAAACTGAGGCTTGAAGAGCAGCAGAGAATTGCCCGTACTTGTAGACTACCAAACATTCACGACCACTAGGTATCAATCTCTTCCAGGCTCCTTCCATTCCTGCCTTTTGTCTCCTCCTTTCAAAGGCCTCTTTGTGATTCTGTTTCCTATTTATTCCTTCACAAATTTCTAGTTCTTTTCTTTCATTTTTCTGCCTCCTCTAGGGCTGGGACCTCCTTTGTTAGGAATATCAACTGTTCACTAACAATACAATTAATATTTTTGAAATAGATAATGAGATTGACACACACATTGCCAGAGCTAGCTCAGTGTTTGGGAGGCTCCAAAGGAAAGTGTGGGAGAGAACAGGTATCAGACCGCCTATCAAACTGAAGGTCAACAGAGCTTTTGTGCTGACCTTGTTGTTATATGTCTGTGAAACTTGGACAGTACACCAGCACCATGCTAGGAAACTGAATTGCTTCCATTTGGATTATCTTAGAAAGATTCTGAAGATGACCGGGCAGGAGAAGGTATCAGACACTGAGGTCCTTTCTTGAGCTGAACTGCCAAGCATTCAAACTCTACTACAGAGAGCACAACTTGGATGGGCTGGCATTATTGTTCAAATCCCAAACATGTGTTTGTCTACAAAACTATTTTACGTAGAACTCACACAAGGCAAGCACTCACATAGAGGTCAGAAGAAGTTACACAAGGACACTATCAAAGTCTCTCTGAAGAACTTTAGCATCAATTGTGAGACATAGGAGACATTGGCATAATACCGCTCAGTATGGCATGTCCCCATCAAAGAAGGCTCTGTGCTCTATGAGCAAAGCAGAATTGCAGTAGCTCAAAAGAAATGTGAGATGCACACATTTAGAGCCATCTCCACTCCAGATGTTCATGTGGACTATTTGTGCCCAACCTGTAGCAGACTTCCGAGCTTGTATTGGTCTGATCAGTCACAGTCAGACCCATTGAACCTTGACCCCGACAGAGTGATGTCATTTTGGTCCTCTTTCAGAATGGACAACAACCAAGTGATTGATCATTCTGTCTTGTCCTTCCTGCTCCCTATGTTGTTAACATCTTGGCTTCACGACTAAAATAGAAGCTTCTTGAGGGTAGGATCTGCACTTAATTTTGCTTCCCATCCCCTGCAGTAAACAAGGCAGATTATGCTACCCATGGCTGACAAATGATAGATTATTGATTCAATTTCATGCATTTAACAAATGTTCAATAAGCCTTGAGTATATGCAAGACCTTATACTGAACACTGAGGAATTAAAAAAAAATCATTCAGATGGGGATCTCTCCGGGAACATGTAATCTAGTATGAGGTGTTAAGCCATACATATATATGTGCTACCAATTTGATTTAAATGGCATTTTTGTTATTGTTCAGTCATCTTAGTCGTGTCCAACTCTTCATGACCCCTTTTGGTGTTTTCTTGGCAAAGATATTGCAAGGATTTTCCATGTCATTCTCTAGCTCATTTTACAGATAAGGAAACGGAGGCAAACAAGGTTAAGTGACTTGCCTAGAGTCACATAACTAGTAAGTGTCTGAGGCTGGATTTGAACCGAGGTCTTCTTGTGTCCAGCCCCAATGCTCCATCCAAGAGCACGCAACTGCCTAAAATGACATACCCATTTATTTATTTATTTTCTTTATTGGTCAAAGAATCCACAAGTACATACTAAGCACCTACTATGTGCCAAGCACTATGCTTGGCACTAGATGTACAAATATACATAATGAAATAATACCTGCTCTCAAGGTGTTTACAGATCATCCTTCCTGGATCAAATTTAGCTTGCTAAACTCCTCTCATCTATTCTGAGCTCCTCTTTGCACTGTTTCCTTAACCTATTTCAGATCAGCTAATAAACTTATGAGAACTTCCAATTGTATAGCATAATAACTCCTTCCCTCCTTGGGGTATTATGACTCCACTCCAGGTAGAGCTGCTAGGGCACATGCATAAGGTCTCTTATACATACACTCACAGAGACCTGCATTTGTGATTCTGAATGTGAATGATCAGGAATCACCTCTTCCACGTGTTTCCTGGTTCCTTCTCTATCAGCCTGAATTCTTGCCCTTCTCACAGGCCATCTAACATTCATCAGTTTAACATTCATCAGTTTAACCACATTCATGAAACACTCTTACGGGTAAGTGACCCCTGTGATCCACAGGGTACAGAGCCACAGAACCGCAGAAATAGATAGAGCCCTAGAAACCATCTCATGCCAAGGGGTTAATGGGAGACCTAGCTGGTAACTTTTTTAAAAACTATTTTATGACTATATTTTAATGTCATTGGTTTCCTTCCTAATGCTATTTATTTTACTTTATGCTTCACTGGATTGTCAGAGTACTTCATAACATAGAAGAAAAGATTCAGAAACCCTGCTCTCACCTAACTCTTTCCTCACCACAAACTTGCATGATCACCCCAACAAATGGTTGCCCAGTCTCTGCTTAAATATCTCCACTTGGGGAAAACCCATGAAAGGCAGCTGGAGTATGCATGGGCTTGGAGTCAAGAAGACCCAAGTTCAAATCTGACCACTTATTGGCTGTGCAACCCTGGGAAAACTGTTTAACCTCTGTTTGCCTTGCTTTCCCACACTGTGAAATAAGGATAACAGTCCCTACTTTGCAGGGTTGTTGTAAGTCTCAAATGTGACTTGAAAGCACGTAGCAGGTTAGCACAGTCCATGGCACACAGCAGGCTCTCTGCAAGTCCATAATCCCTTCCCAAGTTCTGAGGCAGCCCATTCCACTTTCAGATAGCTGTTATTGCTATTGAGGGCAGTTGTTACAGATGTTGTTTTAATGTTTCCTAACACCAGATCAGAAGGAGCCACTTTGCAACTCCCACCCACCACTCAAAGCTCTGCCTTGCAGAGCCAAGCAGAACCAGTCTTTTCTCTCAAGCACATGACAATCCTTCAGATACTTGAAGACAGAGGTCGTGTTTTGCCTGAGTATTCCCTTCTCTTAGTTAAGTACCCCCAGATTCTTCAACCAGTCCTTCCGTGGCCAGAACTCAAAGGCTTTGCCTATCCTGGCATCCCTATTCCTGAAGCTCTCCAGCTCGTTCTTGTCTTTCTACACTCTGGATCCGTCTGAAGGTGGGATAGTCAGCTTTGGGAGGTTGTGGGTTCCTCCTCTGTGGAGGTCATCCATCGGAAATTGGACAAGCACATCATGTGGACTCCTTTGTATGATTTGGTGTAGATGGTCACTGAGGTCCCATGCTGGTCAGAAATTCCATGATTCTCTGATTCTATGGTGCCAGGACTGAACATAACACCCATTAAAATTAAGGACAAAGACATACCGCCTTGCCTTCAAGAAGCTATCAATACAAAAGGGGAGAACAGGTGTGGATACACATGATACCGATTCACATTAAAATGCTAAGGGAACATCCAAAGTCCTAGGAACCCCTGAGGGTGGGGACAGCAGGCAAAGGTGAATACAAAGGCATCTGAGTTGCATCATAAAGCAAGAAAAGGATTTGGGCAGGAGAGCAGTTCCTTCCAGCTAACTGAGGCGGGTGGAGGATGATGGGAAAAAAAGGCATGGAGACAGAAAGTAGCAGAAGCAAAATGCTGGCAAGTATAGAGTCCTGGTGAGCTGGGGCTCTGGATTCCAGGCAGGGAGACTGATACTTTGTTGTTGGACGAAGAATTTCATGATCAGCATGGTTCATCTCCATGTTTTAGGGGGTAGGATCCAGACCTGGGCTTTCACTGTCTGTTTGAAAAGCCCTTCCATAATACACCAATGCAGCCATATGACGCAGAGATATGGGCAGCCTCAGGGTCAAGCAGATCTCTTCCTGTGCTGTCTCTGTTAGTCTGTGGCCATGACATATGGCAAATCATGTCATCTCTCTGACCTTGAAGAATCACAGCAGGGGCGGCTTTGCATTAGGGAAGCCAGCTATTATGGAGATGATTTGGTAGCAATACGAAGGATAGTTTAGAGAGGGTAGATACCGCTATTACTGTTAGGAGACTAGTGGAGTAGTCTGGGTGGGAGGACTATGAGAGATCAAGGCCAGAACAAGGTTGGTTGCAATGGGAGTGGGAAGGAGGGGATGGATTCAAGAGATATTTGGAAGGTAAAATTGGCAGAAGGTGGCAAGTGTTGTGATATGAGAAATAAGTAGGAGGGAGGAGCTAATTTTAACTACAAGGTTGGTTGAGATGGCTGGTAGGGCTGTCAACAAAGCAAGGGAAATCAGGGGGAGAAATGGATTTTGCAAGGATGAGCATGATTTCAATTTCGAACATACTGGATTTGAATTGTCAGCAGAAAATCCAGGTGACCATACCTAGCAGGCAGTCAGAAAATAAAAAAAGTGGTAGAGAAATATTTCCAGTTCAGCAACATAGAGTTGACAGTTAAAGCATGGGAGTGAGTGGGGTTTCCAAAGGAGATAGTGAGGGCAGAGAAGAGGGCTTTGGACAGGGCCTTGAGGAACCCTCATGGTATGGAGTAGGTGGAGGAGATCACCAAAGGAAAGGTAAGAGTTACGACGGTATAGAGTTGTGAATAAGAAAGGGCAGAGAACTCGTCAAAAAAGAGGGAGCAGCATGTGGATAGACCATTACCACTGTGCCTCAGGGCTGGTCCAGTGGACTGGCTTGTTCATGCAGCCTGACATAACTTGAGAGTTAACAACATTTAGAAGTCTGTAATTCTTGATGCCAAGGAGTTCACAGGGTGCAAAGCCACTGTGATGAATGCACTTTTACATCAGCCTTCAGAACTAGATGAGTAAACTGCCTGAGAAAGAAATGAACCACAATCATGTTATGATAATGTAAATCAGGTATGGTGATGAATTGTTAATCATTACTTAGCAAATTAGGACTTTCTTGGAGAAAAGAATGCCTCCTTGCCGGTCTAATGAATAACATTGCACTTGGACTAATAGAGTTGTAAGTTAATTACACAGCACACAGTTGATTTAGTTTCATTTACCTAAGGAGCCGTTCTGATCCCTGGCGCAGATTAATTATGTCTTCAGGAAGACTCTCTGCATTCCCATCGCCACTCAGAGCATCTGAGCGGGTGCCGCGCTTATAGATTTTGTGGGTAGGCTCTTCTCATTTTCGAATTCCTCTAATTTCTTTCAAGGTTCGGTTTAAGTGTTTCCTCCTACATAATGCTTTTCTGTATCTCCCCCTGCCCCCAGCTACTCATGCCCATAACTTTCTCAAAATGCTTTGTGCTTAATTTGCATTTATTTTATGTTTATTTGCAGACACGTTGTTTTTACAGAAAGAATGTAATCCCCTTGAGCGTAGGGCCTGTTGCATTTTTGTCTGGGTAACCTCGACCCGACGCATAGCAGTCACTCCTTTAATTCATGGCTACCATGTTTTGTGAGTTTCATCGTGACATCGTCCCTGACGACGAAACACGTGTACTGAACTTGGGCAGGGTAGGAGACTAGATAATTAGTCAAATAATGGGATTCCCAGGAACTTAAAGAATAGTTACATTCCCCTTTCATTTCCTGGGACAGAATTCCATCCACACCACGATGGCATCTAGCCTCTTTTGGAAGACTCCATTGAAAGAGGGGCTGCATTTCCTAACATCTTACAGTGACATTGACAACCCATCACTTATACTTGGCCATATATTATTTCCTATTTTCAATGAGGAATTTCCTAAAAATATGCAAACATGTTTAAAAAGTCATATTTGTTTTTCTAGATGTCCAGAAAACAAAAGTTCTTTAGCTTATAATTGTATACTTTTGTTTTACCTTGTAATGAATATTTTGAAGGACTGCTTTTTCCTTTACCAGTAGAATGGTAGCTCCTGTGATCAGATGTAAGAAAGAGAACTGGCAAGCAAGGCTGCTTAAATGACTCAAATATCAAAACGAAAAGAAAAAAAAAACCCTGCTCCATGCATCCCACTCAGTATTTAAGGAAGCTTAATACATTTAAATAAGATCAAATCTGATTAAAATATAATCGTTAATAATTATATATGCAAAACCTCAGAAATTATTCAAAGTGGAATTATTTCTTATTAAAATGAGTATAATTTTATTCCATTCACTTCATTCTTCAAATAAATCAGATCTTGTAGAATGCTCTTGGTTGGATAGTCCATGCTGACTTTCTCAAAGCTAAGACAATCTGATTAAGGACTGCATTCTGCTGTTGCCTTTCACAGGTGACTGGCTGATTTGTAAGACTAACTGTGAAAATCAAATTAAATTTAAAAAGAGCTATCTAATGAAAAAAAATAAATCAGACTGAGGAAAGGAAACAGCAATAATATCACCCAGTTCAGCTGCTGATTGAGAATACAATCAGCTTTTAAAATAGTTAAATATGTTCAGAGTAAAATATGATTTGGGTTGTTGTATGACTCAGTTCTCTTGAGAGGGTCTTTCTGGTTGGTGGTGGAGGTAGGGAGAGGAAGAGCTCACAGGATCCCTAATTGCTTCTCAATTAAGGGATCCCTAAAGATGGATTTTTTTTCTCCTTTGTTTAAAACTTTTGGGGAAAAAAAAAGACAAATATGTCTATTGTTTATCCAGTGAATAGTGGTAAGACTTTTTTTTCCCAAAAAGGACAAAGAATTCCTGCTAAAATATCTTCCCAAAGTAACTGCAAAAGAAAACAATTGGGTCATTCCGATAGTGAAATGTGGGTCATAAACTCCTACTTGCTCTAAGATGTAATGTCAGCCTGTATTAGAAGTCAATGATCTTTCCCTGGCAGAATACTTGACCTTCAGGGATGAGCATTTCCCAGGAGATAATGACCTCTTCCAGGGAGCAAGTGTCTTGCTTTACTGTTAGCTTGTAACATCAAGATGGACAGATGCTTCCCTTTCAAGAAGAACCTTTCACTCAGGCACAGGGTTAATATCATTCTGTGTGTCCCTTTGTCAGGAGATAAGGAGGGTCACAATTGGCAAACACGGTTTTCAAGTCTGGACACTTTCTCCTCTGGAGACTATGATGCTACTTTAGTATTTGGTTATTCAAGTGAAGGCTCCAAGGCTTCATTTAGATGCACAGTTTGTACTGAAGAGGCTGGGATGTCTCTAGGTGTTGCATTATATAAAATCAGTATGGAGGCTCAACTTACTCAGCATAATTTCTAGAACACTGTCACCATCTGGTCAAGATAAATTTAGACCTAAGGAATAAGACAGGTGGGAGAATTTAAAAATACATAGCACTTGTAACAAAGCAAAGAGCTTGAGGGCTGGAATGGACTGATCAAAGATGAGAGATCGAGATGGTGGACGGGCAGATGACTTTGATCCCAGCCTGTGTTCGACCCTATTGACTGGAGGCCACATCAAATCTCCACCTCGTGAGGAAGACTAGCATTAAAGCTTGAGTGGACTACCTCTTCACTTTGGTAGTGCTCTTCAGTAAAGAATCTGAGTGTTGTCATACAAGTTAAAACTGATGATCAAGGTGACATGGAGAACACTCCAGACCCATAACTTAAAATATACGGTGGCCAGAATTAAGGAGTCATATTTCCCCCTGAGTTGGCAGAGTAACAGGCTTTTAGTGACTGACTAGTGCTGAGGGATATTAAATCATGACCATGCAAAAGTCTCCTTGATAGTGCATTTAGATGATAATCTATATGAGGGCATAAACGTCCACTTGTCTTTGTCAGTTAGCTTGGTGACATTGCTGATCATTTCCTGGGGAGCCCCACTGGAGCCCGATGGACTTCCTATTCATTAGAGGCTTCAGCATGAATCAGGCCTGCTTTTCCCCTTTGGCTTCCATGCACTCCACAGTGTGTGATGCTAATTTGTTTCTGGATCCATCTTCCACAAGCTGGGGGACATTTCCAGAAGCATTTGAAATTCTCCTGGCTTTACTTGCGTGTGCTCACAGTACTGACTTCTCTACTGAAGAGTGTCCAAATTGGAACTTACTGGGATGATTAACAGCTGCTACAAAATCAATCCTCCATGTAGGGAAAACAGAAGCAGCCTGACATGAGCACTTGTGTGTCTCACAGGAGCAGCATTTTGCTAGGAGCAGATATCTATTGATGTGAACAAGTCCAGTATCATTTGCAGGGTTATGGCCATAGGCACAGGAGTTGTGCTGTAGAGGACAATGGGATAGGGAAGAGGGACTGTTTTTTGACAAATACCCTAGTCAATATACTCACTTAGTAGGAAGGGAATTCATTGCTACTGGCAACAAGAAATGGGTTTGCTGATTTTTACAAAAACTGATTACAACATTCATTATATCTGAAACCATGTCATGACATTTCAGTTTTTGCAATCTGTCTCCAAGTCAGTCTGAATGAGAAAGAGAATACAGATGTTTGGAGGCTTGCTCTACATTGCCCTGGTCTGTTAATTAAAGAAGTGGGAAGTAGCTAGGATCATAGGCCCCACAGAGGCTTTCCTAGCAGTAATTATAGAGCTAAAGACTTTTTAAAAATATTTTATTCTCTATTAGCATCCCAATGGATGCATCAGTTGCTTCTAAGGGAATAAATTCATTGCTTGCTATGTAAAAAGCCAATCAACACACACACATACACACACACACACACACACACACATACACACACGCATGCACGCATGCACGCACACACAAAAACAAAACAGAGCAAGTCCATCAGCCTCTCATGCCTGTGTTCCTACCCTTGCCCAAAGGGCCCTTGGCACCAATACCACTCAGTGATTCCCAGTGAATAGCTGATAAAGGTAATACATAGGTGATTGGGTGCTTGAACTTTCTGCAGTGGATAGACATTGTCAATGGATGCCTTTTTTAGACTTTGACCTGTTTCCTGCATTAACACACCTGTTGTTTACCCTTCAGATAAGGACCTTACATAGGTCTGATAGTTGAAATATGTTCCAGTATTCTGGAAGTAAGGAAAAAAAATATTCTTTAGTTGAATAAAACACTGAGAGGCAGAGTGATGTGGTGGACAGTGCCAGACTTGAAGTCAGGAAAACCTAGTTCAAAGTTCAAATCCTATTTGCTGCATTAGCTATGTGACCCTAGCCAGGTCATGTAACTTCTCCAGGCTGAAATTTCTGGATCTGTACAATGAAAGATTAGATGCAGTGGCCTTCTTCAAGGTCATCTTCCCTTCCAGCAATGAATCCATGTTCCCTTGTTTCTACAGTAGGTCTGGTAACTGAGAAACTCTTACAAAAGAAATATTGTGCTGGGCCCTGGGAAGAAAGTGATGGAAAACAAAAGGAAAATGACTGAGAATTCCTTCTCTGTCCAAATAATCCCAACATCCACCTGTCCTCACATACACCCACACACACACACACACACTTACACACACAAACACACACAGAAAACATGAATGTCCTACCACAGAAAGTGTCCACAAACTCAGAGGGAAAGGGTCGTGTAGGCAGAGCAAACACCACTGGCCCCTTTGGTATTCAGACCCTTTCTTTTTCAATTAAATCCACCTTGACATAAGAAAGAGAAGACATACTGGTATAGTGGAGATAGTCGTCCTGGCCCCACAGTTATGCAGGCAATGCCATCGCGAGCTTCTTAAGGGTAGAGGCTGTCTTTTGACTTTCTTTGTATGCCCAGGGTCTAGCAAAGTGACTGGCATGTAGTAGGTATTTAATAAAGGCTCACTGAGTGCCTGATTTACCAGGGATCTGGGTTCGAATAGTATTTCTCAGTCTGACTAGCATGTAAAATCGGCAAGTCCTTTGCCCTTGCTGTGTGGAGCCCACTTCCTTTCACTCATCAACCAAGATCATAGTTTTAAAATTTGTGATAGAGGTGGGATTTCTCCACAATGAAGATGAGGCAGATCTTTCAACTTTTTAATTTGGCAAAAAGCTAGTAAACATCCACCAAGTGTAGGACCAAGCAGTAAGGTGCACAGAATTAGGGATATGGCAATGATAATGATAAAGATAATAAAGTGGTGCCTCCGTAGAATTTTAATGTCTGTGATGTACATAAATATTAACCTATTATATCGAAAATAAAATGTATTATTTGTTATAATATATAATTAGGTTTTATAATATGCTATTTTGTATACTATATAAATACTACATAAATCATTTGATCATCACAACCATCATAGAAGATAGGTGCTATTGTCATTCTCATTTTACAGAGAAGGATACTGAGTTTGCGATAGAGTTCTACAGCTAATATGTCTCTGAGGAAGGTAAAGACTCAGGTTTCCTAACACCAAGTTCAGTGTTTGATTAGTTACATTCAGCTGCAGAATAACACAAGTAAGCTTATCAGCTAGTAAGAAGCATGATATTCATAGAGAACACTGAAATATAAAATGGAATTAGAAGGGTTCTTAGAGATAACCTGACCAAATGGAGAGTGATGGATTTGGAGTCAGGATGTTGTAAATTCTTAAATCATTTTCAATATTTACTAGCTGTCTGACTGACTCAGTTTTCCCATCTGTAAAATAGGGATACAGAAATAACTACCTTGAAGGGTTTTTTAAAAGGTTCCCAAGAGACGATGTACATAAAGTGATTTGTAAGTAATAAAGTGCCTTAGAAATATCATCTGTCATTAGGAAAGGCCAAATCAAGACTAATGGGAGATTGGGAAGGGAGAAAACCATTCAACCTTGTGGAATCCAGTAAGGATCCAGGTGGGCTTTAGGATATGTTGCCTAAGTTCAGGAAGAGAAGCATTTCAGAAGGTAATGAAAAGAAAAATGTGTCCCAAGAAAAAGAGACAAATGTTGGAAAAGCAAAGGGGAGAGAGGACAGCATGAGAGTGGGAATCAGCTGCTAGTACAGTCTGGCCCAAATCCAATCTAACTCAGCAATTGTCTACGAATGAACTCTGGTGACTTCTGCTTACCTCCAGGATCAAATCTGAAACCCTCTATTAATTGTTTAAAGTTCTTTGTAAACTGAATCCTGCCTCCCTATCTTGTCCTTTTTATTTTTTTTGTTTTTTTTTTAATAAACAAAAAAATTTAACATGTGTTTTTAAAACTTTGGGTTACAAATTTTCTCCCTTCCTCCCTCCCCACCCACCCTCATGAAAAAGGCAAGCATCTCAATACAGGTTATAGATGTGTAGTTATGCAAAACACTTCCATAGTAGTCATGTTGTGAAAAACTAAGTATATTTCCCGTCATCGTATCCTACTCCCCATTTATTCTATTCTCTCTTTTGACCCTGTCCCTCCTCAGAAGTGTTTGCTTCTGATTATCCCCTCCCCCAATATGCCATCCTCCCTATCATCCCCCCTCTCTTATCCCCTTCCCCCTTATTTCCTGTAGGATAAGATATATTTCTATACCCAATTGTGTATGTTATTCCCTCCTTAATCCAAATCCTGTGAGAATAAGATCCACTCATTCCCTCTCACCTTCCCCCATTTCCCCTCCACTGTAAAAGTCTGTCTGTTTTATGTGAGATAATTTACCCCATTCTACCTCTCCCTTTCTCCTTCTCCCAGTATAATCCTCTCTCACCCCTTAATTTTATTTTCCAGATATCACCCCTTCATCTTCAACTCACCCTGTGCCCTCTATCTATCTATCTATCTATCTATCTATCTATCTATCTATCTATCTAT
>NW_020954577.1:16740383-16751716 GCF_900497805.2 Vombatus ursinus | reverse complement strand
TATCTATCTATCTATCTATCTATCTATCTATCTATCTATCTATCTATATACATACATATAATTTTTCCCTCCCACTACCCTAATACTGACAAAGGACTCATGAGTTACAAATATCATCTTTCCATGCACCAATGTAAACAGTTCAACCTTAATAAGTCTCTCATGATTTCCCTTTCCTGTTTACCTCTTCATGTTTCACTTGAGTCTTGTGTTTGAAAGTCACATTTTCTATTCAGCTCTGGTCTTTTCATCAAGAATGCTTGAAAGTCCCCTATTTCAATGAATGACCATTTTTTACCCTGAAGGATTATACTCAGTTTTTCTGGGTAGGTGATTCTTGGTTGTAATTCTATCTCCTTTGCTCTCTGGAATATTATATTCCACGCCCTGTGGTCCCTTAATGTAGAAGTTGCTAAATCTTGTGTTATCCTGATTGTGTTTCCACAATACTTGAATTGTTTCTTTCTGGCTGCTTGCAATATTTTCTCCTTGACCTGGGAATTCTGGAATTTGGCTACAATATTCCTAGGAGTTTTCCTTTGGGGATCTCTTTCAGGAGGAGATCAGTGGATTCTTTCAATTTCTATTTTGCCCTCAGGTTCTAAAATATCAGGGCAGTGTTCCTTGATAATTTCTTGAAAGATGCTGTCTAGGCTCTTTTTTTGATCATAGCTTTCAGATAGTCCAATAACTTTTAAATTCTCTCTCCTGGATCTATTTTCCAGGTCAGTTGTTTTTCCAATGAGATATTTCACATTCTCTTCTCTTTTTTATTCTTTTGGACTAGTTTTACAATGCCTCAATTTCTCATAAAGTCACTAGCTTCCAATTGCTCCATTCTAATTTTTAAGGAAGTATTTTCTTCAGAAAGCTTTTGGACTTCCTTTTCCATTTGGTCAATTTTGTTTTTTAGGGCATTCTTCTCCTCATTTGCTTTTTGGACTTCTTTTGCCATTTGGGTTAGGCTATTTTTTAAGGTGTTATTTCCTTCAGTATTTTTTTTTTTGAGTCTCCTTTACCAAGCCATTGATTTGTTTTTCATGATTTTCTTGCATCACTCTCAGTTTTTCCTCTACTTCTCTTACTTGCTTCTCAAAATCCTTTTTGAACTCTTCCATGGCCTGGGACCAATTCATAATTTTCTTAGAGGCTTTGGATATAGGAGCTTTGGACTTGTTATCTTCTTCTGGTTGTATGTTTTGATCTTCTTTGTTACCAAAGTAAGATAATATAGTCTGATTCTTTTTGTGCTGCTTGTTCATGATCCCAGTCAATTACTTGAGTTATAAACTCTTTGTTAAGGTAGGGGTCTGTTTCCAGTATGGAGAATGTACCGTCCCATACTTCAGGGGTTTTGTGCAGCTGTTTTCAGAGATACTTCAAGGACTTGTAAATTTTCAGTTCTTCCAAGGTGGTAAGATCAAGGGTGAGGTGTTTACTCATTTCCTGGCCTGTGCTCTGGTCTATGAGTGACCACAAGCACTCTTTTCTGTCTTGGAACTGTGAGGAAGATTTCCTTTCCACAGCCACTACAAGCTCCACTGCACCAGCACTCCTCCTCATCCCAGGACCGCCATCCAGAACTGTGACCCGGATTCAAGCATGAGCAAAGCAAGAGAATCCTGCTCCAGCACAGAGGACCCTGCAATCCCCTTCTGGTCAGCCACTGGATTCCCCCTCAGTCTGTGAGTTGGAAGCTCAGGAGGCAGCCGCCGCCCTGAGGCCAAGCTTGGGGAATGGGGCTGGAACCTTGCGCTTCTCTCTCCACAGCAGAATCAGACTTTTCTCACTGACCTTCTAAGTTGTCTTTGGCATTTGTGGTTTGAGAAGTCTGGAAACTGCCACAGCTGCCTATGATTCAGTCCTCTGAGGCCTGCTCCAGGTTCACTGTGGACTTCACACACATGCTGAACTGCGTTCCTCTCCCAGCCCGGCATCATATACCTTTCCAATCAACCATACAGGTTATCTTGGGCTGGAAATTTGTTTCACTCTGTCTTTTTGTGGGTTCTGCAGCTTTAGAATTTGTTTAGAGCCATTCTTATAGGTATTTGGAGGGGTTTGAGGGAGAGCTCAAGCAAGTCACTGCTTTTACTCCACCATCTTGGCTCTGCCCCCATCTCTTCCTTTTTAAAACATATTTTTTGTCCCCTCCTAATTACCATGGAAGCTAGCAAGTACCACCTCCCCTTTCTCCCACTCACACATACATTCGCACTCACCAGGGCCTTCAAGCAGATGCTGGATGGTCATTATGAGGAGATGTTGTAGAGAGAGTTCTTGATCTAGAACTGGTTGGACTAGCTGAACTGTGAAGGCCTTAACATCCATGCTCATCCTGGAACACTTCTCTTCAGGGTCCATCCCTTTTTCACACTACTGAGTTCCTCCTGGAGCCTCCATTTTGTAGAGGGGCCCAGGTCAGCCTGCCTGGACTCCCCTCCCAGCCCTGCTCCTGACTTTCTATACTTCAAACACAAGGTGCCTCCATTCTCCAACTCCAACTCCTCCCACTGCTTTTCCAGCTCCCTTTTGTGTGCTATCTTCACCTATCAGAATGTAAGCTCATTGAGGCCAGGCACTACCTTTCTTTTTTTCTTGAATATGTAACCCCAGCACTTAGCACAGTGCCTGACACATAGCAAATGGCTAATAATCCATCCCTCCTTCCCTTCCTTTCCCCTTCCTTCCAATTTCTTCCAATAAATAAATGAAATGCATTTATCAAGACATATTAGGGTTGGCTACTGCTGTTCCATTTTAGAAATTTATTGTTGTGGGAAGAATTCTAGTCTATGAATGGTGTTTTATTCCAGTAAGGGAAAAGATAGCAGGTAGTATGATGAGGGGAGATTGAGATAATTTTCAAAGCTGTTTCTACTGTTTAGTTACTTGAAATATCCTTTTATAATAATTAGCTCATATAAGCAATGTCCCCTCGAGTTCATTGGTTCCCTCTTCTTCTGCTGTCAGGCATTTGTATTAGACAAATATGTTAGCAGTAAAATCATAATAGCTCTGAGCCCCCAATTCAGCTGACTTGACATTTATATCTATCTCTAACTAACTGCTTACCACTTTGTGGTTGAGGTAAAGTTCATTTTATCAGAAACATTGGAATAATAAAGGGATAGACTATATAACAGTATTTCTGGATATGACAGCATTCTGGACAGGCTCCAGGAGGGGAAGTTACCAAAAAAAAAAAGCAGACCTTTCCTTGGAATTTCCCTTATCTTTGTGGAGTGGCTACAGATGGTGGTGCCAGCTCAATCTTGTGCCTCAAGATGCCAGAAAGGCTGATTCTGTCCTTGAAATCTCCATTCTCTGCCACATTTCACAATGACCTTCTCCTTTTAGTGACTCCTCATGGGTTGCCAGTTCTTTCTGTCTCACTTCTAGACATCCTCACTCCTCCACTCTCAGATCTCTTAATATCTCTTGACACCAAAGCTTGACCTCTTAGTTTCCCACTGGTCTGATAATTTATAAAATACCCTCAGAGAATGACTAAATTCTCTCAGCCAATGCAAACAGTTCACCCAAGGACTTTTCACCCTTGATCTCAAATCATTGATTGATTGAGTCTTGTTCTCACCTTGTCAAAGTATCATTTGCTTTAAGTAAGGTAAGATGGCCTGATAGATTTGCTCAACCAACATCCTACTCTACATCCTAAACACACATTTGGGGGAGGAGGCAAGAAAGAAGAATGGTTTTGATATTAGACATTGAAACACGGTCCACATTCAACTTTGAAATTCCTCAAAGTTAATGGAAATGCTACTAGTATGCCACTGTAAAGATGCATGTGCTTATTTACGCAGAGAAGATGAAAGAGAGTAGAAAGAAGGAGTAGGCACCAGAGAATCTGCAAGTCATGTAGGGATTCAGGAACACACATTCCTTTTGCAAGAGTGGCATAGGGGGAGGGTCCATGGTTGTGGAATATTGCACAAATGTCAGATTTTTCAATGTATTTATCAGTTTTGCTATTTTTTCCTCTTTTCTCCTCTTTCTTTCTTTTTTTTAATTCTTTGCTATGTAAGGGAGTGGTTCTCAAAGTGTGGTACAGGGATCCCTGGCTATCTCCAAGGAAGGTAAGTAAAATCAAAACTATTTTCATAATACTACTAAGACATTTTAATGTCTAATACTGTAAATACATCTAAAACCCACATGAAGAAAAGCTATTTGGGGGAAGGGCTCAATAATTTTAAAGAGTATAAAGGGGTCCTGGAGGTGGGGAATAAGTCACTCTAGGAGGAGGCAACACATAGGATGCAATGGGAAATCTAGGCAATGTAAGTACAAGAGATCTAAAAATAATTTTAGAAAAGACTCAGGAATTTCAGACTTATTTATAGACAATTTGTAGTAAGCAGTAGGCAGAGGAGGTTAGCTTAGTAAGTGATCAAATTGTTAGGGAGGATTTAAGTAACTTAAAATAGCATTACTTTATTAATTAGTCCTTTATTAATCAGACCATTCCAGAAGTGCCTATACGAGGTATTAATTGCTTTGATAAATTAATGGATTTGTGATTTACTCAATATGATTAATCCCTCAAAAGACTCAAATCTCAATCCAGCAATGTCTGTCTCTACTGTGTGACTCTTATTTATGTTATACCAGAAGTCTACCATAGGGGATTCACCTCATGTCCTAGAAGATCTTTTTAGGAATCTCTAAGCATTATCTGTATATCAATGCATCTTGAAAACTGGCATATGCCAAACAGTCTTGAAATGAAAACCACTGAAGGCAGGTTGACATTGATGATGATGATGATGGCATGCATAATAATAAAAATAGACATGTTTAGAATAGCATAATATACCAAACTGGAGAAGGAAATGGCAAACTGCTCCAGTATCTCTGCCAAGAAAACCCAAATGGGGTCATGAAGAATCAGGCATGACTGAAATGACCGAACAACAAAAGCACATGAAATACCATGCATTCTAAAAGGTATTCAAGTATAAAAGTTCGTGTCATGCTATGTAAGTGCTAGCTATTATTATTATTATTATACCCCCCCACAAAAAAAGTGAATTTTCTTTTTTGTGTCTCCAGCATCTTGCAAAAAGTACATAGGGGCTAGAACTCTGATTTCATTGACATTGAGAACTCTCCCAGATGATAAAATCCCTAAGGGAGGTCTATCAGACTCTTCTAGATTGATCTGGACCGCTGAGAGGTTAGGTGATGTCCCAATGCTCTACATCAAGGCTTTATCAGAGGAACAATCTAAAATTATATATTCCTGGCTCCAAGGCAGACCCTCTAGTTATCCTATCACACATTCTCTCACCTGGTATAGACAAATATTTGTTATTTTTTTTTTGGCAATTGGGGTTAAGTGATTTGCCCAGAGTCACACAGTTAGTAAATGTCAAGTGTTTGGTCTGAGGCTGGATTTGAACTCAGGTCCTCGTGACTTCAGGGCTGGTGCTTTATCCACTGTGCCACCTAGCTGCCCCCAAGATATTTGTTAATTGATTCATCAAAAAGAGATACACTATTTAATTTCAATATATTAACAAAACTTTTACTTGAACAAAATCAATGCATTTTTTGATAAAAAGAAAACTATTGAGTGGAAAAATGCTTGCATCAAGTATCTCAGAAAAGTATGTGATATTTAAGATCTATAGGCAATTGACACAGATATATCAAACCAAGACCTTTGCCCCCTCCTCTGATCCCAAAGTCTTCCCAGACTCATCTCAGAGGCTAAGCTGCAGGAAGGCCCACCACCTGGAGTGCCCTCATCCAATTCCTCCCCTGATCCCCAGGAGACCCAAATACTATGAGGTGTGGAACCAGCATGACTGGTTACACCATTTAGATAAGGTGGGGGTCACCAAGTCTAATCCTTCTGGTGAGCTGGAGGATACCCATGCCTTAACATTGGCCCTGCCACCGCATTCTGACATTCTTCAGGCCTCACTATCTGTTCAGCTACTGTATCCCCCAGTGCCCCAGGGCACTCTTATCTAGACTGCCAACAAGCCCTAAGGACCTCTGGACCTGGCCATTTGCTCTGTCACTCACCTCTTTAGGATTTCCAGGCATTTGCATCTGCCCGGCAGCTGAATTCTCACATACAGTTCTACCCCAAATTAAAGTGTGAGCTCCCAGACAAGCAGATGTTGTTTCCCTTTTTCTAAATATATCTCCATTTAATGTAGTGCTTGGCACACAATAAGCACTCAATAAATGCATTTTCATTCATTCATCTCCCGATGGATAAGTGGTCAAAACATATAAATAAACAGTTCTCAAAAGAATTGCAAACTCTTAACAAAGACATGAATCAGTGTTCCCAAACACAAATAGAGAACAATAAAGATAACAGTACTGGCAAAGCCAACAAAAACATGGAAAGTTAGCATTGGAGGGGCTTTGGAAGGCCAGACAAAAACATACACTCTTCAGGGAGCTGGGGACTTTGGGGCATAAGAGCCCAAATTAAATCCATCTTTCTTCCTTCCTTCCTTCTTTTCCCTCCCTTCCTTCCTTCCTCCCCCCATCCCTCTCCTTCCTTCCTTCTTCCCTTCCTTCTTATGCCCAGCACAGGATTTGCACACAGGTGGTAGGGCTTGAATCCGAAAAACAAGACTGACCCTCTCTACTACACTGTATTATATCTCACTGAAGATGAAGAAAGAGAAAAAAGATATGGAAACAGACATTGTGCTAGATACTAGACTACAATTAAAGCAAATACAATGTGGATAAAACTATTTTTGTATCCACAAATCAGTTTACGATCAATATTGCACCCCATCCCACCTGCCTCTTGGCAGCTGGGTAGTAGAATGAATAATGTTCTAAGCCTGAAGTTAGGAAGACCTGATTCCAAAACTGGCCTCAGACACTAGCTATGCTTCCCCAACTCTAAAATGTGGATAATAACAGTCCCTCCCTCACAGGTTGTTGGGGGAATTGAATGAGTTAATATTTATAGAACACTTAGCACAATGCCTGATACATAGTAGGTGTTTAATAAATGCTTATTCCCTTCCCCTTCTCACCCCCTCCCCAGCCCCAGCACATCCCCTGTGAAAATGCTTATTTCTCTACCAATTCTGATTCATATCCTTGTCAAATCCTAATTCGTTTATTTGAATGGGAGGGTTCCAAAGAGAAAAAGTAAGAAACTCAGCCAGTGAACCCAACCATAGAAGAGGAAAATGACCTCAACCATAGACATGTAGTCATAATTAATGTGTTTCTGTCCATTTTAATGCACATGTGTGTGAAAATTGGCTCGGTTATCATTCATTTCAAATACAATACTCCTGAATCTCAATGTAAATTAAAAGGATAAGAACCAGGTTCTGCTCTCACAAACCTGGCCTTTTGTCTACTCTTTGGAAATCATCTTTGAATATTCAGCCATTTCCTTTCTTAAAATCTATTGGCCAGGTGCTCAAAAAATTGTTCAATAAACACAATTTCAGCTCCTCCCTCCCCTGGGCAGCTTTTGGAGAAGAGATAGAAAGCAATCTAAAGGGAAAGCCTTAATAGGAGCAGCTAACAGCCATTTGACAAGGTGTGGATGAAACTTGTTCTTTCCCTATCAATAGGTTCTCCAACATCAGCAGCAGTCCAAAGGAGAGGCCCATCTCCAGCACAGACAAACCACAGCCCTTAGTGAGAAGACTTACCACGCCAATGGAAAAATAGTTATTGATGATCGAGTAAGGCACTGGGTCTCCCTTTTCATCTTTATCGTTCGGGGTGACCTCAAACTTCCATCGGTCCAGCATGATCTGGGAGCTGTTCTCAATGTCTCTGAGGATTCTCATCAGACTCTCCCCTTCATAGCCTAAGACAAGGAACAATGATTGCTTAGCTCGAGGAAATGGGAAAGGGATGCCAAAGATGGGGCTGCCTTAGCTTAAGGACCATGCTTACGTTTTCATGGACACCTGGAGCATGGAGGCATGGGCAGAATGGTGGGGGTTGGGAGGGAAGGGAGTATAATCTCATCAATCAATACTTCTCTGCCCCCTGTGCTGGCCCCATAAAATAACCTTGGTGACCTTGAAAGCCACGGAATAAAGATCTCTGAAGTTGTAAGAACATTCAGATGGCATTCAGGAAGCCCCTTCTTTTGTTTTCTTCTCATCATTAAGAATCAACCAGAACTATTCTAACACTCATTTATAACATGAAGCCTTCAAATAGCTATACTCTTAAGGCTGTCTGCCTCTACTGATTATGGTTCAACTGCTGAGAAGTTATTTACAAGGGAAGGAACATGATTTTATATTTGAGCAAGCAGCGGGGTATAGCGGAAGGAGCCCTGGAGGACTCAGAGTCAGGGAAATGAGGCTCAGCTGTGTAAGCAGAGGCAAGTATGTCCCTCACCTTTCTTGGAGAGGCAGTCAAATGTGGGAGACCTGGCATGAGGAAATAGCTGGGTTTGAATCCCAGCTCTGGCACGCTGTGACTGTATGACTTTGGGCAAGTCATTCCCTTGCTCTCTGCCTCAGTTTCCCCACCAGATTGTAAGCAATATAATAATAATTCCAGTGCCTGCCTCAAAAGGTGTTGTGGCTTTCATCAGCTCTGTTCTGCAGTTCACGAGTAGGAGCAGAGAAGACAAGTGGTGAGGATAATTGAGGCCTGGGGAGCTGACGAGGCATGATGGTCCCCAGGACGAGGACAAAGTTTAGTCTTGAACTGTTTCAGGTAGGGGCCAACCCCAGCAAAGGAGAGCTTGGTCAGAACCTGGGTGAGAACCTAGAAAGATACTGCTGGACGGTAGGACTGAAGGCCTCCATGAGTGAGGACAACAGCTGAGGAAGGTTGGAACCTTAAGGGATTGTGAACAACTGGTTTCCATGGCAATGCCTCCCCCAACCTTGAGTTAGCCAGCAGCCACCTGCGGGGTTGACAGGGGCTCAGGATACTGGCACAGCGAAACACTAAAAATTGCTTGTTGACTGACTATCTGTGAGCTCGGGAGTAAGATGGAAGACTCTTCAGGGCAAGAGCTGTTTTATTTTTGTCTCTATCCCCAACATGTCAGGCTATGACTTTGTCAAGGATTCCCTTTCTTCTTGGATTTCCTGCAGATCAGGTTGGCAAGATGCTCAGAGAATTCTGTGATATCTCCAGTCACCTGACATAGGCAACATGTTTCAGACATGGGATCTGAATCCAGCACTTCCTGACACCCAAATCAGTACTCTATGCACCATGAGACACAGAATGTGCTCAGTGCATTTCACTGAGATGCTCAGTGCATATCTGCATGATACTGGTGCCTTTCCTGGAGGAAGGAACACACACTTGCCCAAGAGAAACTATAAATCAGGCTGGCCTCTCTTCACCCACCATCCTCAACTCCAGCATTCCCTGGGCAGGTGTCATTAGAAAGGGAATCTGCAGAAAGAGGCTCTGATCTCCAGAGAGCATCTTTGCCCAATGCTAATTCTGCTCCTCCATGAGTATCCCAGCATGGAAATAGTACTCAGCTTCCCAAGATCTCCTCAAGAGCTGACCATTTGGTCTTTAGGACTCGATACTAAAATGTGAAATTGTCACCTACCGACACGATATTGAGAAAGAAACATTATTATTAGTGATAATATCTAACACTTATTCAGTGCTTCAAGATTCAAAGAGCACTTTATGTATATTATCTCATTTGATTCTCACAATCACCTTGTGAAGTAGGTGTTATTACCCCCATTTTACAGATGAAGAAACTGAGGCTGAGAAAGTAAAATGACTTGCCTAGAGTCACATAGCTAGTAAGTGTCTGAGGAGGGATTCAAACTCAGGTGTTCCTGAATCCAAGTCTAACATTCTATCTACTGTGCCAGCTGATTTCCACAAGAAGGAAAAAGAAAGTATATTAATGATCTGGTCAGTACCTGTAACTTCATCCTTATGACAAACACCCGGAAGAAGTCACCTGAGACCCTTAAAGGCTAAGTGACTGTCATAGTCACATGTCATTGACATTAGTGCTACCTGCCTCTTTGCATAAACAAAACCATTTTCCCTTTAAACACACACATGCATGGGTGCTCACAAGTGCAACGTGACTGATGGCACCCAATCAGCTCTTTTCTATTTGTTGTTTGTTTTGTTTTTCGGAATCCAAACATGACTACGGGTTTTCTCTGTAGTTCCTTGGAGATCAAGCCAAATGCTTTATAGCAATCTCTCATTCAATTATTCCCATGATTCTCAAACTACAAATTAAAGTAAGTGTATTAAACAACCTTCTACCCAAGTTACACAATCACTTTCTATAGTCCTCATGGAGATGTCCTTCTCCACATGAATTTCTTAAGCAAGTTAGGATACTAAGAACTGTCCATTGCATCTGCCCAGGGGTGGGAGCTGCTGTTTATTGTGCAGCCTGACTTCCACAACGAACCTTCTCTGCTTGGCTCATAGCTTATCTCCTGCCCCAAAGCAAGTTAGGACAGTTTTTTGTTTTGTTTTGTTTTGTTTTTTTCCATAAAAAATGTATGGAGATCACCTTGAAGACTTGGTTGGCTCAGAGGACTAAAGCTTCAGGCTTTGGGCATCCCTTCCTGACCACTTGAGGGCAAGACGGCCGTGAGGAGTTCCAAGCACTCTTTCTGATGCTTGGCTGGTAGATTTCAATGGGTAACTCAGGCTGAATCAACTCCAGGTGTCCTCGATGCCTCCCCTGTTTAATATCTTCCCCTTCCCCTACTATGGCTAAGTAAATCTTTTTTAACTGTTGAATAACCTCTAAATATCTTATTTTTTCCCAATGTTCCCAATATTTAGCCTAAACTATCAGTTGACTGGCCTGAGTCATGCCCCGATCCTAACAACTGGCATTATAGGTAGAATGGCCTTAATCCTTTTTTTAAGGAACAATGATTTTTCCAAAAGATTTTTTTGTCCTTCAATACTCTCCTGAGAGGCACAGTCAGGGGCCATTTCCATCCCTCACACATCATATGTGAGCCAATCTTTTGAGAAACAAATGTTTTTTATTATTGAATTGAGCAAGGGGGACTAATACATCTCATTCTGGCAGGTCACTAGCCAATCCATTTTGAATGGGAGGCTTCATGAACCTGTCTGTCCTGGTTAGCCAAACTCAATAATTTCTATTTTCTCGAATTCGTCTGTTCATTCTTTCATTCTTTATATTTACCTCCTCCCCATCTGAGGCATCTGGCGAGGTCATTCCCGGTCCCAAGAGGCAGGATAGCAACTGGAGGATGCTTGACTATATTTGCCTTCTCTATGGAATGGGAAAGGAAACAGACAAATACAGAGAGAGAGAGAGAGAGAGAGAGAGAGAGAGAGAGAGAGAGAGA